>NC_086319.1:162990600-163313600 GCF_036172605.1 Pelobates fuscus
AAGGGGAAAAGAAAAGGAAAGATAGTGTGTTAATTTATAGTGTTTTTGTGGATTGCTTCATATAGCCTAAACATTGCACTAGAACTTCATAGTGTTTTATGGATGCTCTGTACAGACAAAAGAGCAGTAATCTAGCACCTATACAAGGCGAGAGGGGGGGGGGGGGGTGTTGCTGTGGACTACATATACTTTTTATATTGCACTGGAATTTGCACAGTTCTACATGGAAACTCACCATGAGTGGGCTTGGAGCAAATTAGCACCTATATAAATATATAAAGTTAAGCCAAAAGGCGAAAAGGCTAAAGAAAAGAAAGAAAGAAAGAGAAAGGAATTGTAAGATATAAAAGAAAATTACATGGGGGGGGGTGGGGGGGATAACACACATAAAAGACTGAGAAAAGTCTGAAAAACTTCTCTTAATTATTATTAGTATTAAAATTTGCATAATGCTATAAAAACTAAACTGGTTGTCGCTGGAATCATGATGCACCCTTCATCTTTCCAGCCTTGTGTTGAAGAGCTTTTCTGGGAAACTCCAACCCTCCCTGAGCAGAATGTTCTCCCCAGCTGTTCCCACCTCCTATAACCTCCGATCCAGTACCAGCACTTTTAGTCTACCTCAATTGAAGATGTGAAGCCCGGAAAAAATCGGAAAAAAACGTTGAAAAAATTGAAAAAAAAAATAAAAAAATTGTGGAATATTTTGTTCTAACATGATGAATAAAATATTTTAAGACAGAGTGTTCAAATATTTTCCAAATCATTTCTAAAAAAAAATGTATGATATCAGATTATTCTAATTTCTGTGCACTGAGTGAGGACAAACAAGTCCTAGGTAACAAACTGAACCCTCCAATGCAAGAACATTATGCATTTCTTCCTTTAGGGATTGCTGTGCTGCTATTGTAACAAGAAAAAGGTTTCAGTTTTGCTTTTGCATGTTAGTGGGTGTGTTTGGTTTGTTCTGTCCTCTTCACTAGGCCTCAAAAGCATTGGAAGAAAATACAGAGCAACAAAAAGGACCTGAAAGTATATACTTAATTAAAAAAGTTAAGAGTTTACATTTATCTGATTCTGAATCCAGAAAACTGAATCATTTAGCTACATTAGTTTATCTTTATAAACTTTTGTGTAAATAATAATTTAATTACCAGTAATCTGGTACTTCCCCCAGTAACCCCCACACACAACCATAGATTAGTGTCTTCTTGCAAAGGCGTCATTTTTTCTTGTTTTTATTTCCTACTCCCCTCAGAAAAATGGTGAGACCAACATCTAGCATATGCATTTTCACATTACAAGTTCTTCTGAAAAGAAAAATGTGATTTGCAAATTTTGTCAGATGAAATATGCATTTCTAAATGCTACCAGGATGACAAAACACATTCTTGTATGTAACAAGTGTCCTGTAGATATTAAAAAAATCCTTCATGGATTGAAGTGAAGAGGACAGCAATGATGACAATGCACATAGTTTTTCTCAACGTTCTCGTTCTAGAAGTCCTAATTCTACTCCATCTATAACGTCAGCAGCAACACAAGGTGTTGTCCCGTCAGCAGCATCTTCAAGTAAACAGATACTGAAGACAGCTGCATCCAAAAATTATTCACCAACTTCATTTATAGACAAGATGACACCTGAAGATCAGGAAAAAATTGATCAAGCTCTTGCAAGAGCAATATATTCTACTGGAACGCCGTTTTCAATAACTGAAAATACATACTGGCAGGAAGCTTTGAAATTATTAAGACCATCATACTAATTGCCCAGCAGACATTCTTTAATCAAGCCTCTTTTGGAGTCAGAATATGAACATGGAATCGGTGCAAGAAAAAAATTAATGAAGCACCGTGTCTTGCACTACTTACAGATGGATGGACAAATGTGAGAGGAGAAGAAATTATAAATTTTGTTATAACAACACCTCAGCCAGTTTTTTACAAAAGCATTGACACCGGAGAGAACAGACATACTGCAGAGTATATCAGCTGTAAAATCTGTGATGTCCTACAGAAAATTGGGAGTGGTAAATTATTTTCTTTTCTTACTGACAATGCCAGCAATATGAAAGCAGCATGGGAAATCATAATGGAGAAGTATCCACATATTAATGCAATAGGATGTGCAGCCCATGGGCTAAACTTGCTTTTTAATGATATTATGAAGTTGGACACCCTTCAAATGGTCTATAGACGAGCAAAAGAAGTTATTAAACATGTAAAACGTACTCATATTGTAGCTGCAGTTTTCAAGAAGAAGCAAGTCGAAAAAAATGCAAAGAATAGCATAGTTGCGCTGAAGCTCTGTAGTAAAACTCTGTGGGCTGGAGTTGTGATCTCCTTTGAAAGTTCACTAAAAAACAAAGAAGCTCTTCAAGAAACAGTAATAGTTGAAGATCTTAAAGTACCCAGGAGTATAAGAAACACTGTTCTTGATCAGAATGTCTTCTGGGTTCACCAGCAAAATTCCCTGAAGATTCTAAAGCCAATTGCCAGAAATTCCTTATCTAATGACCAAGATAAAAACAACTGTTTTTGAAAATCTCAGTATATCTCCACTTACAACTATAGAAGAAAGTAAAGTGAAATATTTTATTTAAAAAAGGGAAGCATTTTGTTGTCATCCAATTCATGCTGCTGCAAATCTGTTGGATCCAAGATTCAAAGGTGCAAACATAAGTGATGATGACAGTGCTACTGCATTTGACTGGATCACAAAACAAGCATCACATTTAGGACTTAATGTTGGGAAGGTACTTTCAAATGTTGCAGAATATAGAACATCTTCAGGGATTTGGTCCAGGAATGCAATCTGGGATTCTGCCAAACATATTCCTCCTGCAACATGGTGGCAAGGTCTTTGCACAACACAGCCTCTGACTCCTATTGCTTCTCGCCTTCTCCAGATACCTCCATCTTCTGCAGCATGTGAAAGAATCTGGTCTATGTTTAGAAACACTCACACTAAGTCAAGAAATAAACTGACATGTGAAAGGGTAGAGAAGCTTGTCTCGATCCGGGCAAACCTTCAGTTTTTAGAAGTTCCTAATTGTGATGACCGTCAAAAAAGAGTAGCTGCAGAAGCAGAGACAGATACTGACAATTTCAGCTCAGAAAATGATTCTGATTAAATGTCTATTGAAACTTAGTCCCACTCTCTTCTTAACACTTCCCCTATCTTCAATTGTTTTTATGAGAATGGGGTTTTTATTTTTATTTAATGTGGAGAGGAAATATGAAAAATTGTTACTTTTGGTTTTGAAAATTGTTTTGTGGAGGCTTTTTGGCTGTTCCACATGAACTAGTAAGCCGTTCAGGAGATTGTTGCTCCCTTTGTTACAAATAAATATTATAAAAAAGTAAATTATGTTTGTGATAATTGTTTGGCTACACTATATATATATTTTTTTTAAATTCTTTATTTTTGTAGTGCATTTCAAAGAAGGAAAAGTATAACATAAACCTGAGGTACCCCGACGGCAATCCTCAGGCCATTTTGCAACAAGTATAACATTGGGGTATATCAGACATGCATGCACAATTTTAGATTTTTAAATTGTTAAACTCTTATAACAAATTATGGTAATGCCAGATGATTCGTCGATGTAAGTAACTTTCATAAGTTTTACCATTGAGGGGAGACAGGTATAAAGCATGAAACGTAACGACTAAAACGGTCATTGGTATATGTGAGCGGGCCGACCTCTATCATTGATGCCGCATTATCGTGTGGTCAGGATTTTTCTAGTGGCCCCATTGCCATTTCCAAATCGGAAAGCAGGGCTTCAGGAGGGTAGTTTACTTGGAGCTTCGCAGCTCGTAGTCGCCATGGTTAAGGGCGGGAGTATAGTGGGATAATCCCAAACCTGCGGTAGCTGTGCAGGAGCATATTACATGGTAAACGGGTGCGGTTAGAAATATGTGCCCATTAAGTTCCAACAGCACAGTTAAATTGGTTCATATTTCTATCAACGGTTGTACCAGTTACCTGCCTTAGGGCTAGTGAAAGTGCGTCTAAGTGGGCATGACAATTAAGGGAAGCCCGGAGAGGTACTTGGTGGTAAACATTACACTTGCGGATTTTGTAACAGCGGGTAATACCTATACATTGCTAGCTACGTGAGGGAGGCATCTACAGTCAACTATGGTAAATCAGCGAGGGGTGACATGGTGGCAGTGCAAGGATTGGTATTGTGCGGTTATTAAGAGTATAAACAGGGCCCGTGTCACCGCATCGGCGGTCACCAGCCAATAGTTTCAACATGGTTACATAAAAATCAGAGGTACTTTCTAAACATAGTGAATTTGCGGGAACTAAAGAGTTGAGATAGGATCTTGACTACTAGCAGTGACCAGGTAGTAACAACAGAGTGGCGGCACACTAGGGATTATTGTGAGCACTTCCCAAGTTGCATGGCACCCTGTGTGCTTTGCACAGTTTAAGCTGCCCACAAGTTGCTGATTTCGGTCCTTTCAATTAAACAGTAGAGTACCTCAGTGGTTACCGCTTGCGGTTATGCTAGGTTTGTGAGAGATTGTGCGGTTTAAGGGTAACTATCAGACCTGCTAGGCTGGGTATTACGTTGGATGAGGCTAGGGCAGGTCTGATAAGGGGTACAGCTTATTCTGCGCATTGCTCAAAACGATAGTTAGGTAACCAAATTACAAACACATGTACACATATATAAAACTCTTAACAGAAAATAGACTGCATGGTGAGGCTTCCTTACTGTGTACAAGAGTAGGCAAGTCAGTCGCATATCTCCAACAGTGTATAAGCGATTTAGTTGCGTTGTGTTAGTCAGTATGGGAGGTTAGGGAACAGTATCGTGCAATTCCACCCGCTATCGCGGGGGTCTGTCATGGTTCGCTCTGGGATAAGTGCTGTGCCATACATTGTGTAAATCTAGAGGGTGCGTGAGGGGGGACCGTATCTATCCTAGCTAACACCAGCCTGGACATTGGGTGTGTGTCCCGTCCTCCCTTGGTCAGTGACCTATTACTGCGGGGTAGGCCAGTGTCTGGAGGTGTGTTGAGGTGAACAAGTTGGGTGATCTAGTGTGAGTGTGTGGTCAGGTGTGGCGTGGTGTGTGGCAGTGTGTATGCTTCGTGGCCACCGGCAGTTCTTTGAAGGGAGCTCGCCCATGTCTGGTCGGTTGTGAAGTGGGTGTGCGTGAGTGAGGTATGGCAGGTCCCCATCGGTAGGTGATAGGGAGGTAGTGAGGCTATTATATGGCCCTTCGTGTGGGAGTGGGTCTGTCTGCGGGTCCCGTGAGGTCTGGGAGGGTCAAGGCCCCGCTGTGCCCTAGGGTGGGGGGCGCCATTCAGAAAAACAGGTAAATACATTACAAGTCCAAGGAGAAATCGAGGTTTCTAGTAGGTGTCTCAGGGGTGTCTGCTGGGGTGTCATTCCAGCGGTTTCTAAGGAACATACAGTCCTCGGTGTGTCACGAATTTCAGGTAGTGACCGCAGCGTAGGACACAGGGGTTGAGCCTCTCGGGATGAACGTGTTGATTTTTGTCAGGTCCCAATTATGATCGGATGTGTTCGGGTGAGGAGGTTCTTCTTGTGTGAGGGAGTCTTGTGGGATGCCCAGAGTCCGCAGAAGGTCCGGTGCGTCCTGGATGTCGTGGATCAAGTGGGAGTCATTTCCCTGTTGTATACTGAGAGTCCTGGGGTTCCGCCATTTGTAGCTGATTCCGTTTTGGTGGAGCAGGGAGGTGAGTGGTCGAAGCGACCTACGCCAGGCCAAGGTGCCGTTAGACAGGTCGGCAAAGAAGATCAGACCCCTGTTGTCAAACTGTAGCGGGGTTTTGCCCCGTAGGGCCATGAGGATCACTGATTTATCTCTCCCAGTGCGGAACGTGACTATGGTGTCTTTTGTGGCTGAAGGCGGTGCCCTGGAGGATTTAGGGATCCGAAATATGTCCGCGGGGGTGATGGCTTCAGGCTGTCCATGAGGCAATATGGCTGCTATCATGTGCCGAATAACCTGCGGCAGCTCTGACTCCGTTATTTCGTCTGGGAGCCCTCTGACTTTCAGGTTTTGCCTTCTTCCGGTGTCTTCTTGTGCCGCAAACCGGCGTTCATAAAGCCGGTTCTGCCCTTGTAGGTCCTGTACTGCCTTTTGTAAGGATGACAGGTTCTGCTGGTGATTCTGTGAGGACGTCTCCAGCGTGGTGATGCGGCTTGTCAGGCCCTGTATTTCTCCCCTGAGGGCATGTACATCAGTCAGTATGTTCTTTTGAAGTTCTGCCAGTAGGGATTTCAGTACCCCTGTGGTCACTAATTCAGCATCGGTACTTGTCCCTTGGGGTCTGGCCCTCTGTGGCATGGCTGGAGCTGGTGGGTAGTCGTCCTCTGCGTCTCCCGAGAGATCATCAGAAAAATCAGAGCAACCGCCATGGAGGGCCACCATATTGGGCTCCGTCGGGCCTCGTGCTTGCCTCCACATATCTCCGATTGTCAGCCCAGAGGTAGGTTTTGCTGGCCCCGGTTTTTTGTTTTTCTTTCCCATCTTGCTTTAGGGGGGGTCTCTGCAGCCTTTTGGGGGGTCAGTGGTTAAGTTTTGTATATTTTAAGCAGTTTTCCGTCGTGTTGTGTCTGGAGCTCCGTTTTTTGAGGCCGCTCTCCTCGGCAGTTTGGCTCCGCCCCTACACTATATTTTTAATATGCTAGTTGTGATAATTTTATGCCAAGTCAAATTGTCCATAGTCATATTCTATGTTCCTAAAGTAACAGAATGACTTTCAATCTTAAAAAGACAAAAAAGTGCTAATGTAGAATTTTTTTCAATTTTTCCGAAAATTTTCGTTCCCCTCCAAAAAAAACGAAAAAAAAAGGGTTTTTTCCCCGAGCTTCAAAATTTCCGGAAATTTTACATCTCTAACCTCAATACAAAAAGAAAGCAGCCCGATCCTCCTTTTCCTATAGAGCATCGCAATTATGGAACGACTTCCCGCACAGTTTCAAATCTTCCCCAAACCTAAAGTCCTTTTAGAGAACCGTCTCTACATACCTCAAAACAGAATGCATGTGTCATGGTTGATTATATATTTCCTACCTGTTCTATGTAAAATTTTGTATATATTGTGTATTAATATTGTTTTTGTATTTTATTGTTCCCTATTGTATCAATGCAATGTTTTGAGGACCCAGGACATACTTGAAAACGAGAGAAATCTCAATGTATCTTTCCTGGTAAAATATTTTGTAAATAAATTCCAAACCCACCCGAAAAATGTTTTTGAAAAAAAAGGGAAATATTGTAAAGCTATAAAGAAAATGCATACGAAAAGAAAATACATATAAAAGACTGAGAAAAGTCTGAAAAATATCTTCCAAGTAATAAGAATACAGAGTAAAGAGGGGGAAGAAGGGAAAACAGTGGAGTTAAACTAATTAATATATAAATCGCTTGGATTACTTAGGACCTCCTGCTAATTCCTCTGTTTAAAAATACTGCAGCAATAATTTTTGGAGACAACATGGCGACCAGAAAATCCCAAGAAACCAAAAACACTAAAAAGAAAATGGAAAATAGGAGACTATAATAATCCTTTAGATGAAACAACGAAGAGTGTGGAACAAGAGAGAGCAGAAAAAGCAGCCACAACTAATGATTGCCAACAATTGATGGTAGATCTACTAAACAGCGCTCTAGAAACGCAATTTACAAAGATCTAAAATTAAATTCAACCCTTTTCAGAAGAGTTTAAAAATGACCTAATCAATACTAACAACAAAGTAAATGAAAATTCTGAAAGAATAAAAAAAATAGAACAAGGATCATCACAGATGCAAAATGAAATAGAAATATTAAAAACTAAGATTGCCCAAATGGAGCAGAAACAGCTGCTCATCTTCTTAAATTAAATCTGCTATACTTAATTAAATTAGAGAATACAAAGCACAAGCGAAAAAAAAAAGGTATATTCAACCGTGTCAACGTACACAAGATCTTTCTCAAACTACACAGAAATCTTCAGACTTAACAAAATACAATACAGATGGAGATTTCCCGTAAGACTTCTGATCCATAAAGACTCGAAGATATTCACAATGGATTCTCCAGAAAAATTGAAAGGCTGGCTCCAAGAGATACATGTGATTACAGAACCCAACGGCAATAATCAAGTTACAGGAGAGAAAAGAGCAGAAATTTAAGAAATGAGTAAACGCACACCCTGGAGGAATTTTTTCAGTAATGGAGGAAGGGATAACAGAAAGGGGAAGGGAATGACCTAGAATAACAGGAAACAAGGAAGCAGTGTCTCTTTGTTTTAAATAGTTTTTATTGTCATCACAATGTAGATGCGGATATCAAACATATTATTGTAAAAGCATATGGTCGCCTACGCAGAGGCGTATATATTGAAACAGGTAAACTGAACAGGTGCAGTTATTTTAATTAGGCAGGTGTGTACTCTGCGAACTTTAAGACATATTGTCTGGGCGGGTAGAACCTAGTGTGGTTTGGGTTTGTGTAGTTGTCTTGTGTTAGCTGGTTTGTGTAGTTGCTTTGCAGTGTCTCTTTGATCACCCTGTACTAAGGTTTAAGGTAGATATAGTTTCACATAGAAGACAGATGAGGGAAGAAGTGGTTTGGATATATAGAGGATAAATGCACAAACATATTGTTTGAATATCACCATTATATAAGGAAACATGGTATTAATAGAAAAATCTAATTATTTAGATAGTTAGTATGACAAAGGTTTATTCACATAAAACGATATGTTAGTCTTGTTAAGCGAATTTAGTATATAAATAGAAATATATTAGTTATTGGCACAAAATAACGGAGAGGAAGAGGGAAAAGGATAAAAGGAGAGAAAATAAAGAAAATAAAGACACGTCACTACGGTTATAGTAAAAGTTAAGTTTTGGAAAAATTAACCGCAAAGTAATGATAACGACATATATTGGATATTGTCATTTAAAAATTAAAACAAAGACAAGCTAATACAGGGAAGATAATAAGATATGAAATGTCAAATGTAAATATAATAATGTTTTGGTAATAATTAAGAACTAATAATTAATTAACTAATAACAGAGATGGAGAGAAGGCGGAATAAAAGATTTTTTTTTTCTCTCCCTTTCTTATTCTCTGTCTCCACATATTTATCATATACTTGTTAGAAATTTCTCCTTCCGTTAATCTCCTACTCCTATGGCTCCTTAGTCCAATTTTTGGAATTACCACTGGGGTAGTGATAATTTTGACTCATTTCAATCAGGTGTTCTTTGGGCTACACAGGATAGGGAATGGTATTGTTTAAATACCTTAAAGGACCACTATAGGCACCCAGACCACTTCAGCTTAATGAAGTGGTCTGGGTGCCAGGTCCAGCTAGGTTTAACCCTTTCTTCTATAAACATAGCAGTTTCAGAGAAACTGCTATGTTTATAATAGGGTTAATCCAGCCTCTAGTGGCTGTGATTTTCACAGTAAGAAGACGCCAGCGTCCATAGGAAAGCATTGAGACTGCTTTCCTATGGACTGACTGAATGCGCGCGCGGCTCTTGCCGCGAATGCGCATTCAGCCGATGACGGCAATATGGAGGAGAAGAGGAGGAGGAGAGTCCCCCGCCCGGCGCTGGAAAAAGAGGTAAATTTAACCCCTTCCACCCCCTAGAGCCTGGCGGGAGGGGGGCACTGAGGGTGGAGGCACCCTCAGGGTATTAAAGTGCCAGGAAAACAAGTGTTTTTCTGGCACTATAGTGGTCCTTTAAGTCAGAGTACATCTCTGAGAAAAGTTTTAGGACCTATCAATGTTTACTTTTTGTTGTGTATGATTTTTGTTTAATTTTTCTCTTGGTGCTGGATTCTGTGGGAGAGAAGAGAGAGTCGGTGCAGAGTACCAAACAATGGTTAAGTGGATTAAATTCCCCTCATAAAAGATCTATTCTCATCCAATTACTAAAAAACCAAAATAGACATGCGCTATACAAGAAATGCACTGGAAGAGTTTAGATACATTCTTTAAAAATGAAAAAGACTTCCTTGAGATTATTACATCTTCAATGCAAGACAAAGGGAAATGTGGAGTTGCTCCCCCCGTCTCCCCCCCATAATGTAGACTTAAATATAAAATATTTAGAACAAGACTGGGAAGAAAGATACATTATAGTGATCTGTACGATCAATAATCTACACTAATTAATACTTATTCACCAAATGCTGCTCCAATGAAATCTATATCTGGCCTTTGGGAGAGAATAAGCAAGATAAAACGGGACAAATTATATGGATGGGAGACTTTAACTGTGTAATAGACCCTAAACTTGATAAACAGACAATGAAAAATAGACTGTCAGATAGAAATACCTATACACAAGCTTCAAGATTTCATTCCTTTGTCCAGGGAAATTTTCTATATGATACTTGGCGCACATTTCATGATAATGTGCAAGACTATACGTGTTTCTCAAAAACATACTCGGCATATTCTAGAATTGACTACATCCTGACAGATAGAAACTCAATACAAAAAGTTAATAAAATAGATATCAATGAAGTTACATGGTCAGACCATAGTATAAATATTATGGAACTAAAAGATAATTTTACCAAAGGGACCAGAATGGAAACTTAACGAATCGCTATTGGAATCACCAGAAAAGAAGGAGTTTATTAAAAAAAAAATATTAAGCAATATTTCCAAGAAAATTCCTCTAGGGAGGTATCTCCAATTATTGTATGGGCTGCTTTTAAATGTGTGATCCGAGGCCATTTTTATAAATTTAGCTTTTGAAAATAAGGAAAACCGAGAAAGTAATCTCTCTGAACTATATATCAAACTGGCAAATTTGTCACATAGCAACAAAGAAAGTGATACCTTGAATCAAATTAATGATATAAAAAATGCATTAAAAAGAAATATCATGGTGGGGTAAGAGTAATACCATCAGGTCTTATGTTTTACCAAAACTAACATACATATTGAGTTTAATCCCAAATTACATTCCTATAAATTAGATTAAACCAAGCTTGTGGTCGGTTAATATCGTATAGTGAAGTACCTTGTGATTGGAATTAAGTCGGTGTGGTGTGCCGGAACCGACGTAGAGGGTAGGCCTGAAAAAGAGGGCCCCCCTGAATGAATTGTATAAGAGGGAGAGGTGGGTGGGGTGAACAGCGTGCGTACGGCAGGTAGGAAGGGGGGGAGTAGCGTTTATATGGAACGCTTAACTCCTCCCACAAATACAGGCCTTACGGCCTTAAAACTTGTGGTCGGTTAATATCGTATAGTGAAGTACCTTGTGATTGGAATTAAGTCGGTGTGGTGTGCCGGAACCGACGTAGAGGGTAGGCCTGAAAAAGAGGGCAAAAGGAAATGCCAGAAAAACACACTTATAGCACTATATAAAATCCATGTCTTGCTACTCCTGTGTTGGGAACGTTCCTGTATAATATATAGCCGATTCCTAGTGCCTCTAATGTTGTTCCGGCGTACTGCTACTGGATGTCGTTCTTATAGAATGGATGTGAAAATAGCAGCTAGTGGTCCTACTTACCCTAATGACGGAATGTGAACGTAGAATCGTATTTAGAAGTAGATAGGGAGTGATTAGTGGTTAAGTGTCTCGATTGTCTGGTTCGAACGTTGACGTGACGCGGGTACCTTCTTAAATTTTCCTTGGGGAGACATGACTTACCTGTCTGATTAGTTGTGATCGTGGAGTTGTAGGGTTCCCGAACCCTTGTATGGTTGCAGGCACATAGATTTACGACCTGGTTGTGTGGCGCGAAGGCTGTTTAGGGAGTCTGACACTGCCGGTATACCCATCTGTGTACGTACGTTACTGTGAAGCGATAACCAACTATCTTTGATATCTTGTGTAAAAAATGGGGTTTGGTTTGAAAGGCTTGTCAGAAACGTGTATGTCAGTTCGGAATAGTGCGATCATGTACGTATGAAGGTTTGAATAAAAGGTGGCAAAAATGTAGAAAAGACTACAGGGTGATCAGTATGCCTGTGGAAGTCCTGCTCCACCGCTTCTTGGAAGAATGTCACGATTCTGTTATATGTATCTTAGAGCAAACGAATAATGTTCTAGATGATAACTTGTGTCGAGCCCCAACAGCCGAGTGACTGGAAGGGAATGCCAAAATGCAGATTATGCCTGAGAGATGTGAGTCGGGTGAGGTACGAGACTGAGCGACTCATGGATAGCCGGCCCTGATAGACACGAAAATGCTGCAATCCCTCGTCTGACGTTGCGTATGTAGGACATCCTGAAAAAGAACATGACAACAACAATGAACTCAAACAACAACAATATGGTTAAGTAAAATAGAACTGGCTGGCTAACTAGTGCCGAAGCGAAAAGCTCACTACCCCGTGACAAGTGAGGCCCTGCTAGTAGCCAAGCGGCTGGTGAGAGGCTCTACCTATGATTTGGGCGTGGGGCTCGAGCCACTAGCGTGGTGGCGGGGAGGTGGCCTCTCGGTGACAGTAAAGATCCAAAACGTGTGGCCGTGACAGGTGAGGCCCTAACTATAAACCCGATAGGTGGGTGAATGCGAGGCACTAACTATGATTTGGGCCGAGGGGCGAAATCTCTGAGTTGAGATTGGGGAGTTGGCCTCGCGGGACCAGCTACGGTGTACAGCTAAGGCCAGCTCCTAACCCTAGATAGCCAGTTCTCTGACCCTAGACGGGGGCTTGATAAGGGGGTAACGTAACGTGCTTGGAAACCCAAGTTGTAGTAAATGATAGATACCCGGTTATTCCCAGATAGAGACAGAGGAAACGAAGGGAGAGAACGGAGGAAGAAAGAAGAAGGAATTCAAGTCGAGGGAAGGAAAATAATGTGCAGTATAGTGAAGTACTATGGAGATATAGCTGATAGTGCAGTATCGATAGACCCCGAGGGTGCTGAAGATTCTCATGATGGTTACTATATAAACCTGAAAGGAGATGAAATGAAGGCGTTGTGCCAAGAAAACGTCGTAGCAGCTGACGGAGAGAGGAGGGTGAAATTAGCAAGGTAGTGAGTAACAAAACGATTGTTACGGGTAGTGAGTACGAATGAAGAGTTGTGGAGTGGAGCCGTGGCCTGACGAGGCAAGACAGGAATCAAGCCCCCGTACCCCAAACATGTAACAACGTGGCCTGGTAGAGGCAGTTGTTAGGAAACACAATGAAACTAAACCTGATAGAAACAGGTGATAATCGTTTAACAAAGGCCAATTGTGTAACAATTGTAGGAAATGTGAACGAAAACACATTTATACCAGATAGAAACAGGCGGCAACAGTGAACCAGTAATTGTCTACTGCTAGCAGATGACAAAATGAAACAAATAGTAACAGTGATTGTCGGTTTGATACCTCATCGTGTAACAACGTGGCCTTGTCGAGGCGGTTGTTTGAAGTGTGGACGAAACAAAATTGTACCTGATAGAAATAGGCGATAATAGCGACCTAGTGATTGTCTAATGGTAACAAATGACAGTATGCAACATTAAGAGAAATCAGCGGGGAATGTCAAATGGCGGTTACGCCTGAACCTGAGGTAATTCGATGCATGTATAACAGGAGTTGCATAAGTGTTAGCGTAATCTGGGAGATAAAACAATCCAACATATACACAGTGTTTAGTTAGTTAGATTACTTGACCCAATAAAATAGTACATGCATAGCGTCAGGCATTTAGTGGTATCACGTGGAATGCATCCATAGTAGAAACATCATTAACAACCTGAAAACAGGACGGCAGAGAAGCTACACATTATACAGAATAAAACAGCAAATACCATCAAACCACTAGGTGGAGATACCAGCCGAATAAACTAGGACTTTGCACTGATACATTAAAACATAATGGAAAGTATGCCCAAAATCTCCAATTTAGAAATATTGCGCTGATATATGAAAAACATGATGGAAAGTAGGAGTGAAAATTTACGTAGCCAATATGTTGTGCATGATATAATGAAATAACTGGCATCCCTACCTATACCCTCTCAGTAGAAAAGCATAGCCTCCATAACAACATGAGTCTTAACCCAAGTGGACTAATATAAATAACCATAGCAAGATTAACGTTAGGACCGGAAATTAATGTGTCCGTGAAAGGGTGAGGGGGGGGGGGGGGGGGTGTAGGACCCCGACCCCCCAGACGGCGGTTTATACAAACTATAACAATAAACACATTTATACAATCTGGTCACTTCCTTTTTATTTTTTTTATTTTTTTATAACAAGATGTAAGCAAAATTAACAAATATATAGATGTTACGAGGTTTCTGATTGCTATGATCAAGCCAAATAATTTGTTCATTTTGTACAAAGGCATGCTCTTATAGAGAATCGGAGGCAAGTCTTTTCTAAAAAATTGCAACATTGTCATAGGAACATTCTTTCAATCTAATTTATTCCGACATGAATGAATTGTATGACATATACTAGGGTGCCATGGGAAACATTGTTTCATGCATAGCAGTTACACCCTGTTTAAGACAGAAGGGCAGGGAATGGAAGAATCACAAACGGGGGTGATATAAAGATAGGCTACCCCATTATTTGGCTGCCTTAGCATCATGAGAATTGTAGTGTTCCAGATACGGATGTAGTTTGTGCTCCCCTTGCTCTAACACACCAATTACTGCAATTTGCATTTCATGGCTGTGCATGATGGGGAGTGCAGTTGCAGAGCCTGCCCATCCCTTGGAAGAAGCTGATACAAATTTATTTATAATTGGTACACGTTTCCAAGCTAATGTGAATCGTGCAGCTAGCCAGCTTACTCGCTCCCAGCTTGTATTACATTTGGTCAAAAGAGAAGTATTATCAGCAGAGCATGCAGTGCGAATGCACAGTGGCTCTGCTACCTATCTGCTGTTGTCCTGTTTGTCAGAAGGGACTGCCTGACTAACTAGAGAGGGGAGAGGGACAGAGGGAGAGCCATGTTAGTGTAAGTTGTACCACCAGTTTAAACAGTTTGCTCTTTTAAAGCATTATAAATGAGGGCTGAACCTCCGCACATAGCAGACATGTGAATACCAGGAAAAAGCAATTAACGCTTCATGAAAGCAGGCAGAAGTAGGAGTTAACTGAAAGAAATGTACTAGGACAAAAAAAAAACAATCACATATGCTCGTTACTACACCTCGGAAAACAGCACTGAAACCAGTCTGCAAATGACTAACATTGTAACAGCGTTCGCCTGTTAGTCCATTCGAGTGTTTGCACGTGTGAACAAGCAGGGGAAACCGAACGATATGAATGAGTATTACAACGGCAAAATAGCCTGAACGCGGCTATTTTGCCGATTACCTGACATTCGTATGTTTTGTCGGTTCGAATGCGCAGAACGGGCAGTGGAGGAGAGACCTGGATGTTCGAGTGGACTTTCATTCAGCGCTGAAGTGCTTCGGCTGAGTTTCCCCAAACGGAGGGGGAAGCTCTGACCTGGCGGGACGTGCGGCCGTAAACCGGAAGTGCGAGGTCATCGAGAGGGACCAGTGAACAGCGTGCGTACGGCAGGTAGGAAGGGGGGGAGTAGCGTTTATATGGAACGCTTAACTCCTCCCACAAATACAGGCCTTACGGCCTTAAAACTTGTCAAACTCAAAGGGTAGCAAGGGCCAAATAAACAAGGTTTAAGTTTAAGTGGGCTGCAAAAAAACAAAAATGTAAATTTTCATAGAAACATTATTTTTATTTTGAAAAGTACAGTATTAAAAAAAAAAAAATCAGCGACCCCTTCTACTAAATCCCAGCCCCCCCTCGTCTACTAAATCCCAGTCCCCCTTCTCGTCTACTAAATCCCAGTCCCCCCGTCTACTAAACCCCTGCCCCTGTTCTCACTCACACTCACTGAGACACACTCACTGACAGACATGCACACAGAATCACTCCAACACACACATGCACTCACAGACACACACTAACTGACAAACAGGCTCCCTCACAGACAAACACTCACTCACAGACACACACAATTACTCAGACACACAGGCTCCCTCACACACACACTGACATACATACACTGACAGAGCCACACACACATACACTGACAGAGACACACACACACACACAGCCACACACACACACACACACACACAAACAGCCATACACACACACAGACAGCCATACATCCATACATACATTTCTCCCCCCCCCCCCCCCCCAAAAAAATAAAAAAAAAATAATTTAAATCCACCCAGCCTCCCTACCTTTGGGAGAGCTGGGTGGATTTCTTACCTGGTGTCTAGTGGGGCTGCTGGGCAGGTGCACATTCAGGTAGGCAGGGGGGCGAACAGGCAGCGAGGGAGCATTGATTTTGAGCTCTCACTGCTCAGCTCCCTCGCGTGCCGCAGAGTGATGCCGGGAGCCGGAATGTGATGAAGAAAGCTGGTACAAATTAGAAATTAGGAGAATAGAACCATTTAACAATTTGTCCAAAATGTTTTGGTTATCTGACCAAGAACTCAGAACATTGAAATTTTACAATGAAAACTGTGCTTTAAACAATATTCAAAAAAATTGGTATGAAATCAAACGGAAGCTAGATATAAAAGAGAACATTTTTCCATCTCTTAGAATAGAATTACTAAATGCTTTATTACCAGATATAATTTACATCCATCGTCTGTAAAAGGTATTAAAATGGTTGCTGATCTATTCTCTGTAGGACAAATAATAACTTTTGATGATCTTAAAGGACCACTCTAGGCACCCAGACCACTTCAGCTTAATGAAGTGGTCTGGGTGCCAGGTCCAGCTAGGGTTAACTAATTTTTTTATAAACATAGCAATTTCAGAGAAACTGCTATGTTTATCAATTAGTTAAGCCTTCCCCTATTTCCTCTAGTGGCTGTCTCACTGACAGCCGCTAGAGGCGCTTGCGTGATTCTCACTGTGAAAATCACAGTGAGAGCACGCAAGCGTCCATAGGAAAGCATTATGAATTCAGCCGACGGGGAGGAGAAGAGGAGGATCGGAGGAGGAGAGCTCCCCGCCCAGCGCTGGAAAAAGGTAAGTTTTAACCCTTTTCCTCTTTCCAGAGCCGGGCGGGAGTGGGTCCCTGAGGGTGGGGGCACCCTCAGGGCACTCTAGTGCCAGGAAAACGAGTATGCTTTCCTGGCACTAGAGTGGTCCTTTAAGAGGACATCACGTTTTTCGAACAAATACTTTTTTGATTATCTAAAAGTTCAATCTTATATTAAAAAAAAAAGGTTAAAATTCCCTTATGATCATGCAAACTTATAATATTTTGATCAACTTATTAAACGGTGTAACGGAACTGCTTGCACCCCGACCGGATACCTTCCGTTGATGGGCGCTCCTAGTGCTTTCCGAGGACTCCAAGCACTCCTCCAGACACCATAACTACTGTAGACTCCCACGAACCGCCGCAGCTTGGTTGGGGTCTCGCCGTCTCCACCCACTCTGGACCCAAGACCAGGGTCCAGCTTCCAGTAGGTTGACATCTCCGAATACCAGAGAGCAGGAACAGGAACAAGCTCTTAGCAGCTTAGTGATTATAACCTGTGGAGTAAAGTGATTACAACAATCCCCAGAATGTAGTTCTCCAATCCTCCAAACATGAGCCGAAACTTCATGAAGGTACAAGATGATCTGTTTAATCAGCACCAAAGGGCTTTCTTTTATGCATGTTTTCAGGCCAGAGGCACACCCCCTGGACCTGGTGGTAAACTGTGACAAAAGGGACACAAACCAATGGGAACACTAATTAACAAAATAACACTCCCACATACACAGTAAAATCCCTCCCCTCTATCCTGGAGATAATTGGCTTAAGGAACTGCAGTAAACTCAATTATCTCCAGGTACAGAAAATATCTCCCTTTTACACGAACAGTAAAATACATAAAAATACATAATTCCTATTATATTACACAGAACCCCCACATTTAACCTATCCCCAGATAGCTCGGATCTGAGCGCACAATATAGGTGAACAGCGCTCAGATCCCACGAACGAAGTAAATTTGCCATGGAGTTAAAGTTTGGCAAGGGCTGATGAGAGATTGAGGAGGGACAAAGCAGCCAGTTTAAACTGGTCTGGCAGTGTCTTTGGGACAACGCCCTGCTGGAGAACAATGGGATAGGTATTAAAGGTGGAGGGGAAGAGGCACATTCTCCCATGGAATGAAAGGGGCAGAAACAGTCTTTTAAAAGTCCTAATATACCCACATATAGTTTTTAAAGGGCCATACACCCCATGGCCATAGTCATGAGGCAGGAGGCTGGCAATCAAGCTCCTCCAAAAGCCAGGGGCAATGGGCAGTTGGTGTCACGTATTCATCCGCTTACAGAAATGTGGTTAATGACATTTACTGTCCACACAGGAAAAGTTGGGCCGAGCAGCAACCTAATCCATAGAAGGGTTAATGCTGAGCAGCAATTATGCAAATGAAACCTGGTAACTGACTTTGGGGTCAAAGGCTGGTTACAGCCTATCTGAACTAAAGGAGTGGTATTTAGGCCCAGTTCTCATCCTGCTCAGTGCCCTATCGTGGTTTCCCTTGTGGTTGTCCGAGAGCGCGTTCCTGTTATTAGTTTTCTACCTGTTTTTTTACTTTGGCTTTGTTTATTGACTTCTCTATATTCTGGTATCCTGACTCCTGGCTTTCCCTAATGCCCTAATGGACTCAGGTGCTGCTGGAAATTTTATTGATGTCCAGTTTATTAGGGGTAATGAGATACCAGTCAGGGAGAGACCTACGCCGCTAGCTGTAGAGGCTATTGATGGTAGACCACTCACACAACCGCTTATAACCCACGAAACTGTCCCTAATCTCCATTGGGGCCTCCCATAGGGAGGAGATGACGTTTCAGGTTATTACTTCTCCATCATGTCCTATCATATTAGGGTTTCCGTGGCTGAGTAAGCACAATCCCTATATTAACTGGGCTAATGGGGAGATAATAGAATGGGGTAAAGAGTGTATGTGGAGATGTATAACACCAGTACTAAAGAGATTGGATACTATTGACCTTCCCACTACCACTCCCCAAACTCCAGGAGTTCCCATACAATACCGAGAACTTCAGGAGGTGTTTAGCAAGGCTCAATCCGATGTATTGCCTCCCCACAGAGCATATGACTGTGCCATTAACCTGTTTCCAGGCGCTATGCCACCTAAGGGGGCAGTTTATGCCTTATCTCCCCAGGAGAGTAAAATAATGGAGGGATACATCAAAGAATCCTTGCGCAAAGGGCACATAAAGTCATCCTCACCAGCTGGTGCAGGATTCTTTTTTTGTTGAGAAAAAGGGTGGTTAGTTACGCCCTTGCATAGACTACAGGGCACTCTATAAAATCACTGTAAAAAATGCATACCCTATCCCACTCATTTCCGAATTGTTCGATAGACTTCAGGGAGCTAAAGTATTTACTAAGCTTGACCTTAGGAGCGCTTACAATTTGGTTAGAATTAAAGAGAATCATGAGTGGAAGACGGCATTTAATACCCGTAGTGGACACTATGAATATCTGGTAATGCCATTTGGGTTATGCAACGCCCCGGCCGTATTCCAAGACTTTATAAATGATTTTTAGTCAGGGAATTCATTTACTCATTTGTCTTGGTTTATTTGGACGATATTTTGGTGTATTCCCCTGATCTTCAAACTCACCACTCCCATGTGAAATAGATTCTGCAGACGTTGTTGAAAAATAAACTTTATTGTAAATTAGAAAAGTGCATATTTGACCAGCCTGAAGTCCACTCTTTGGGTTACAACATCTCTGCATCGGGATTTCAAATGGATCCTAAAAAACTAGAGGCTGTACTACACTGGCCATTACCCTCTGGTTTAAAAGCCATTCAAAGGTTTATTGGTTTTGCTAACTATTACAGAAGATTCATCAAGGGATTTTCTTCTGTAATAGCCCCAATCACTAATATGACTCGCAAAGGGGTTAGTAGCACGGTATGGTCCAAAGAGGCTGTGAATGCTTTCGAGACTCTTAAACAAAGATTTGCCTCTGCGGACATACTAAAACATCCCGACACCAGTAAACCTTTTATATTGGAGGTTGATGCATCCGAGACAGGGGTAGGGGCTGTTCTCTCTCAGAGAGAAAGCCAGGGAACACCATTGCATCCTTGTGGCTACTTCTCCAGAAAGATGTCTCCTGCTGAGCGCAACTACGATATTGGCAATAGAGAACTGTTGGCCATTATTCTTGACCTCAAGGAGTGGCAACATCTTTTGGAGGGTTCCAAGGACCACAAAAACCTGGCATATATAGGGGATGCCAAACCTTTGTCTTCCAGACAGGCTAGATGGTCACTGTTCCTTTCACGTTTTAACTTTCTCATTACTTATAGACCTGGTTCTAAAAATACCAAGGCTGATGCCTTGTCCAGGCAATATGATAATGAGTCTGCTCCGGAACAGGTGACATCTCCTATTATTCCACCAGAGTGTATTATTGCTACTACTGTCCTCTCACTGTCTTCTCCATTGCTTCAGAGAAAATGCAGTGTTTACATTACAGCCTAGTGATAACTTCACTGGCTACTCCTTAGATGGCTGTTAGAGATCTTTCCTGGATCATGGGTGCATA
This sequence comes from Pelobates fuscus, assembly GCF_036172605.1. Classification (NCBI taxonomy): domain Eukaryota; kingdom Metazoa; phylum Chordata; class Amphibia; order Anura; family Pelobatidae; genus Pelobates; species Pelobates fuscus. The sequence goes on from NC_086319.1 coordinate 163,011,163, forward strand.
AATGCATCCAAACATTCAGTATCTCCTCCCTCTGCATGCACACACTGAAATGTCCTCATAAAGAATCATTGATTCAATTCATCTCTGGGAGGAGATGCTGATTGACCAGGGCTGTGTTTGAATCATGCTGGCTCTGCCTCTGATCTGCCTCTTTGTCAGTCTCAGACAATCCTATGGGGAAGCACTGTGATTGGATCAGGCTACCACTTCTGATGATATCAGCAGACATCTGAGGCAAACAGCATGCAGATCTACAGCTTCATGCTTGAATACAGTATAATTTTGCTATATTTATGGAGGCATTAGGGTCCAAGGGGGGCTAGATGGTGGTTTTAACACTATAGGGTCAGGAATACATGTTTGTGTTCCTGACCCTATAGTGATCCTTTAATATCAAGGATACTAAAAAAAAACTACTTTCTAAAACAAGCATTTTATTATATAACATAGAAAAGAAATATTACCCACCAGCAATACTAAAATGGAATAGAGATTTAAAGATACAACTTTCTTTTAAAGAATGGTGTAACTCAATCTTGATACTTAATAAATATATATATATTGCCTGAATTTGAATGAGCTGCATTATAGGATCTAAAACAGAAGGGATTTGTCAACTGGTCGAACAAAAAAACTGTAAAAATATGCTGTCTAAATGTGTTAAAGTTTTATATACGATAAGACATGATAAACTTTCCGGAGCAATTGAGAAGTGGGAAAAAGATCTTCACATACAAATAGAGGAGGAAAGTTGGAAAAGTTATTTTAATAAGTTATATAAACATTTCCATTTCTTAATTCTGACAGACTTGCAGTTTAAACTTTCAAATAGATGGTACTTAACACCGAATCTTTTAAATAAAATATACCCAAATACATCTGACCGATGTTGGCGATGCAATATAGATAAGGGTGCTCTACTACATATATGGTGGTACTGTCAATCTATATATATTTACTGAAAAGATATAATTACACTAATTGACCGCATGACAGGAAATAAATTGGCAACATTAAATTGGGTGATAGTAACAACCCCTGGATGTTGGGCTAAGGTAACATCTCCAGGACGTACTTGGAAACCAGAGTAATCTGAATGTACCTTTCCTGGTTAAATACTTTGTTGTTATTATTAATGGAGCCGGGAATAGAGGAAATAGGGTAATACTGGCGGTAATAAAGGTTTATCCCAATGCTTTATTTCTTTTCTTCTCTCCCTTTGTAGGAGAGATATATTGGATGTTATATGAACAAAGCAACATTGTATTAATGACGATAGTGTCCTTTAAGCTGTACACAATTTGCAATAGTGTTAACTGCTATGCAGTGTCAAGGTACCTATCTGTTATATATATATATATATATATATATATATATATATATATATATATATATAAAAAATCTTAAACAGATGGGACTTAGTCCTCAAAAGGATAAATAAAATATTTCCTACTCAATCTCCTGAGTGTTGGAGATGCCAGAAAAAATAGGCAGAATTTCTACATATATGCTGGGAATGTCCGACCATTAAAGAATTATGGCAAGGAGTGGGAGAAAAAAATAAATCTTGAAGAAATCAATACTCATAAAAGCAGAATTGATGCTTTTACATATCAACATCCCTAACATAAAAAAAAGCTTTGATTTTGTTACTTCACATGCTGTTAAGCTAAATATAGCCAGAAATTTTAAAACGTGTATATACTTGACTGGTGTCTGATTAGACATCAAATAAACCACCAAATAAAGATGGAAAAGTTTATCCCGACAAGCTATAATAAAAAAAAAACAAGATATAATGTTTTTTGAGATGAAACAATAAACGTAATAAATTCTGTATAATATAAAAATACATCCATGGGAAGTCTATAAGAATGCACCTTGCCTTCTCCCTCCCCTCTCTCTCAGCTTCCTAGAACCAAGAGAAAACATTTTCTTTTCTTTCTTTTTTTTTGCTTGCTTGTTTTTTTTTTTTTTTCATGTTAATAAGATTTAGTCAGATTCATTGGTACACATGTTAGTAAGTTTTTTTGTTTTATTTTGATACCTCTAATTTTAAGAATATATATTTTATAATGCTTATATATTTGTATCAAGAAGGAGGATGAGAAAGGAAGGAGAGAGAAGAAGGAAAAAGAAAGGGGAGAGGAAAGAAGAAAAAAAAGGAAAGATTTAAGAACAACAGTTCCTTTACATATGATTTTAATGAATGAATATAATTGAGTAAATGAGTCTCCTTTTTCTATTACCAAATGTCCAACTTAACTGTCTTTTTTGTATTAGTTTTTAAAAATGTGGGGAAAAAATTTGAAATAAAAATTATATAAAAAAATATGTAGAATAGGACCCGGAAGGGAGATATATCATTTTAGTGGGAGAGTTCATTGTTAAAATTACAAACCCTGGTCAATGTAAATGCTCTAAATAAAGCACCAGCTTAATTTATTTCTAGAGCATTGGAAAATGATCTCTTCTAATAATGGGAAACTTTAACTGTGTGTTAAACCCCCAACTCGATAAGAGTATTAAAACAGGTGAGACAAAAATATTATTTCTCAGTCACGTAAGTTACAATCTGCAATGGATAAACATAACCTTTTGGATATTTGGCGAGGTTTTCATACAACAGACAGGGACTATACTTACTTTTCAAATTCACATTGTACATATTCACAAATCAATATGATAATTGGTAAATAGAAAACAACTGTCAATACCTTCTCCATGGCTCAAAATGATTCACTCTGCCTTTTCAAAATACATATGGTTGGATAAAAGACCACGATTAGGTTTGCAATTACTATCTAAAAAAATAAAATAAAGGAGGACTGGGGATTCCAATTATACAGGAATATGCAAATGCTGCTCTTTTAACACATGCAGTAGCACCACAAAATAGTAGGGCAATAAATGAAAGCTGGTACAAAATTGAAATAAATGAGACTGGGACTCAAGATATGTTGTTGTTATTTTGGTCTTTTAAAGTACGGCAGCCTACATTAGTCATAAGTGATAATGACTCTCCTCTTAATCATATTTTGTTAAACTGGAATAGATTCAATGATACAATTGTATTGAAAAATAAAATCTTACCTTGTCTTCCCCTCAGGATTCTAAATGGATTGATGGAAAATGTAAATATAAACTCTTGGCAGGAAAAGGGAATAACAAACATTTAAGATCTCATGACTGATTAATATAACATCTCACCATGAATTACAATCTGAATATGGTCTTCTAAACCAGGACCTCTTTAACCCCTTAAGGGCACATGACATGCGTGACATGTCACGATTCCCTTTTATTGCAGAAGTTTGGTCCTTAAGGGGTTAAATATCTCAGAGTTAAAGGCTTCATAAAATCGAACAGAAAAAAAGGCTTCCGAGCTACTAAAGAAGATCTTAAAACAAGATGACTATAATCACCTGACCACCATATTCTCAAACGCCTATCATTCGTGTTTCCACATGATCCGACAATTCTTTTTTTTTTTTTTTTTTTTATGTCTATTGTGGTATGTCTTTATATACTTGTATGTTCAAATCACTCTATTAACCAAAGGGAAAATAAGAGGGGGATGAGGATAAAAGAAAGGAGGAAAGAAAAAAAACTGAAGTTCAAACGAATAAGAACATGTATTTGTATACCCTACACATGTATTGTATACCTATATGTAATGATATTTATTTCATTGTTAATATGATTGATTGTCTAAATAAAAGAAAAAAATAAACACAAAACTTCTTTCCTGCCTGCAGAAACGTCAATATGCAAATCTACCGGAGTATGCAAATTAGCATTCCTTGCTATTCAGGTAGTGCATACAGCCATTGCCAGATCCTTACAACCAACCAACTGTGGTGCTGTTCAGGCTCCACAGTCAAATCCACGCAGATGATTGCAAGCATTAGCCAGACAGGAGAGCACACTAACATTTAAAACTAAACAATTACATTAAACACACCCTTCACCCACAATGGGCACAGGGTGACTTAAACATAGAAGTCGTCCAGGGTTCTAATTGAAGTGTTCATCTTGTGCTCCCAGTGATGGTGACTACAGTCACCGTTCAAATGAAACAAAAACAAAACATAGTCCAATTAAAATGACACGTTAATTTTTTTAAAGATCTAGACTTAAAGATTTTAACATTGACTGCTGAGAAATTTCTTTTTCATATGAACATTAATTGTTTAATGAAATTTGAAAAATATCTAACAATAAACATACTAATGGCAGTTAAGATCTACCTATCAAGTTATTGGAAGACTACAACTATTCCTCAGGTCACTGAAATCTTAACTCAAATTAATCATCAAGGAATTATGGAAAAATTGTTCTTTTTCACTAACAGTAATATCCCAAAGTATAATAAAATTTGGTCTAAATGGTTTGAATATTATAAAAAGGAAACTTGACCCACAACGATCTAGCTGGGCAAAGATAGATAGTTAGAAATGTTGTGGATGCACCTTGTTCCTTCTGTTCTACCTCAACTATCAGATGGCCGTGTTTCTTAACACTTCCCCCAGTGTGCAATTCGATCATCCTCTCTATGACAAACTACAAGTCAACTAACTTAGGATGTTCTCTTTTTTTTTTTTTTTCTTCTGTGAGTATCTGTAATCTGATTACCGTATATACTCGAGTATAAGCCGGCCCGAATATAAGCCGAGGTCCCTAATTTTACCCCAAAAAACTAGGAAAACTTATTGACTCGAGTATAAGACTAGGGTGGGAAATGCAGCAGCTCCTGGTAAATTTCTAAATAAAATTAGATCCTAAAAAAATATATTAATTGAATATTTATTTACAGTGTGTGTATATAATGAATGCAGTGTGTGTGTGTGTGTGAATGAATGCAGTGTGTGTGTGTGTGAATGAATGCAGTGTGTGTGTGTGTGTGAATGAATGCAGTGTGTGTGTATGAATGCAGTGTGTGTGATGCAGTTTGTGTATGTGTTGCAGAGCCTTGGTGGGGGGTGGGCATTTTCATTATTATTTTTTTAATTATTATTTTAATAAATTTTTTTGTTATATTATTTTTTATTAAATTATTTTATTATTATTTTATTTAATTATTATATATATTTTTTTCGTCCCCCCTCCCTGCTTGATACATGGCAGGGAGGGGGGCTCTCACTCTCTGGTGGTCCAGTGGCATTGGCAGTTCAGTGGAGGGGGGCTGGCAGAGCGTTTACTTACCTCTCCTGCAGCTCCTGTCAGCTCCCTTCTCCCCCGCGCCGGTCCGGTCAGCTCCTCTGCAAGTCACAGTGTAAGTCTCACGGCCGCGCTATGACCCCGCGGCTCTCGCAAGACTTACACTGGGAGCTGACAGGGGAGCTGACCGGACCGGTGCGGAGGAGAAGGGAGCTGACAGGAGCTGCAGGAGAGGTAAGTAAACGCTCTCTGCCAGCCTTTATGTGCTGATAAACACGACTTATACTCGAGTATATACGGTACTAACATGGTATATGGCAATGTGTTGTTTTAGAGTACTGATAAATGAACCCTTAATATGTTAGATTGAGGGAACTCACTATTTACAGTTTATTCCTATTTTATCAAGAAGTTTTCAATATTATTTGTCTAATGCCATTTAATTCATACATTATTATATCATGTCTTTGTCAGAAAGCTAAACTGGTGAAACCTATGAAACCTTACCTCGCAATAATCATATTTCTGACTACTGGGTCTAATTATACGTATGCACTTTATTATGTCTTGTTTATATCCGTGGTTTAATATCAAACTTTATTGTTAATTGATAATTTTACTGACTGTCTTGTTATACTGAAATACAATAAAAATAATTTTTTCACAAGTTGATTTTTAAAGTAGCACTGTTGGCTTGTTGGCTCCTCTATTTTATCAGAGAATCCCCCAAGGTGACATGTCACCTATGGTGAATTAAAGAATTGTTTGCCTAAAGTGGCTCCATCTTCAGCACCTGATGGCTTTATCAGCCGTCCTTTGCGAGTTCTGTGCAAAAATACCTGTTCCCATTAGCTGTCAGAAATCATGGATGTTGGGATATGGCAAGAAGTGGCAGCACAAAGTTTAAATGAGCTTTTATGAAGATTCTCATTGATCAAAATTCATGTAAAACTGTTAAAGGAACACTATAGACACCATAACCACTTGAAGACACTATTGCCAATTAGTGATTTTAGTGCTTGGAGTCCGTGGGTGCAGGGTCCCACATCACTGCTAAACAGTTACTCACCGTTTAGTAGAGCTGTTCAGGCCCCTGGCAGCTTGCAACCTGGTCTCCAACTACTCTATGGTGGAAGTGCCAATTCATACCATGGACTGGAGTATTGATTGGCTCAGATGCTCCCAACCTATCACTGCTACTACCCCTATGCTTGGAGTGTTGAAGAGCATTGCCCTACCTTCACCATTTTGTCATTGGGGGAGCCAAGCTGCAAAGTGTATACGAAATGGCTCTTGCAGCCTGATAGGAGTTGCTTCCCCACTCTCTCCTCTCACTCACTATAGTCCACGAAAAACGAATGAGGTTGTTGGAGAGACACACTAATGGTGATGATGGCTGAATTTCAACATGGATGCCATCAGACATTTCTGCCCCAGGTACCATATACAATAGGTTCGCCTCTGACTGATCATAGTTAATCAAACTAGGTTTTCCATTTTGTAATAAATCCTTACAGAAATCATTGTTATGGTAAAATAAACTTTTATTCCTTAAGGGAATAAACCGTAGCCTGATCCTCACTAGTTGGACATTTTTATAATTGTACTCTTATGATGTATTTTATTTTAGATAAATTAAATCTAATAAACCAAATTAAGAAGCTTTCTTGTATTTTTGTAGTTGCAGGAGCAGCTTTTAGCCTGAACTGTCAGTTGAATAATTTGAAGCCATTGGCATTTAGCACTGAGAACATCCTCGCCCGTGAAGGAGAGAACTGGAACCTGATTGTGTTGGGTGACATGTTTTATGATGAGAAGCTTGCAGACCACCTCCATCTCTGGCTCAGACACTGCATTGCCAAGCACAAGACTCAAGTTCTCATCGGAGACCCAGGGAGATTTCAGTTTGTGAGTCACCCTATCCAAAAGCAGCTGAAAAAAATGGCAGAATATTCTCTACCAGAATGCATCCAACAAGAAAATTATGGTCTGACCGCCACTGCTGTTTGGTGCTATGAACCTTGAATGTATACACTGTGGTAGGTGAAAGCTAATCGGTTTCTGTGTAACTGGGGATGAGTGCGTGTATGTCTTTAATTTCAATACACATTTTAACATAGACAGGGTCATTCGCTAAAGAAAGAATTGTTGGTAATTCAAAGTGAATATCAAAATTAAGGCCAAACTATACTTCAAGATTGGCTACTGTGGCCTGACATTTTTAAAATTCTATTTGAATGTGCAGTAATTCTCACTTTAGTGAATAACCCTGTTAGTTCTACACTGCTACATTTTGTTGGCCTCTTTAACATTTTTTTTTTTTTAAAGGATCACATGTGTCTTATTATAAATGTCTTTTCATATTAAGGCAAAAAACAGGTTTAAACATGCTTGTAAAAAGTATATGAATTAAAAGGTATACAAATCATCATTTAATATAATGCTGTTGTAAGAAGCCATGTCTTTTTGGAGAGAAAAAAGGTATTGAGAGAAGCAATGAGAAAAGTTCAATGAAACCACGTGAAATCAAAACTGTATTTTGAGTTGCTGTTTGATGTACTTGGAATATGGCTTTAAGCTGTTGCAAATATTTAAAAAAAAATGCAAATATTATTTTACTTATTACTTTCATCATTATACCAGATTCTTAAAGGCCAATGGGTAAAGGGCCACGCTGTACTTAAATATAGATATGTCCGTGTTTAAACATATATTTGTTTTTGTAATCCAATGTAGGATACATTTATATATTTTAAAATTGAGCAATTACTTTTACACCATGAAATAAAACATTGAAAATCACATATGTAAAACTTGTGGGTTTTTTTTTTCTTTTTTTTCATGTGTAAATATTTAGCACATTACATGATGACCTATGTCAGAGAAAACAAAGCAAGGGCAAATAATCAAATGAAGAGAAATATAAACATTATGGGGGGCGGAGTCTGGCCACCATCTTAGATGGCCACATTCTAGAGGAGCTTCTGAGGCAAGGGGACATAAATGTTTCAAAAGTAAATTATTAAGCCTGGATGACAGAGAATTTTACACAAAAAGAGACACCTGAACAACTGGCAACAATGCAGAAACCAAAAAAAATGGATAAAAACGTGCCTGTACTGCAAAAGCGAGAGGCTGGAGCTGCAGGTGTGAGTAAAGGCCTGCAGGCCCATTCACCTGTCAACAAAACTGTCCCACGGCTTATTTCGCCACAGAAATCCATGTTGGTGGGAGTGGTGAAAACTATCCCACCCGCCCGCCCAGTTACTCAGAACCGCTCTTAGGCGAGCGCAGCTGCGACCTGCTCGCATTACTCTCAGAGCGGCGGGATCGCGTCTGCAAGTGCCGCGACATCTGAGGGCGGCTCAGTGCACTCTGGGCGCTCGGCACGCTTGGAGTACTGTGGACAATCTCCCGCGAGCGGCTTAACAGAAGCTGATAGCCGCTCGCGCGCTATAATTAAAGCGGCCCGGTCTCTGCTATACAAAAGCGGCCAGGATACAGAGGAGGGTATAGGGGGCGTGAGGTCTCGCTCCCCGTCGAGGTCCTCGGCCTCACAGCTGGGAACACCGGCGGGGGGGGTCTTTCCCTCCATCTCCTTAAAAGACAAAGAATTGGTAGATGATGTTGAGAATTTAATAGACTGTGATGTACTGGAGGAAGAAATAGGCTCCATTTATTATTCTTCTATGCAACAAAACATCAGGCATGAAGCCTCTACCAAGATGGCTACTAATAAGACTTATATTAATGATTTTACTACACCCAAGATGTCTACCATTGTACATGTAACCACTGCCACTTCTAACATGGAAACTGCCACATCCAAGATGGCTTCTTCAGGATTCAAAACCATGACATACAATCCTAATATGCCGCTTAAAATGGCAGAGGATTTACCACCTTCTGCTGGTATGATTATTCAACTTATACAAAATTTGAGAGTGGATTTAAAGAATGACTTTAGAAAAGATTTTAACACTATGTACGGAGTTTTAGAAAACATTGTTCTTGCACCTGCATTCTGTATTCAACATCTTCTGTACGTTGACCGATCACATGTAGATCTGGTTAACACTGTGAAGGAACTTCAGAAACAGGTCAACTTGCAAGCAGAAAAAATTGCAGATTCTGAAGACAGGAGCAGGCGTAACAATTTGAGGATCAGGGGGATACCTGATAAAGTAGACACCTCGAACTTGATACATTATTTCCAAAAAATGGTTAAAACGATTTTACCTACAGCTACTGATTTAGATACAATAGTGGATTGTATCCACAGACTCCCTAAATCTGGCAATGCACCTGCAACAGCTCCAAAAGACACCATAGTGAGACTACACTTTTTTTCATATAAAACAGGAAATCCTGAGCACTATTCGCAAATCAGGTCTCCCTGCGGATTATAAATATATCAAAGTTTTCCAAGATTTCTCAGCCTACACTATGAGACTGCAAACACAACAAAAGAATGGTGGATTGGCGCTTTTACAAAGGGTGAGCACCTACCCCCAGTGCCCAAAATCACTAAATGGCACTCAAGATATAGTGAAAGAGAAAAGTATAAGGGGGGTGCAAAGAGAATATACACAAATATGGTATACTTAGTACAATGAGTGGAACACCTCCTGATTTTCTTACAATTAAAAACATATACATAGTGTAATACTGTTTTAAAAGGAACATTAATCAATAGAGGGTAATGGGTCACTCACAGTATGCAGAGCCACATATAGCTGGCTCTGACTTCACAGGCAGGTGAATAATGAGCTTATTCAGGCTTTCAGACTCCCCACGAGGATAGCTTCTTTCCAGCCTCTCAATAATTCAGGATATCCAATTTGGTAAAGATAAATAAAAACTTTACTGGATAAAATACAAAACTGAAATAAGCTAAAATAACATAGGTAATAGAATGTCCACAGCACTAACGCGTTTCGACCTCCAGGTCTTTGGAAAAGTGTGTGGTTAATGCTGTCTCTCTGTCTTTTAAGTATTGTTCCTTTCTTTAAAATTGGCGCAGTTTTCCAGGCGTCTTCCTTTACTTCCGGGTCCGAGAACATCCGCGTCATGTGACTTTCCGTCCGGTCACATGATTCAGATGTCATACGCTCTGACGTCAGAATCATGTGACCGGACGGAAAGTCACATGATGCGGATGTTCGGCGGACCCGGAAGTAAAGGAAGACGCCGGGAAAACGGCGCCAATTTTAAAGAAAGGAACAATACTTAAGACAGAGAGTATTGTTCCTTTCTTTAAAATTGGCGCATTTACTACTGCACAAGAAGCTAACAGGTTATGCTTCAAATGTTTTTGCACGCTCAATCTTGTATAAACAAATGTATTTGTTATTACGATTGTTGGATTTCATAAGTCTCCTCTTGGGACGCGGGCCTTCGGGCTCCCACATTTCTATACAATCTCTTTTTAATGGCTGTGTACTCTGATTTGAGTCATGGTCATTAAACTCATGTCATTTAATGTGAGGGGCCTGAACACCGCTCACAAGAGGTGACTATTGTTCAAAGAAGTCAAATCCAACAAATCAGATATTGTCTGTATTCAAGAGACTCATCTTAAGGAAGGAAAAGAGTACAAATTTATGACACGGTTATTCCCTTCCCAATTTCATTGCACTTACAAATCTAAGTCTAGAGGTACTTCCATTTTTTTTTAGCAGGAGTGTGGCCAATTCTACAGAAAAGATAATGACGGATGGTGACGGTAGGTACAATGTTAGGCATACAATTGTCAATGTGTACTTTCCTAACACGGGTCAGCTTACTTTCTTTAGGAAAATTATGGATTTGGTGAATGAGAACATGAAAGGGACTTTGGTGATGTGTGGAGATATGAACTTCGTTATGGATGGCGACTTAGATAATGCAAGGGATAATTTGGATAAACTCCATAGGAGAGATAGTGATAGATTAGCTGTGAAATGCTCGAAATATATGGTTGAATGTGGACTGTATGATCCATGGAGATTAATGCATGAGAATAAAAGACTTTACTTTTTACTCAGTATCCAAGAACATGTATTCCAGGCAGGACAGGTTTCTGATATAGGGCGCTCTCATACCACACATCTCAAGATCTGATATTTTAGATATCAATTGGTCTGACCATGCTCCCATAACTTTGCATATAGACAAAATGGTTTCTTTTTCCCCCAATAGGCATTGGAAACGGAGTGATTACTTATTAGATAATCCTGGAAATAGATCGCTAGCTGAAGGGATACTGAATGACTATTTTTTGGAAAATGTTTTGCATGAGGTTCCTGGTGAGGTGACATGGCATGCACACAAGGCTGTGGTGAGGGGCCATTTCATTTCTAGGGCACCTCACTTGAAGAGGAAAAATAACAGCAATTTAAGAAATTTTGAAAAAGAACTGTACAACATAATCAGGCAAATAAATTCGGTCCATCTTCCTCCCTGTCAGCAATGATAGGGGAGATTAAATCAAAAATTCACAAAATAAATCTGGATCGAACTACTCTCATGGTGAGAAATCACAGTGAGAGCACGCAAGCGTCCATAGGAAAGCATTATGAATGCTTTCCTATGCGACCGGCTGAATGCGAGCTCGGCTCCTGCCGCGCATGCGCATTCAGCCGATGACGTCACGAGGAAGAAGAGGAGGAGGAGGAGGAAAGCTCCCCGCCCGGCGCTGGAGAAAGAGGTAAGTTTAACCCCTTCCTCCCCCCAGAGCCCGGCGGGAGTGGGTCCCTGAGCGTGGGGTCACCCTCAGGGCACTCTAGTGCCAGGAAAACGAGTATGTTTTCCTGGCACTAGAGTGGTCCTTTAAACTCATCATTACTTAAAGAACACCGACTGTATCATATAGATGACTTTTTCCATGGAAACTCTATTCTGTCGTATGAAAGATTACAATTTAAGCATAGACTGGTGACCGAATGTAAGGATGAATGTGAGTTGGTGATTGAGAAATTAAAAGAAATATACAACATACCGGAAACCGACAAAAATTATAAAGCACTAGAAAAATCACAACTAGAAATGCTATTTTTGCATGACCCGAATAGGAAGGGCATTATATCTATCTGTTATATGTTACATAACGATAAACCATCAATTAAACTGAAGCATATGTTATCCTGGGAGACGGAGCTGGGTTGAAGGATTGGTTCCGTTTTTTTTTCATCTCTGAAGGGCCTATCTTTCTACTCCAACCATCACGAAAACCACTTTAGAATTCTGTATCGATAGTATCTGGCCCCGTCTAAATTGCATAATATGAATAATAAGTACAGCGATAGGTGTTGGAGAGATTGTGGAGGACTGGGCAACATGGCCACATATGGTGGTTTTGCCAAGACTGACTAGATATTGGAAAATGATACATGACTTAATTATTAAGGTGACATTAATAACTTAAACAAGGAGCACAACCACAAAAGTATATAGAAAAAAATGTTTATTACATGCCTGTACTGAAGGAGTGAACACCACCTTTATATACCCCTAAACTAAAAATAAGACAGGAAACACCTGAGAAAATGGGTGGCCACCCATCAAGATTGAGATCCTCCCAACCATAAACAGCTGTAACTTATGGTTACCAAGGAAATCAATTAACAGAACATAAACAAAAAAAATAAATGAAAAGTTAACAAATCCCTCTCAGACTTAGAATAAAAGTCCACAAAGTTGGATATCACATAAAGTGTCTGTATATGAATTGACTTATGTCTGTATAAAGACCACACGGCCTCATCTAGCAGCAGAGGCATAAAGGAAAACTTATAATATATGATAAACCCCTGAAGAGATATAGGAAGCTTACCCAACCATGGGAGAGACCAAAGTCACCCTCCATTATGACAAGAACATGATCGAAAATGAATTTTCAAAGGTAAGCACCAGCCTGAGTCCATGCTAGGATAGTGAGTCGAAAGTGAGGCTTGAACCTCACACCCAAGAATAGGGGAAGCGCGCATCCAATGGAACGCATCATGCGTTCCAACCAAGGAAATAAGAGACGCAAGGCGCGCATGCGCGAAAACGGCACCTGGAATGCACAATGCGTTCCAGCAGTAGAAAGACCACCCGAACGTCAGAAGCGCAAGGTGCGCATGTGCAAAAATGGCGCCTGGAACGTATGATGCGTTCCAGCAATGAAAAAACGACAAAACTAATTAAATTAAAAAAATAGATAAATAAAACGTACCTAAGCATCTATGGGAGTCCCACACATCAATGCCCACAGACAATGAGCAGGTATGTGTGGAAGTCCCGGAAATGCCCCAAAATGCAAAAAAACTGCAGAAAAGCATAATGACAAAAGAATAAAGAATGAAACATAAAAAGTACACAAAACACACATGATCCCACATACATAGCCCAAGGAAGTAACCACAATAATAAGTGGTGAACATCCCAATCATAAGCTAGGGTAAAATATTAAGAGAACACCAGTAGTTTACACTTATGGCATCTGGAGTCCAAGCAGAGGCAATTGATGAATAATACAAGATCAGGGAAGCATTCAAAACTAGTCAATGCTCCTCCTGACTGATATAAGATGGCTGGACCCCCAGGACTAAAGGTGCCGAATATGTAGCTAGATACCCAAAAGTACACTTTGAAAAAATTATGAAAAAATTATGAAAAAAATTATGAAAAAAATAAAAGAGAAAAAAAAGAGATACACAATTTAGAAAAATACTAATCAAGACATAATATATGTAAAAAAAACAGACACGTCATTCAAAATATTGTTATTCCAAGTATCAGGACACAGTGTATCTCTTCTGTGTAATCATATTTCATCCGCAGTAGGTGGTAAAGAGTGGACTGGAAATTGATCCATCATGGTAGGAGGAGTCATACCATCCGAGGGCCACCCTCACGTGAAAAAACAAAAGAGGAAGCAGCTAAAAAAGAGAAAAGAAAAATTATTCCGTGATATAACAATAAATATAAAACAATCACGGTAGAGGTAGACATTGAGGAAAATCCTCAATGATGCTCAAAACTTAAAGATGGACAATGGTAGAGAATTCCCTGTAAAATATGACCTACATGGATCCAAGGATATTACCTGAAAGGGTTGAAATCACAGTCTTCATTCAACCCATGTGGGAATAATGTATCCAACCGATAAATCCATCGGAGTTCCACCCGTTTGAGAGAATCTGTAAGAGAACAACCAGCAAAGGGGATCTTAATTCGTTCTGTGGCCTGGAACTGCAACTGCGCTACCGAATGGCCTGAATCAATGAAATGTTTGGCCAAGGAAATGTGTCGCTTGTTAGTACAGATAGTACTTTTGTGTTCACCGATGCGGACAGTTAGGGGTCTTGCAGTTTGGCCAACATAGCCAAGACCACAGGGACACTTGATGAAATAGATCACACGATCTGTTTGACAATTAAAAAATTCCTTTATAGTGAAAGATTTGCCTGTTCTTGGATGTGTGAACCCTGGGCCAACCGTCATATTGTTACAGTTGGCACAGTGTCCGCATCGGTGCATACCCTTAATTGGTGTCAACCAGGTAGTAGGAGGCTTAGTGGGTAGTCTGACTCTGGAAGGTGATACCAGACTTTTGATGTTCTTGGATCTCTTATATGCCATTAAAGGTCTCTCTTGGAAGAGATCACAAGTAAGTGGGTCACTTTGTAAGACATGCCAGTTCCTATTAATAACATGTTTAACCCCTTAAGGACCAAACTTCTGGAATAAAAGGAAATCATGACATGTCACACATGTCATGTGTCCTTAAGGGGTTAACATAACCAGATTTAGTCGAGTAGGTAGTAACGCATGGAATGCGGTTGGGGGTCTTTCTCTTGTTCTTACCCTGGGGCTTCAATAAAGAATTTCTCTCCAGGCTTTTGACTCTATCGAATGTTTCCTGTAGTGAAGTCTCACAGTAACCACGACAGCGAAAATCTTCTATCATCTTACGTTCTTGAGTATCAAACCTTGATTCTTGCGACACAATCAGTCGAACCCGTAACAGTTGACTGAAAGGAAGACTCCGAATCATATTGATGGGATGAAATGAGTTCACCTGTAAGAATGCAACTTTGTCAGTTGGCTTGCGATACAAATCAAAGCATAAGCCCTCTTCTGTTTTGCTTACCATGACATCCAAAAAATGTATAATCTTGGTGTTATATTCCAAAGTAAATTTGATACTCGGCACATATTGATCCAAGTCAGCCTTAAATCGTAGTAGGTTGTTCTCTGAGCCATTCCAGAGAAAGAACACATCGTCAATGTAACAAAGCCAAACTGTCACATGTTTGAATAGAGGATGTGAATAGACAAAGTCTTACTCAAATTTAGCCATGTAGAGGTTAGCGTACGAGGGAGCCATATTGGCCCCCATCGCATTCCCCTGTATCTGTAAAAAGAAATAATTGCCAAAGGTGAAGTAGTTACATGACAAAACCAATTCCAACAGCCGTAGAACCAATTCTTTCAGATTTGGAACTAGTACAAGTTTATCCAAAGCCTGTGCAATAGCTTCCATACCTCCCACATGAGGGATGGATGTATACAAACTGCATACATCGATAGTACATAACAGTATGTCTTCATGACAAGATCTAAAGTCATCCAATTTCCCCAGGAAGTCACTGGTATCACGAATGTATGATCTCATCTGTAGCACCAACACTTGCAAAAAGGCATCAACATATGATGCCAGAGGCTGTAGCAAAGAACCACAACCCGACACTATCGGCCTACCGGGTGGGTTCATAAGATCCTTGTGGATCTTCAGAAGCAAATATAAAAATGACACTCGAGGCACAGAAACATTCAGAAATTCAAAGATTCTCTTATTAATTAAGCCCTGATTAAGGGCTCCAAGAGTAATGACACTAATTCTTTCCTGGAACATAACCGTTGGATCACCTGGTAATTTCTTATAATGAACAGGATTAGACAATTGTGCCATTGCTTCTGCGTTATATTTATCAATATCCATGACTACAATAGCCCCACCCTTATCCGCAGCACGGACAAGGATGGAGTCATCATGTCTCAGGGCATTGATGGCACCCCATTCCTCCTTTGTCAAATTGGAGGAACTTCTCCTTGACCAGTTAATTTTAGAAATCTCCAGTTGACAGAGCTTAATAACGGTTTTCAAGCGTTAGTGGCAGGTGGAGTGAACTTACTTTTGTTCCTACATTTTGATAAATCCACAGAGTTAATTTCAATGGCAGCTTCCTCCTTCTCAATATCATTGGATACATTTTCATCTGCAAAGAAAACTTGTAGACGCAAAGTGCGGAAAAATTCATATAATTCAATATCCAAATCCAATTTGTCCCCATCAAAAGATGGAACAAAACCCAAGCCCTCATTAAACACTGAGATCTCACTTACTGACAGGGCCCTACTGGAAATGTTCACTACTAGCGTCTCCATGTTCTCCTCTCCGGGTATCTCCGAGGGGGGTGGTTTACGATGGCGTTTCTTGCCTCTCCTGGTCTTGTGCCGTCTCCTTTGGGGCGTCGTTGTTCTAAAAAATGACTAGTGCTGGCTGATCCAGTTGATGATCGCTCACTGTCACTGTTATTAGGAGAGTTCCTATTAAAAGTACGTGAAATGCGTTCTGTCTCTGACGTTGGAATTGCCAATTATAAACTTTATTGTCAAGATAATCGATAGTATCCCGCTTGAACTTGGATAGTTTCCTATTGCGTCTCTTATTTCCTTGGTTGGAACGCATGATGCGTTCCATTGGATGTGCGCTTCCCCTATTCTCGGGTGTGAGGTTCAAGCCTCACTTTCGACTCACTATCCTAGCATGGACTCAGGCTGGTGCTTACCTTTGAAAATTAATTTTCAATCATGTTCTTGCCATAATGGAGGGTGACTTTGGTCTCTCCCATGGTTGGGTAAGCTTCCTATATCTCTTCAGGGGTTTATCATATATTATAAGTTTTCCTTTATGCCTCTGCTGCTAGATGAGGCCGTGTGGTCTTTTTTTTTTTTGTCAATCTTTGTTTTATTAAGGCATATATGAAGGGTACAGAATAAAGAAAGGGAAATGCAAAAATATTTCACAGAAGATAAGGGTTAATACAGCTGTAACAATGTTATTTACATTTCCGAAATAAACATGCCTCATTTTATATTTTTATATGGCTTTGAACAGGGCCGCCACCAGAAATTTTGGGGCCCCTAACTCAGCTCAGGGTCTGGGCCCCCTGAGGCCCGCCTCCAAATACCGCTCACTGGGTCCACACACAGACACAAACGCACACACTGATACATACTAACAGACACACATACTGAAACAGACATACACGCATACAGGCATACATACTGACACACACATACTGAGACATACACACAGGCATACATAGTGACAGACAGACACACATACATACAGACACCGACATACATACATACATACATACACACACACACACACACACACACACACACACACACACATTCATACATACAGACACTGACATCCATACACACATACATTCATAATGGCATACAGACTGACATACATGCATATATACAGACATACTGACAGACATACATGCATACAGACATGCAGACAGACATACATACACATACATGCATCCAGACACACACGCATACAGACAGACATAGACAGACAGACAGACATGCATGCATCCAGACAGACCTACATACATAGACATACATGCATACAGACATACACATACAGACAGACATACATGCATACAGACAGACATACATTCAGACAGACATACATACACACAGACATACACGTACATGCATACAGACACACAGACATGCATACAGACACACAGACATACACATACATGCATACAGACACAGACATGCATACAGACAGACAGACATACACAAACATGCATACAGACATACATACAGACAGACACACATACACATACACATACATGCATACAGACACACAGACATACATACAGACACACACACACACACATACATACACATACATGCATACATACAGATACATACATTGCTGCTTGCACATCTTATGGGACATGTTTTACATTACCCAACTTTTATCAAGGAGCACAGTTTATGCTGGTGACACACCTCACCCCATAACAGCTCTATAATTACCAGCACTACCACCAGCACCCCCAGGTAATGGTCAAGGTCTAAGTTTTTGTCAAACTGCCCCAAAGTTGTTTAGGAGATGGCACCATAAAAGCCATCTCACAGACAGACAGACAGACAGACATACACATACATGCATACAGACAGACAGACACAGACATACATACATACATACATGCACACACACACACAGCTCATTTTCCAGCCACCCTTCTGTCTCTTACCTTTTCTTTGCAGGAGGGTGGCTGGGGATGATGGGAGTCGGCGCTGCTCCCTCTTCATTGCCGGGCTCTCCCTCTTTACGGCTGGGCGGGCGCGCTCCTCCCGCGCGGAGTGAGCTGGGAGGAAGTGAGCACTTCCTCCCAGCAGCACTTGCGGCTGCTTTTTTTTTTTTTTAAAGGGGCCCGGTCGCGCTATACAACGGCCATAGCGCTGACCGGGCCCCTGAAGGAGGGGGCTCATCGAGTGGCCCTAAGTGTGTGGGCCACCCGATGGGCCCCACACGTGGGGCCCGGGCGGCCGGGCCCCCCAGGGCCGCCGGGCCCATGACAACTGTTATGGTTGTCATGCCCTGATGGCGGCCCTGGCTTTGAACAGAAGCGTATACTAAACAAGTTATGTTAAGAAGCAACCTATAGCAACGATTATGTGAAACACGTTGAACAGATTAAACATCGCTAACGGTGAGGTTGCCTAAGTTAGTGTTAAAGTTAGGTTACATGCTTGTCAGGGTTCGACTGCGAATATTCGTGTCAATTCTGCTTAAGTACACACTGGGAATCACACAGTAGGCTCCTGGGAAAAGTTGCATTAACTTTACAGGCTAGGTGCACGCAATATTTACAGCTATCATAATAAATTGCTTAAATGAGTGATGGCATTCGCTGAAGGTTACTATACATTTGGTTAAATGCTAAGAGCCACAGCACACATCAACATGCTTAAGTTACAGGCTGTGGTGAGTAGCGTTTGATTCTTGGTTAAACGTCGCTTATGACAATAAGCTGGCTACATAAATTCTAGGTAGCCGGCATACTAACTGGCATAAGGGGTAAGTATCAAGGACCACAATATACATTTATACGCTTAGGTTATAAGCTATGATGATTAGCATTTGAGTAGCGTAAGGGCAAGTAGTGCATAGGCAACTAGGGCACATCTTAATGCCGCGTCAGAGTAAATAAGCAGTGATGTCAACGTGGTATATATTCATGCCATGAATAAGTGGCACAGTTGTAAAAAACAAGATTATAATAGCAAGTAACGCTTAATATGCGGTGGCGTAGATACATGGTTATTAAGTAATTAGGCAGCAAAATAATGCAGCACAGTGTCAGTCCTGAGAGGGCTGGTGAAAAAGAGAAATTAGAAAAACATAATAAAAAACGGACAAGGTCCATACTCTGTGCGCCCAATAGGTATCAGTCATCCTATGCCTCTCGGTGGCTTTGAGCTGGAGACCGGCCATTCTGCTTTGCGTGTCGTGCCCGTGGTGCTTATTTCAGGGGCTCCTCTGGGCCTGGGGTTGCCTCCTTCAGCATTCCATAGGGTGTGCACCTCTGCGGCTCCTCGCTTAGTGGCAGTGGCGTGAAGGGGATGGTATGAGTTCCCGGTTCCCGGATCAGGTGAGTGGCTTGTGTGGGGGCTGTGTTTGGCGTTGTATCTCTCATGCATATGTGGGTCCGTGCGTTTGCCCGGGTAGCTGGGCGTCTTTTCCGGCCTGTGGGGTCGCTTGCAGTTGCGTATCGTGGCGGCCTTTCTGGGTGCCTGCGGTGGGTACCTGTAGTGGAGGCGACGGGTTTTCGGACGGAGCCATGTGGCCACCAGCTTGACAGCCAATCTGTGAGCCATTCCGCGGTCGTGCAGCATTGCCCAGAGGCTCGCGCAGAGCCGATCGAGTGTCAGTAAAGGGTCTGTTGCATGTCGGGCGCGTGTGCTCCGCCTCGTGGGCCTACGATGGGCGGCCATCTTGGCTTCGCGTGTGGTCTTTATACACACTTAAGTCAATTCATATACAGACACATTATGTGATATCCAACTTTGTGGACTTTTATTCTAAGTCTGAGAGGGATTTGTTAACTTTTCATTTATTTTTTTGTTTATGTTCTGTTAATTGATTTCCTTGGTAGCCATAAGTTACAGCTGTTTATGGTTGGGAGGATCTCAATCTTGATGGGTGGCCACCCATTTTCTCAGGTGTTTCCTGTCTTATTTTTAGTTTAGGGGTATATAAGGGTGGTGTTCACTCCTTCAGTACAGGCTCCCTTGATAAAGGCATTTTGCCGAAACGTTGGGGGTGTATTGGTTGACTCTTGTCCTTCTTCTCACTAGGTCTGGTATGTTTTCTTTATTTTTTTGTTACTTATCATTATTTTGGGGTTATTGAATTTGGCATCTCATATAGCTGTCTTGTATACTTAAATATAACTTTTTATGCATTATGCAGTTTGCTTGTATGCAAACTTAAGAACTGATAGATATTGCATTGTATTCTTTATTGGACATTTATTGTCCTTTTTATGCATTGATACTGTTTATGAGTACCTATTATTTTGACCCATGTAACCCATTTTTTAATATATACTTTTGTGGTTATGCTCCTTGTTTAAGTTATTAATGTAACTCTTTTGGCCTGTTTGGAATACGGCCTTATACGAGTGAGCACCCTAGTTTAGTTGTTACGTTCTGCTCTTTATTAACTCATTTAGTGTGCCTACCTGGATTAATTATTAAGGTGAACAGTAACATAGGTAGCTTCACATCTGAACTAGCTCTATTTAAAAAATTCCCTGAATCCATCAGTAAAATTGATAGAATTATAGTAGGCCACATTCTGATAGCTGCAACTACATGCCTACCTAGATATTGGAAATCTAGAAAACACCCTCAGTTAAAGAAGTGCTAACACTAGAAAACAAATCATACAAATTATCACATAGAAATAACACACATATATTTGCACAATTGAAATACCACTGGGATCAATGGGAAACCGATGTCAAAAAAACATATAACCTTTAATAACTTGTTATGGAATGTTTTTCAACTTAAGTGCCTTGTACATTAACATACTTACCGTTATAATGGATGGATACACCCTTTTTCCCCACTTCCAAGTTTTCCCTTCCTTTCCCCTCCCCTAATATATTGTTTTTTTATTACTTGTAGAAGATTTCGTCTAAGGCAAAGGAAAGGTTTTTTTTTACTGTAAGAACAATCAGGATGTGGAATTCTCTGCCTGAAGAAGTGGTTTTATCAGAAACAGCTACTAGATGCATACTTGCAAAATATTGCAGAATATTCAAGGATATAATCTTTCAATGTAGGGTAATAACTGTTTGATCCAAGGATAAATCTGACTGCCATTCTGGGGTCAAGAAGGAATTTTTTTCCTAGCTTGTTGCAAAATTGGAAGTGCTTCAAACTGGGTATTTTTGCCTTCTTTTGGATCAACAGCAAAAAACATATGTGAGGAAGGCTGAACTTGATGGACGCAAGTCTCTTTTCAGCTATGTAACTATGTAAAATCTGCAAAATCTTTCAATAAAAATTATCTGAAAAGAAATATAAACATTATTTTGAATCTCCTCTTCTCTCTATGCTGACTACCAGCTGCAGAGATCAGCACTTAAAGCAAGCAACGAGTTTTGTTAAATATTGGGATAAGTCAACATAATATTACAAATCCTGGGAATTGACAGTCTCTTTAATATTTTATGCGTAAATGCCATGTTTTACCAAAATATAGATATATTGAAGCCAACTACTGTGATGGAACCTTTGGCAAGGGAGAGCAAGTTATGCTTTTGTAAAAAAAACAGATAGATTTATGGGGATTCCAATATAAAAAGATCAGCATAAATGCCACTGGACATACTGTGATGTTGCGGTCATCACCTTTGTGGCAGAGTGTCCATGTTTTTGTGGATTACTGTTGCAGGACTCATTATACTGTCTCATCATAAGGCTATATCACTTTCCTGGCTCCCCCCCCCCCCCCCCACCATGTAATGCCAACTGAGTGCTCTCTCCTTCACCGGTAGCAATGTCCTTCAAAGCCAGAACAGCTATGATATCTCACTGAGCCGTAGCCCTAATCATATGGAACCCTTACCAGCCCGATCAACTTTACAACCTGCTTTACTCCATTTTACAAACACCTAAAAGAGCGCTATTTGGAGGAGAGGTAGGGGGGGGACATCACTGACAATCACTACACAAGAGCCAGACGAAACCCTGCAGGAGCCACTGTTCAAAGACTGGCACTTAGCCACAACCAGTCTGTAACTCCATGCCAGATTGAGATGTGACCAGCTTACATTCAAAACTTTATTCAATGATCCTTTTGCTTGGCACCTCCAATCCGGCTAATATTTCAATTGGGGGATTGAGACCTGTCTGGGGACATATAATTCATGCTGTGTGATTGCTTATTTTGAGTTATTACTGAGTTACAGAAGAACCAGTCCTTAAGTGCCCTCACTGCAAGCCACTCTGCTCCTTCGGCATGCCGACCGCAGAATATCTAGCGCTACTTTCAGACAGGCCATCTGAAACCTAGCTGACCTTGGACTGAAATACTCCGAAGTTGGTCTAATAAAAGGGACACTCCAGGCAGCTAAGCAAGGTAAGCTTACATTAAAGCTTTTAGAAAGAGATGCCTCAGGTGCAAGGGAAAACTGTTGTGCCCCTGTTAAGGAGGGCTAAGTGGATAACCTGGCCCTTACCCTGAAATACAAAATAGAAAAAAACGAGAACTGGTCTCAGTAGACGAATGGTAAAAGCTAATGAGCTGAAATGCTTCTATGTAGTTTTTCTTCAGTGTAAAATGTTTTGCTGTTTTCAGTAGTGTAACTCAGCCACCTTAGCCACCCCCTTTCACATTTCAACATGTGCCTGATTCCCAGTCTCTGATAGAAATGTACCTTTTGCAGCCAATAAGAATAGAGGCATGTCTTATCTAGTGTAATGAATGCTCACAGCACAGACTGCACTGCAGCTAGATCCCTTATGTGCTCCGCAACATTCCCTCCCTGTAGTGCAAGTTGTGACGGAGCACCTGTACTCCAAATGAGTACCTCCACCCAATCCACATCCTAACTGCTTGCAGGGACCCTGGAAGGCTTCTAGCTCTTTTGATTGATGAGCTAAAGGGATCCTGCCAGGCCCGGACTGGCCATCGGGCAAACCGAGCAAATGCCTGGAGGATCGTGATGGCCATGGGCCGAGGCTGGCTGGGGAGATCACAGGATCTCCCCGACTGGTCCATGCAGGGCCAACACTGTCTGAGCGTCGGCCCTGCAGCTCCGCCGGGTTCCTCTCGCGAGGTCGGAGCGTTGCCACGGTTAAACATATTTATGTATTACTTTCATCTTCTCCCCACTGCACACTAACTACACCCTTCAAACCCTTCACTCCTGACACAATGCACCCTTCACACATATACACAGCACTTTTCCTACACACTGCACCCTCCACACAGATACACACATTCATACAGCACCTTTCATACTCACTGCACCTTTCATACACACTGCACCCTCCACACCCACACATACACACAGCACTTTTCATACACACAGACACACACATACACTCTGCACCCTTAACACATACACACACACACACAACACCTTTCATACACACTGCACCCTTCACACAGACACACATACACACCGCACCCTTCACACAGACACACATATACACAGAGCACCATTTATATACACTGCACCCTTCTCACACACACACTGCATCCCTCACACACAGCCTCACACTGCACCCCTCACACACATGCACACACACACTGCACTAATCCACCCCACACACCAAACACACACACACTACACTCCTCATACACTGCACCCTTCACATACAAACTTCACTCACACACTGAACTCTTCACACAGACACATATACACTGTACATTTCACACACACACACACACACCTCTTCTTCCCCCCACTGCACAGCAAACACACACACTAACTACACCGTCACACACTGCAGTCCTCACACACTGCACCCTTCATCCACACACACACACAGACTGCACCGGCCATACACACTGCACCCTCACACACACACACATTCACACACACATTGCCCCTTTCAAGAGCATTGAACCAACATGCTCACTTTGAGAGGGGGCATGCTTGTCATTGGTGATGACAAAACCCCCCCGTCCCTGGCCCCACCCCCTTCTCAGTGGGCCGCTGTGGCTCATAAATGCCCTGGCCGAATTTCTTTCCCAGTCGAGTCCTGGATCCTGCAGCCAGCAAACAGGTCTGAAGACTGTCACTGGGATCCCTAAAAATCAGCACAAGATCCAAAAGGAATTAACATACAATACTCTTGGGACTCGGGACTAGCCCATATGATCATTGCATTTAGATTGCTGTGACAAACTTAATAAAAATACAAATAACCAAAATATGTCAGAAAACATACAGGGAATTATAACAACATAATTACATATTTTTAAAAAGGGGTGCGGAAGACCATATTTAACCCCAAATTTCTCTCCTGTCTGCAGAATTTGCAATATGCAAATCTACCTGAATATGCAAATGAACCAACCTCATTATTTAGGTAGTGGATATTGCTGTTGCTACCAACAAAGGGTGCTATACAGGCTCCATTGCCAAATCCACTTAGTTGGTAACAAGCATCATCAGGACAGGAGCGCACACAAAACAATTAACAGTATACACACACATTCTAAATACCCAGCTTTTATAATGGGCGCAGGGCGACTTAGACATAGGAGCCATTTAGAAACCATTGTAAAGTGTTCTGCTCCCAGTGATTATTACTACTGTCACACAAGTAATACATTCTCCTCCAGCCCCTGCCAGCCAAACTCCCTACCAAGTTTTACCCTCTTCCCTACCAGTCAAGCTCTCTACCCATTGTAAACCCCTTCTCTGCAAGTCAATCAGCCAACCTCACTACCCACTGTAGATAGACAGGGTTATAGATAGATATTTAGATAGAGAGATAAACACAAAGCTCTATAGATATTTATCAGTTTGTCTGTCTCTATATTTATTTATAATAAACAAACATATGATATCTAATGTGTTGGGGAAATGTGTGTGTGCGATGTGGTTTGTAAGTTCTAGTGTCTGAATGCTGTATTTGTAGTGTAACTTAAGTTGAGCACTTCTTGGGCAAGCATTGTTTGCATGCTGTAACGGCACCCCCAGGCATAAAATGGTTAAACCGCCGTTTAGTAGATCTTCCCTTCCAGAGACACAGTCACAGCTACTGTAGACACCAATACACCGAACCGGAGAAGCAAATGAATGCTCTCAAACATACGAATGCTGTAAACAGCCGAATAGGAAAAACCATACGAATAGGTTTACACTCCTAGCAGTCAAACTGGAACTGGAACTGCAATAAATCCCCCCAAGAACGAGACAAGGCTCCGTTTTGAGGGTCAAGCAGGAACTGACTGTACTGGCACATACAGCCTCTTTTATTCCCAATCCACAAACATAGTACAGCCCACAGGGTTTTGAAATACAACCAATCAATCCGTACAAAACACACAGACACTCCCACACAAAATCCTCCCCTCTGCCTGTGATATGATTACTGAACACAATGGGTAATATAATTATCACAGGCAGAGAAATACAGTTTTTACAAAATATTAATAACTTCTAAAATATACATGCCATTCACATAAAACATACATTTTCATAATCAGAATGCTGGAAATAAACACATACTCAAAAATCAGGGCAATCGGTTCAGGGGTTAAAAAGGTAAGGGAAAGTCTTATTTGACCGACCGCAAGCACATTTTCCTGCCCAAAAGAGTTCCATAGATTTGGGCTGTGCGGTCGGTCAATTCCACACAGAAAAATGTCTAAGTCCCATTTGAATGCACGAAGGGGACCGTTCGTGCAAATTGCCCAGTCTAACAGTGCGTTCGAATTGTCGAACGCACTTCGATTCCAGTCGAAGCGTCGAAGTTCCTGAGAAGGTAACCGTCAGCGGTGTTCGTGCAAAGGTGTAACCGATTTTAGTTCCATAGATTCAAGGGCACGCACCGCTGACTGCGTTCGACTAAATTAAAATGGCCGCCGCCACGTGTTCAGTTTTCGAATGGCGGCCACTTCGACTACTTCGGCACTTCGACGGCATTCAAAGTGCCAATTTAAAAGTACAAATCCTTTCTCTGGGAGTTAAAGGGCCAGCAGCAGCACAACCAAAATCCATTATGCCCAAATCTGTTATTTCAAGGGCCAAACCTCCCAGGGACCATAATCACATGGCAAGAGGCTGGCAAGCAGTCCTCTCCAGGCACAAGTGGCGGGGCTGGTTCCGCCACACATGCCATTACTGAATCTCATAGAGAATCACTGGAGCATGGCCATTGGTGGACAGTCTGGCTGAAATACAGGAAGCAGGGAGACATGCCATTTTATCAGAAGAGGAACAGAAAATCTGATCATACTAAATATTAAAACAAGTACTTCTAAAGCTCATTTTTACACTATTTAGGAAAAAAAGCATTTTGTAACAGTAGGTTTATTATTAGGGGGCAAGGAAAAAGAATATGTTTTTTTTTTTTTTGCCTATACAATTCCTTTAAGGGACTTCTTGGGAATACAATTGACATTGGTGTTATTTAAAATCTGCTCCTACATGAGATAAAGTAGTTCCTATGTTGTCTTATCATATATTTTGTTTGCATTTGAAGTTTGGGAAATTACCATTGTAGTCATAGAACAGTCACTTCCCGAGATTTTAAATCCCTATATTTAAAAAAAGATGTATTTGTGAGGTGTGAAAATCTGTGTATCTCTGCCACTGTCTATATGTATCTTCATCTTGAAGCATGTGAAAACGTAGCAAGCACTATATGCATTTAACAAAAGGAGGATTTATTAATTAGCCCCCTCCCAATGTAAGTAGTTGAACTGTTTGCCAAATTATCTGGGTTCAACCAGGTACCAGTCACTTCCTCCATTGAAAGCCAGAAGCTTCTGCATGGAGCTTCCATTAGCTCTCTTTAGCTAAACCCTCCCATGCAGGGTCAGCTCAGCAAAAGAGTTGAGTCCTGCACCACAAGGGGAGGATTCACTACTTACACCTGGGGGTGCTAGCTCCTAGCTGTAAAATCAGTACAATGTAGTACAATGTTCATTTAATTTGTTCTAAATTGTTGCTTTTTTGATCCATCTTTTGTGTACCATTTTTCTTATATTTAATTACAAAGTAGAACAAATAAATGAAAAGGGAATATTCTGATTATTCACATGCTTTTCATTTTTAGGTGTTGCCGCATAGCAATATTCAGTACAAATACAGTTCAAATGGTTTCGGTCTTTAATTATGTGCTAGCTCTGCATCAAATGTTTCTAATAATTGTCTTTTTTTTCCTCCTCAAAAAATTATATGGTATTAAAGGATGTGCAGGAGAAATATGTTGCCTTTATAATATTTGATTTATAAAAATGACAATTACAACTCAGTTTTTTTTATTTATATTTATTATATTTAATAATAATGTTATTATTTTTTGTATAATTATAGAACTTTGTCTATTAATATTTTAATTTTCACTCCAGTGGATGTTGGCAAAATTAACTGCAAAATGCATTATTTTTAACGTGTTCATCCCAGCATTGTCATTAGTATTCGTCATGGAAAGGGTACTCTGGATGCTCCCTCAATCTAGAAAATGCAAAAATAAACTATTACAAATGAAATGCATTTATTCAACTGATACAATACATTCTATTTTGTAGTTATTATGTATCACATAATACAGGCTGCCCTATTCCACTACCAGGGTAGGTGCAAGACAATTTTGCGCTCTATTCAAGACCAGTTACTTGCACCAACCCAAAACAAAAATGTACACATTTGTGTGTCTCTTTCTCCCCTCAATCCCTTTGTGTGTATTTTCCCCCTTCTCAGCCCCTTTGTGTGTGTGTATTTCCACTGAGCAGCTTTGCGGGTCTCTTTCTCATCCCCATCCCATCTGTGTGCCTCTGTCACCCCCAGCCCCTTTGTGTGTCTTTCTCCCCACAACCCTTTTTGTGTTTTTCTCCCTCCTGACCCTTTTTTGTGTCTCCCTTCCAAGCCCCCTTTGCATGTCTCTTTCTCACCCTAATTTGTGGTCTCTTCCCTCCACCTCGCTCTGTGTGTGTGTGTGTCACTATCCTCTTCTCCAGCTCCTCTGTGTGTCTGTTTGTCCCACCCTAATTTGTGGTCTCTTCCCCCCACCTTTTTAGCTTCATGTAGTGTGGCAGAGCAGAGAGAGGTAGAGAGTCTTTTGTTTCCTCTACCTAGTCCAGGCAATGGCAACATTTGGCACTCCAGATGTTTTGAACTACACCTCCCATGATGCTTTGCCAACATTATGGGTGTAAGAGCATTATGGGGGATGTAGTCCACAACATCTGGAGTGCCGAAGGTTGCCTATACCTGACCTAGTCTAACAGAAAACAGTTCGGTGCTCTCGGAGTGTACTTCCTGTCAGACCAGGTAGAAGATACAGAAGATCCTCTTCCAAATTCCGCTCGGCCACACTGCATGAAGCGACTTGTAGGAGGGGGAACACTGTGCTGTGCACTACACTCCTAGCAGTAGCACTGGTCCTGCAAACTACACAGCCTAAAAACTGTCGATATGGTGTGCTGACATATTTAAAGGGATCTAAGCATCATAACAAACTATAATCCCTGTCATCTGGCACCTGAGCCGGGAATTTATATTGCCCCCCAAACAATATACTGTAGACTTTATAGAATTTCATTTTTTGTTTCTTGTCTGCAATGCCCACAACACTTTTATTTTCTATGGAAATTACAAACACAGATTCATATACATACCGTCAGGATTGTATCCTGACAACTCTGATTTATCTTCATTTATTTATGTTCCTTTAAAAGAAGTTACAGCTCTCCACCACTAGTGGCCTCCCTAGCCACTAGTCACCTCAGTCCTCCTGTGCCTAGGACTAATTACTTCAGCTACAAAAGGCTACACCCAACTAACCTCATGGCCTTTACATTGAAGTTGGTGATTTACCTGTACCACTTCATATCCTGGCTCCTGTGAACCTTCTTCAGACTTCCCTTCAAACCTGCTCCTAACACTAACCTGCTCCACCCTTACGTATACTTCAAACCAGCCTGCCTCTGTTACCAGCCTGCCTCTGTTACCAGCCTGCCTTTGTTACAACCCTACCTGGAAATTAAAGAGGTTATTTTTATTCTTTTAAAAATTATTATTTGCAAGTATCCTGTTTTGTGGCATGTTACCTAAATTCGGTTTTGCCTCAAGTTTCATAATATGTCTAAAATCACTAATAAAGTACCTGAAGTCAACCCTGGCATAAGTCTTCTATCTGACCTGCACAAGATCATGACACATACTTATTCATGCAAGAACATGCTCACAATCACATATACACACATTCCCTCACATACACACACTCAAATTCGTACACACATTTGAATTTTATTTAGATTCCTTGTGTAGAGTGGTTTGCCATTTGTTTCAGTCTGTGCGTTGATTGCACAGCTTTTTGAGCTCTGTGCTGATGCTGGAGCTGGGATAATCTTGCCTCCCAACATTAGTAGAGAACATTGAGGGAGCTGTTCAGACAGAACACAGACACACCCCAGCTGCTACCCCCCTTTCTCACAAGGTCTAATAAAATAAACAGAGTCTGCAGAGCAGGCTTTTGCCATGTGGCTGGTGCTGCAGATGGGTTAATACACTACTGATCCCTGTTTTTCTGCACACAGCTTCTAAAGTACCGGCGCTCTGTTAAAATATAAGATGGGAATGGTCTGCAGTGAATCAACATTGTGCTAGCCTCCTTCCCCTCCTCATGCCTCTTCATTGCATTATAAAGAATTCATGTTGCAGCCAAATGCATATGTTGATTATAGCTACAGCATTATGAGCCACTGATAAGATTTTATACAACGTATGTAAACATCTTCATGGTTTTCCACTACTAAACCATGTTGAGTAGGAAAGTACACATTTCAGGCCAAAAAATTGCCAAATTAGAAAAAACAAATAGTATATTAGAAAAATTATTGGCTATTGCCCCAAGTTATTGGGTTTTCCAAAAATTTGAAAATAACTGATTTATTAAAGTTCTACTTAGTTATACTGTTCAATTATTGTGATGTGTAACTATACTCTTGATCATTTATGTTCCTTATTTCGAGTCTTTGAAATAAAATCCAATTTTCCTCATAACAGGACCATTTGCAATCTAAAGCACCCCACTATTTTGTCCATTCTTCAGAACTCAGGTTATTTCTGTTTTTAAGCTTCTAAAATACTGGGTATAAAATCCCAAGACAGGAATTGTAGAGAATTGACAAAAGAAATAAACTTTTAAGGCCAGTGTACTCTGGGTTGGAGAATTCTACCAATCTGCCTATTTATTCTTATAAGTCACAATGTTTTTGTAAATGTTTCCTAATTATTCTGTGTGGCTTTTTATTTATTTTTTTACTTATTCTTTATTTGCAATTTTAAAAATGTGGTTAAGCCATTTTTCTAGTCCTAGTGTTGTACTTGACTGTATGGAGTTTGCCAGTTTTTTCTTTTTTTATATACATGACTAAATTTCTAATTTTCAAAACTGAATATAAAAAAACAGAAAACTTGAATGACGGCAGTTAACATGTATGATGAACATAGCATAATAAAATGCTCTATAGTAAACTAGTATTACATGAACATTGGGGTAGTGGGAAGCGGGCAAAGTACTGGGGGAATCAACATTTTGCCAGAAATAGAAGATGCACAATTTCTGGTTAGGTGATTGCAAAAGGAATAAGCGACCTCTGTCTAAATTTTATTTAAAATCTTGTGTTAAGCTGAAGTAGAGTTTCATTCATAAATGTGCAGCGCTGTTAAAAATGCTGCTGCTAGTTCTACAGTTAAATTATGTGGGATAATGTTAGGATTATTTCAGAAAAGGGATCACATAGCGCAAGGGGCCTTAAACGAACACTCTAAGCACCATAACGTCTACAGCCCACTGTGGTGGTTATGGTGCCGGTAGTACCTGGTGCCATCTCACTGTAGCCTGTCAAATAATTTCAGCATGGTTTGACACTTACCTGTGTTTCGTTGGGTGTCTGCGCTGCTTCCAGTGTTCTTGAGTTGTAGAAGCAGTGTGTCAATTTTTTGCAAGATAGATTGGTTGAGAGTTCTCAGTGGTTGGATGAGAGTGTTCAGCTGATAGTCTCAACCAGTGAATGAGTTCTTATCTTGCTCAAAACCGACATCCAGCTTCTTCAGTTCAAAAGGAACATGACCACATAAACAATTCTACCCACGCTATTTTCAATGTGACCACATTAGAGTGTAGCAGTTAAGATATTCATCTCTTCAACCATACTTTTCACGTCAAGAATTTTAAAGTAAATCCTAGGCTGCAAGAAAGCTTACTCTTTGAATAATCCATAGTGTAGGTTTTTGTCAAGCCCATCAAGTGTTTTCATGTCCTCTTCCTTTATCTCAAAATCAAACACCTGAAAAGACAAAGACTTGTGATCATCAACAGAGCTGATTGTGTTAAAAATATTATGTACCATTTAGCTTCCATTAGGAATGGGATAGGAATATAGTCCAAATTTATATGTTGGATCAACTCTTAATTGTATGATGATAATTTATGAAAAAATAGAGGTGCTTCAGAAGTTTTCAATGTGGAATAATGCAATATTACCTCTCTGCTGGTGACTGAAACCTTCTACCTGCATGCTTTAGATGAGTTTTGTGTATATTATTTCAAATTTATATCTGACAATGTGGGTGAAATGGTCTCCCATTTGCCACAGTAAGCAGTATAGAGCAACCATTGATAATTATTGCCCAAATTACTACAAACTAAGTGAGTGTATCATGACTTATGGGTAAATTGTTATTTACTGTCCTTCACTGATTCTAACTCTTACTCTTTTCTGATAAATAGAACCCCGATCTCTCAGTGCTGTAATTATCTCCAAAAAGTCACTATTTATTTTGTAAATAACACCTTGTCTAGTCCTTTATATTAAAACACAAACAGTAATACAACCTATTGCTAATAAAGTGTTACCCCAAGGTTTTGTTTGAGGCGTGCTTCGCTGAAACTTTTGGCCAAAACCACAATCCCCTTCTGAAGGACAAATCGCATGGCCACCTCTGCTGGGGAACGATTGTACTTTGCAGCCACATTGGCCAGCACTGGATCTTCAAGTAGCACAGGAGAACTCAGGTCCACCCTGTAATCAGAGATATGTATCAATACATATAGGGAATTATAGGTTACTTAGTGAGTTATTTAGTATTCTGTTAATGAGAACAGTGCATTTAACAGAAGATACCATCATCTAATAAGCTTCATTTAGGTAAAGAACAGTTGTCCTCTGTCAGTCAAAGCTTGCTTGTAGAGGCACTTGGGGCAGTACCCCACCAGATAATAGTAACCAGATTTAAAAAATAAATAAATAGAAATAAAAAACTGTAGCCAGGGACAAACATGCAGGTTGTTGATTTTTTTTTCTTGAGGCAATTGGCACATTGAAAAGAAAAATATTGTGAATAATTGTCAAAGCTAATTGTTGGAGAAACTGCCCCATAACCCTCAAAGTTATAAAAAAAAAGTTATAAATTCACCATTTAACAGATATTCCATGCATAAATGCCAGTCTTAAGCACTGAAAAGGTTAATTAACAAACCAGTTTAACCAGTTCAGAGTCAGGAGTCAGGTTGATGGGTAGGGAAAAGGAGGGACATTTTACTATAGTAATTGTAAATCTGTTTTGTGGATATTTGGAGTTGGTTTTTGGAGTTTGTTGTGGAAAGCAGCGATGTAGCAATACAGGGGCACAGGCAGCCTTGCTTATTTTTTAAGGCTGCAAGTACGTGCTCTAGGACCATATTTTTATCCTGGGTCATGAAATTTGATCTATCCAGAAACAGATTGGGTACAGCTCACTCTGGTATACTGAAGGAGAAGGGGGGTAACCCCTAGTGGAATCAAAAGGAAAGTAGGAAGGTAGTATACCAGTATTGTGGTACTAGAAACACATAAGAAGTACTATGAGTAATAATACCAATGGGAGGCTAAAGATGCAAATCAAAAACAAAAAAAAGAATTTATTGAAAATATATATTAAAAATTGCCAGAAAATTGGCAATCACCCAAAGTGTAACACACAAACTAAATATGGTGGAAAAACCTGAAATAAATGATTTAAATGAAAAACATAGCTTGATAACTGAAGATTAAAAAGTTCTAAAGTTGCACTCCATTTGTTCTCTGTTGGAGCACATGTCTGTGCTTCACAAGAATTATGATAAATGTGGAATATTGAAGGGGGAAGGATAAGGTACCCTGGAGTGTAGAGGATATGAATCCTGTGTATATATAACAAAGAAACTGCCTTAATAAAAAAAAGCCTTGATACAAAGTGTGAAAACAACAGGCTCAGAAAATAGGCATAGGTGGTAAAATGTAACAATTAATCAGTAAATGTTACCAATTTGTTGCACTGTCAGTTTGCTGTATGTTTAGACTGGCAGTAAGCCTCTATGTAACAGAAAATATAATGAATAATAAACTAAGGATGGGTACATCAATTAAAGCGAAAAAACATGTGTTTAGGTTAAGACTCGCTTAATGCTGAGCCTAGTAGGATATGTTAATGCCCAAAATAAATAAATTAAAAAGAGAATAAATATTATAATACAAAAATCTACTATAAGACAAAAATTATATCTAATTTGAGAATGAACAGTATATGATGGTCACCTGCATTATAGTTATTGCTCTAATGTTAAAGATGAATATACTTATTTGTGAATAAAGGGAGTAAAATTAAACTCCTCATTTAGGCCGTTCAGAGTCAGAGTTTTGAAATGATAGATCCATCTTGATTCCTTCATTAACAACATCCTGTTGTAATTACATTTCCTAGAGTTCATAGATAATCGTCTATGGCTTGGAAGGTAAGGTGAGTAGGATCACCACTATGATGTAATCTCACATGATTTCCGACAGGGGTAGAGACCTTCAAGTTGGCAATGGAACAAGTATGTTGGAGAATCCTTCTTTTGAATTGTTGGTATGTTTTACCAATGTATTGTATCTTGCAACTGCAGGTTATCAGATAGATGACTTTGGTAGAGCTACAGTTGATGAATTCTTTCACTTTGTATACCTTTGATGTTATTGTACTCACAACCGTTTTGGATG
Source organism: Pelobates fuscus (assembly GCF_036172605.1). Classification (NCBI taxonomy): domain Eukaryota; kingdom Metazoa; phylum Chordata; class Amphibia; order Anura; family Pelobatidae; genus Pelobates; species Pelobates fuscus. Next base: position 163,045,661 of record NC_086319.1, read on the forward strand.
GTTTAATGTATTTGCAGGCCTTACAATGGCTGCATTGGTAAGTCCCTGCTGTTGGTGTTAGCCATGTTGGATTGTGAGTATTGGGTTCGATATGACTGTGAACCAGATAATCCCTGAGATTTCTTGCTCTGCGTGCAGTGATGGTTGGAAAATTACTGATGTTATCTTTTAGATCTTTATCATACTGTAGAATGGGCCAATTCTGTGACATAATTTCCAGAACTGGTTCCCAATATTGATCGAATGTTCCAATGCAGTGGATACATTTTGAATCTGTTTTAGGTCTCTGGCTTCGTAGACTCTCACTTCTGTTAATTGCAGGTGCCTGTTGGTATGCTCTTTTCAAAATTTTGTTTGGATAGCCTTTTTGTTTAAACATCATGCGCAGTTTTTTGGCTTCCTGATAGAATGTTTCGTTGTTGGGACAATTACGTCTAGCCAGTAAGTATTGCCCATATGGAATACCTGATTTGAGTTTAATTGGGTGGTGACTGGTCCAGTTTAATAAACTGTTTGTTGCAGTGGTCTTCCGATATAATTCCGTTTCAATTGCTCCATCAAGTAGAATCTTAATTTTAAGATCTAAGAACACTAATTGTTCGGCATCAATTACATGCGTCAATTTAAGACCGATGGTGTTATCATTAAGTAAATCAACCATTTCTTCAAATTGGGTAAAGGAACCCAACCAAAATACCAAGATATCGTCAATATATCTGTGCCAATTATAGATATAGGACTGATATGTATCTTTGATGGTAGGTTCCAAAATCGTTTCCTCCCACCAACCCAGGTATAAGTTGGCATAGCTAGGGGCACAAGCTGTGCCCATAGCAGTGCCCCTGATTTGGAGGTAGTATGTTCCATTAAACACAAAGAAATTATGTGTTAGAACATACTTTAAAAGTTGGATGATGAATTCACTTTGTGGTGGAGTAAATTGCCCAGATTTCTGCAGGAAGTATCCAGTAGCTAAGAGACCTTTGTCGTGAGGTATATTGTTATAATGTGCGACCACGTCAAGGCTTCCTAGAAGACAGTAAGGTGGTACTATAAGGTTCTCTAGCAAAATTAGTGTTTGCTTAGTGTCTTGGAGGTACGATTTTAGACTGATTACTAGTGGATGTAGTAGCTTTTCCAGAAATTGACTGCTTCTTTCAGTAATAGAGCCATTGCCGGACACTATTGGTCTCCCTGGTGGATTGTTCATATTTTTATGTATCTTTGGAAGGCAATACAGAGTAGCAATAGTTGGAGTAAGATGCGGTAGTATAAATTTATACTCCTCACTTGTTATGATGTCATTCTCTAATGCCGAATCCAAGATACGTTTTAATTCACTGAGATAGAGTGTGGTAGGATCATTAGATAATTTTCTATATGCTGATGAATCTTTTAGATATTCCATACACATCTCTATATAGTGTTCTCTGTCCATTATGACCACATTACCACCTTTGTCAGAAGATTTTATGATGATGTTTTGATCAGTATTCAATTCCTTTAATGCCTTACGTTGTTGTACAGTAAGGTTGTCGTGTTGGATTTTGGGAATGGTAAGAGATTCAATTGCAGATGTGGTCATTTGAGTGAACAGATCTACACTAGATACTTCACTTAGGTTGGGAGTGAACCAACTTCCAGGTTTCAAATCCGTTAGTTTTGGATCAGGATTTTGTTCGTCCAATAAGGATAGTAACGTTTGATGAAGTTGGAAATCTTCATAGGACATACCTATTTCTTTTGCCATTTTTTGATCCTTTCTTTTATGCACCACATTAAGGGCTAATTTACGGCCAAAGAGGTTTGTGTCCTTTACCCAATTGAATTTATTGGTGTTGGGAGTAGGTACAAATGATAAGCCTTTGTTGAGCAATGAGATGTGGTGTTCTTTGAGGTTAAATTTAGATAGGTTGATGATTTGATTTAAATTGTCACACATTAATATTGGTTCCTTCTCCTGTCTGTTTTGTACCCCCATTTTTTTTCGATCCCTTAGCTTTTCGCGCTGAGGGAGGGGCCAATCTGCGTCTGAAAAAGGAAGTTCTCCTGTTGGTTTAGAGGCTTGATTTGTTTCAGGAGCTGAGGTTTCGGGGAAAGTTACATTCTTGGTCTTAAGAATACTTCTACCCCTTCGAATGTTGGGTTGGGTTTTGTAACTGTTCCCTTGTCTGGAATTATTGGAATCAGAATCAGACCAATCAGTGCCTCGGGTAGAGCTGTTCATTCACGGATAATTCTGTTAATTCCCTATTCTTTTAATTAATTTTCATATTATATTTAATCCTGTCCTTCATGGTTAATATTACACTGTACCATTTTCTAGTACATTCTTTTAGTACATTTATTATTTATGGATATATCAGTGTTAATCCAATAATCTTGTAATTAACTTAAACATTATATTCAATCTTGTGTTTGTTCTTTAGGGTTAATAATACACTGTACCATATTTGGGAACATTTCCCCTTTACATTATTCATGGATATATATATATATATATATATATATATATATATATATATATTTGTTATTCCCCTATTCCTGCACTATCCTCATTCTAATAAATAAATACATTTCATCAAGGCTTTTTCCTAAGCCATTCTAGTCTGTTATACATTATTCGTACCTTCAGATTTTTCCATTTCTAATTTGACAGTATTAACTATACTTCTTTTCTTCTTATTTGAGATGCAACATCTCCTATATAATCACTAACCATTTGGTTTATGTATCTAGATTTATTACTGTGTCATATTTACTGACATTTGGACTTTACATCCACCTGCAGTGGTTACTTCCACTGCTCTAAATCAGTTCCTTTTGTTTTGATATACGTTCGTCATCGCTTCCATCTTTGTCTGGGAGCTTAAGGGGTTAACATCCTCCCCCTTTTTTTTAAGTCACGAAATGGGCGGATCTATCCACATGACGTCAAATTATTCACCAATCAGATGCATCTTCTGTTAACCAATCACCAGCTACCTGTTCTCTTTTAAACCGAGTGTTTCACACCGACCGGTTCCCTTCTGACGAGCCTGGTCGGATGAAACGTGCGCGTCAAGGGCATTATTATGCAGCTTATTATATTAAGTTGATAACTACCCTCTATGTCTGCACTCTACTCCTTCTATATACTTTACTAGTGGGGTTGGTTTTAGGTGCCCTTGAAGGCACGGGGAGACTATCTACGGATAGTTTATTTAGTGACATTGTTTCTTATCACTCTTCATGGATTGCTATCAATTTCTTTTTTCTCCCCTTGTTATCCTGTGAGCATAGCACACCAGTGCGTTCTCATAACCTAGAGTCCTGCCAGTATCCATCTAAGCCTACATCTAGTACTCTGGCTATTCATTAGAACCTGTATTTATTTTAACAAGAGACTATAACATTAAGGTGTACTATTCAGTATCACTGATAACATCTATTTGCATTTAACCTTACAGGCTAATGTGACCGTTCTAAACTGCTCTGTGTTACACAGAGGCTCACTGCCAGTCTAAACATACAGCAAACTGACAGTGCAACAAATTGGTAACATTTACTGATTAATTGTTACATTTTACCACCTATGCCTATCTGAGCCTGTTGTTTTCACACTTTGTATCAAGGCTTTTTTTTTACTTAGGCAGTTGCTTTGTTATATATACACAGGATTCATATCCTCTACACTCCAGGGTACCTTTTCCTTCCCACTTCAATATTCCACATTTATCATAATTCTTGTGAAGCACAGACATGTGCTCCAACAGAGAACAAATGGAGTGCAACTTTAGAACTTTTTAATCTTCAGTTATTAAGCTATGTTTTTCATTTAAATAATTTATTTCAGGTTTTTCCACCATATTTAGTTTGTGTGTTACACTTTGGGTGATTGCCAATTTTCTGGCAATTTTTAATATATATTTTCAATAAATTCTTTTTTTTGTTTTTGATTTGCATCTTTAGCCTCCCATTGGTATTATTACTCATAGTACTTCTTATGTGTTTCTAGTACCACAATACTGGTATACTACCTTCCTACTTTCCTTTTGATCTTACAGAGAAGCAGAAACCTTGATCTCCATTTAATCTGAGACCCTATAAAACTGTATAATGTTGTTATAGCTTTATACTTGAGTTTATATTAAATTGCTTGGATAGCCGTTGATATGTTTTAACTGCAATTGTGGGCATTATATGATTACTACTGCAAAGGATAATTGTCTAAATGTGTTTAGCTAGAGCATGTTTATTAATATTTGTTGTATTTTCTTTAACATCTTTTTATTAAAGGACCACTATAGTGCCCTGAGGGTGCCCCCATCCTCAGGGACCCCCTCCCGCCAGGCTCTGGTGTGAGGAAGGGGTTAAACTTACCTCTTCAGCGCCGGGCAGGGAGCTCTTCTCCTCCGATCCTCCTCCTCTCCTCCCATTTGGCTGAATGCGCACGCGTGGCAAGAGCTGGGCGCGCATTCAGCCGGTCTCATAGGAAAGCAGTGCTTTCCTATGGACGCTTGCATGCTCTCACTGTGATTTTCACAGTGAGAATCACACAAGCGCCTCTAGCGGCTGCCAATGAGACAGCCACTAGAGGATTTGAGGGCTGGATTAACCCATTTATAAACATAGCAGTTTCTCTGAAACTGCTATGTTTATAAAAAAATGGGTTAACCCTAGCTGGACCTGGCACCCAGACCACTTCATTAAGCTGAAGTGGTCTGGGTGCCTAGAGTGGTCCTTTAAACATTATTTTTTGCTGCACTCTAAGTGATTGTCATTTGTTTTTTTTACCTGTTTGGAAATAACTCTGCCGAAATACCTTATGCAGCTAATAATCAAAATTTATAGCTGTACAAAATCAAAGGGTTGGTTTTGAATGCTTGCAAATATATGTGGGTTTCCATTAACTCATTTGTTAGCGTAACTGGGTGATGTCTATTGTTAGTGTAACTAGGTTACACCAGGATACATAACTGGTGGCCATCTTGATGCTCTTTGAAGCACACAGTCGGCAGCCATATTGGTTCTCCTAAACGTTTAACACAGTAGTTATTGTGAAACCCTTTGCATTGCGTAAATGAATACATCCAAAACCATGAACCACATCACCATCCCTTTGATTAAAGAGTGTCAGGAGAAGCCACTTAGGGCACCCAGGTTGGCACATGAATATATTGAGGTGTTTGTGTAAAAACATCTAATGTAGATAAATACTTCACCCCCAAATTCTTCCTTCCTCCACCGATGTTAACTAATATGTACCTTTTGACCATCTGAGGGTTGGTGTCCTAAAAGAAAGGCCTACTGCCTGCCCTTCTACGATAACCATTGGTACACAGCATGGATATAGTTATTAACCTTGATTAGTGACTTCCTTCCTTTACCTCCTTCCCCCTGACAGGTTTCCTGTGCTAGTGTCAACATCAGATCAGCAAGTGGCTCATTCTGTACCTGGACATTGTTACTTAATAACTGTGCCTAGCAGGAATCTGTCATATCTTACTGAAGAGGTTTATGCTAAGCCAAAAATGTAGGGTGAACTGAGTGGAATTAAACCCAATGGTAGCGCTAGTATTATAAATGCACACTTACCCTTTTTTTAAAAAAAGGAAAAGGTATAAAATGTGTGCCTTGTGAAAAGGCAATATGCGTTTCAGACGATCAAGAGAATTTGTGGACATTATTCATATTGATATTTTACAGAAAGGTAATGATGGTCCAGGCACAACAGGGCCCTTGTCAAGCTAACCACAATAGTATTGATATCCTTTATAAAGGGTTATCAATTCAATAATTAACACAGTGTATATCCAGATATAGATAATCGATCACACATCACATTATTCACATGCTAATAATGCATACTAATAAAGCATAGAAATAATTAAAGGGACACACTCCAGGCACCCAGACCATTTCTGCCCATTGGAGTGGTCTGGGTGCCAACACCCACTACCCTTCATCCTGCAAGTGTAATTACTGCAGCTTTCATAAACTGCAATATTTACCTTGCAGGGTTAACTCCTCCTCTAGTGGCTGTCTACTAGACAGCCACTAGAGGGCACTTCCGTGTTTATAGCACATGGAAAGTGTGCTGTAACGTCGCTGGACATCCTCGCGCTATGTGAGGACCTCCAGCGTCACTGAAATCCCCATAGGAAAGCATTGAAAGCATTTTTCAATGCTTTCCTATGAGGAGGTCTAATGCGCGTGTGCAGCATTTCTGCACATGCACATGCACATTAGGTCTCCCCCGCCGCCGGCCGCACATGCACAATAGCTCTGCCCCGCCAGCTGATGTTGGCGTGGGGAGGAGCATGGGCGGACCCTAACCCAGCGCCGAGGGACATCGGCGCTGGATACAGGTAAGTAACTGAAGGGGTCTTAACCCCTTCAGCAACATGGGATGGGGGGTGGGAGGGAGAGGGGACCTGCAATGCCAGGAAAACAGATTGTTTTCCTGGCGCTGGAGAGTCCCTTTAACAAACATCATCAAGTGCACAAGTGTCACATACATTAAAACATGTTTTAATTACTACAATTGCTGGATGATAATGTATGTGACTTTTGTGCACTTGATGATTTTAAGTTATTTGTATTGTTTTTTAGTATGCATGGCAGTAGGCCTAACATGCATACAGAAGTAATAGGATGTTCTGCTGGTAAGGCAATCAGGGTTTCCATGTGCAGGGCATTGTAGAAATTATTTTATATAGGCAGAAGCAATCATTCTATAACTATTAGAGTCATCAGAGAAATATCTGTCTGGATCTGGAACTCTTTAGAGACACTGTAATTTTACAAGTCAGCAAAACAATAATGTGACATACTCCTAGTTGGTTTCTTTCAATAGAAATCTGTCTGTTGAGTGTCCGTTTTAGAGCATAGTATTTGCTTACCAGTCCTTATCTCTGTGTGACCCTAGGACACTGTACGCAACTAGAACAATATCCTTGCTCTTACAGTACTCCTGAAGTTTGCTTTGACTCAGATAAACATGGCATTCCACCTGTGGGATAGAATAAAAAAAAAAAAGCAAATATCACTGCAAAAATTCCTGTCACTAGAATACAGTCTCATTTTGTGTTAAACCAGTGTCACACAGATAGACATAATAATTGTCAAGGCTGAAATGGGTATTATAAAGATATTACTTCTCACACTATTAGTGGAGAGCAAATTTAAAATAAATGTATCAATTATTATTAATTTGAACTATTAATATTAATATTTAAAACATTTTTTTTATTGTGATCCAGTAGACATTCCAAAATCCTATCCTAAAGGGATCTTAAATGGAATGCTTACAGTGACTTAGTAAATTCAGAGGGTTACTCCAACCACCATGACCACTGTACAATTCTGTGTTCTGAGCATAATTTACGTCTCTCCTCAGCGTGCAGTGCAGTCACTGCACGCTGCCAACAGACGTGACAGCGTCTTCCTTGCAGGCAGAGCATACAAGAGATTTTGTCTCCCCTTCCTTCCACCCATACAGAGGAAAGCACTCCCTCCTCCCAATCCCATCTGTTATTTTTTTAATCCCTGCCCTCCTTCCTGCTCCATGCACTCCCTCACATGTTGGAGAAACCCTTTAAGTGATTACGCTGTTATCCCATTATGTTGCTTACGTAGATACATAGCTGAAAAGAGACTTGCGTCCATCAAATTCATCCTTCCTTGCATATGTTTTTGTTGTTGATCCAAAAGAAGGCAAAAAACCCAGTCTGAAGCGTTTCCAATTTTGCAAAAACTACAAAAAAATTCCATCTTGACCCCAAAATGGCAGTCAGATATCTCCTTGGATCAAACCGCTATTACCCCACTAATTAGAAATTATATCCCTGTGTATTATGTTTTTACAGGTATTTATCCAATTGCAGTTTAAACATCTGTAGGGACTCTGATAAAACCACCTCTTCAGGCAGAGAATTCCATATCCATATATACAAAATGCCACTGATGGGTTTAACCATCCCAAATATCATTAAAGGGACACTATCAGCTTAATGAGGTTGCTTAGGTGAGAACTATAGCTCCCTGCAGCCTCTCTCATGAAAACACTGTATTTTCTGAGAAAATTTTCTTCAGAGTTACAGCTTCTGGCTTGAATACAGTAAGATTTTTACTATATTTATGGAGGCATGAGGGGCCCAGGGGGCTAGATGGTGGTTTTAACACTATAGGGTCAGGAATACATGTTTGTGTTCCTGACCCTATAGTGTTCCTTTAATAAAGGTAAGGGAATTACTATAATTCAATATTAAAGGTTTTTAATAAGTTTAATTTTGCTTGTATATATTTGTAATTAGTTCAATTGCTTAGTAGCCTTTTGGTGACCATGGCGTCCTCTTTCCCCCCCTCTAGAATCAGATATAGAAGTATAGGGTGAGCTTTTTTATCTATATTATAAAAGAGTGCCAAATGGCTATACCTGTGTATAGGTGGCCTATATATAATATTATATATATATAATATATATACACACACACACACACAATCCTACCGATACATATCTGTATATATATTGCATCCTGATACAGCCTGAGAGATAATGTTCCAAGGATATCAGAAAATCCAAGAAATATCATACCTGCCCAGCTGAAGCAATTGAAAGGGAAAAGGTATGCAGACACTGCTTTTAATCATAGCAGATGAAGGGGCATCTATATCTGTAGATACCATTGGCCCAAATCTGTCTGGGGTAATTTCCATGGCTGTGGCTGCTGGGATTAAAGAGTTGACTTGCAAGAGTCATTCCTCTAAAAAAAACCTAAAAGAGCAAGAGAAGATTTCTCAAGCTCTATGTCAGAGGTTCATATCCCAGATGGCTCTAACTCATCAGAGGATGAAGAGAGCATGGATTAGCCTTCTAACCTAGACTGTTAAGTTGTTGATTCACTAATTTATCTAATTAGAGACAGTTTTTGCATAGTCTGACAGGCACACCCTTTGAGTCTATGGATTCTTCATCTTTAGGGGTCTTAACACTGAAATGTGTTTTCCTTGTTGCCATCACTTCAGCCAGAAGAGCTTCAGAATTACAAGCTCTTTCATCTGATCATCCTTTTACTAATTTTGTACAAGATAAGGTGGTTCTAAGGTTGGTTCCGATATTCATTCAAAAGGTTCCTTTCCTAATTTCACCTGAACCAGGAGATTATCCTACCTTCATTCTTGGAAAGCCCTTCTGAAGAAGAATCTCTTTGGCATACTTTGGATTGGGTTAAGTCTTTACGCATTTACCATGATCGTACTAAAGAAATTAGTAAGTCAAATAGAGATGGATTACTTATGCGATTCAGAAAGCTTACAGGGTCACTGATAAACCAGTGCCGGAAGGTGTTAAAGCTCTCTCGACCTAGGGATGTCTCGGCCTCTTTGGCGGATACTTCTACAGTAGAAGTTCTTAGGGCTGTAGCCTGGTCATCTTTCAACAATTATATGAGGCACTTTCGCCTAGACGTTTCAGGCTCCTGTGCCTCCTCATTTGGGAGAAATATCCTATGTCCACAACTAATGTTTGATTAAATTTGGTATAGCATTGATATGGTATAATTGTTTTTTTATCACCCACCCTTTACTTTTGCTTGGGAAGTCCCACAGTCGATGCTGACATGGATTGGCCAGGAAAATAGAAAATTGTTCCAATACTTACCGTAATTTTCTTTTGCTGGCCAATATCTATGTCAGCATCAGCGAACCCTCCCTTATTTCTGCAGTGACTTGGTTACGAGACTGCTTATTCTGGGGAGGTGGATTCCTTATATACCATCATTTGAAATTTAGATTCCTGTCCTATCAGCTGACATGGTGATGCTGACATGGATATTGGCCAGGAAAAGAAAATTACGGTAAGTATTGTAACAATTTTCTGTTTTCTTTGCCTTAGACTAAATCATTTTTCTTCCAGCCTAAATGCATGACCTTGTGTCCTATGTATAGCCCTGTTTCTGAATAGATTTCCAGATAATAATTTATACTGGCCCCGAATATATTTGTATAATCTTATCATATCCCCTCTGAGGTGCTGTTTTTCCAAACTAAAGAGATTCAAATGTTTTAACTTTTCTTCATAACTAAAATGCTCCATTCCTTTAATCAATTTTGTGTCCCGTCTCTGTACTTTTTCTAGAGCCACGATGTCCTTCTTTAGAGCAGGAGCCCAAAATTGCACAGCATATTCAAGGTGTGGTCTTACCAGTGATTTATAAAGTGGCAAATTATACTTTCATCCAGAGAAATGTTTATACATGACAAAACCTTAAAAGCCTTAGCAACTGCCCATTGGCATTGCATATTGCTGCCTAATTTGTTGTCTCTAACAATTCCTTAATCCTTCTCGTGTGTGGTTATCCCTAATTCTCTACCATTTAGGGTGTAAGTTGCTTGTGTATTCTTTACCACGAAGTGCATAACTTTGCATTTTTCTAGATTAAATTGAATCTGCCATTTTAGTGCCCAGTCCCCCAATCTATCTAAATCCCTCTGCAGCAAAGCAATATCCTGCTCACATTTTATTACTTCACAAAGTTTTGTGTCATTTGCAATCAATAAAACATGGCTTTCAATGCCTATTTCAAGATCATTTATAGACATGTTAAATAAAAATGGTCCCAAAACAGAACCCTGAGGGACACCACTTACCACTTTTGTCCAGCTGCATTGCTAAACATAAAATCAAGCAAAGGCAACTGAACCCATATAAGCTAAAATAGTGTAAACATGTGTTCTTTTAAAGATATTAAAAAGGTCAGATTTGGAACTATGTTTTATGGGAAAAAAAAAAGCTTGGAAGAGAGTATATTGAAATTTCGAATTTGATATTGTATAAGATAATCATGTATTTTTTTCTCTATCCAGTAGGTGGCACTAATTGCCCACTTGTTATATGTATACAATGTTTTTCCCCCCTTTTCTGCACTATTTATCTACCTATTTGCTTATATAATTTTTCTCAATTGGAATTCAACATTTTATTTTAAGTAATGTCCATACTTAGTGCATATGTATTCACCTTTTTTTTATTGCAAATAACTTTATATTCTAGTTGTTATCTGACTGTACATTTGCTTACTGCAAATGAGTGCAAATGTATTTTTGTTCCTCTCTATCAAATGTTTATGCTTGCTTTATCTTTTATCAGTTTGCTTTTATAGTTGCAAGTCTTATAGACCTTGTTTATTGGAAACCTTCATAGAGATATCTATTTGGTATCATGTTTCACTTGCTTTGTAACTTTTTCTTTAAGATATACATATTAACTTAGTTATCCTTGTTTTGAAGTGTGTCTTTTTAGTGAGTAATTAGTAATGATTGTAACTATTGGATGTGCATGTTAATGGTGGAAGTTTTTGAGAATAACAGGTCTATTTCACTGTATAGTAGAAGTGTACTATATGCTCCTGCGTAAAAGCTGTTGCAGTTAGTGTTGTCGCGAACCCGAAATTTTCGGTTCGCGAACGGCGAACGCGAACTTCCGCAAATGTTCGCGAACGGGCGAACCGCCATAGACTTCAATGGACAGGCGAATTTTAAAACACACAGGGACTCTTTCTGGCCACAATAGTGATGGAAAAGTTGTTTCAAGGGGACTAACACCTGGACTGTGGCATGCCGGAGGGGGATCCATGGCAAAACTCCCATGGAAAATTACATAGTTGATGCAGAGTCTGGTTTTAATCCATAAAGGGCATAAATCACCTAACATTCCTAAATTGTTTGTAATAACGTGCTTTAAAACATCAGGTATGATGTTGTATCGATCAGGTAGTGTAAGGGTTACGCCCGCTTCACAGTGACAGACCAAACTCCCCATTTAACGCACCGCAAACAGTCCTCTATATACAGAGTAAACATGGCTCCCTCTATATACAGAGTAACATGGCTCCCTCTGTATACTGTGTAAACATGGCTCCCCTCTATATACAGTGTAAACATGGCTCCCTCTATATACAGAGTAACATGGCTCCCTCTATATACAGTGCAACATGGCTCCCCTCTATATACAGAGTAACATGGCTCCCCTCTATATACAGTGTAAATGTCAGGGTACCTGAGGCCTCTACCTCTAAGGGAGGTAGAGACTTGGTGGTTTATCCGTCCAGGCGAGCTGTTTCCTCCGTTCCTCGCGGTTCATCCAGTCACTTAAACACCGGCCGCGAGGAATCCACGTCCTTTTCTAGCAGGACGCTCAATACGTGACGTCATGACGCTATCACGAGCGATCTGTCACTCAAGTGTCCGATATCCAATCGGTACTTGTCAGAGGCGTGATTTCCATCCAGAGCCAGGGTATTTAAGCTTACTCCTTACTTCAGCTCATTGCCCTGTCGTGGTTCTAGCTTGTCTAGTCACTCAGTGCTCTGGTATTCTAGTTTGCTCTATTGGTTTTGACTCGGCTCGTTGTACTACCCTGCTTCTCTGTTATCCCTTGACCCGGCTTGTCTCTCGCTTATCTGTCTTCTCGTTCCCTCGACCTCGGCTTGTCTCTGACTATTCTTTATTACTCTCGGTACGTTAGTCCGGCCATTCTAAGGCCCGGTATACGTACCTTTCCACTCTTTGTACTCTGCGTGTTGGATCCCTGTCCCGATCCTGACATTACGACAGGGCCAATGGATCCTGCAGGTACAAACAGTCAGCTTGGTTCTTCGGATCCCAGGTTTGACGCCATGGAGCATAGGATGGATCAGATGGCTTTGGCACTACAGGCACTTTTGTCTCGTGCTAGTAATCCACCTGAGGAGACACGTACTCCTTCTATTTCTCCTGCAGTCTCAGGTCTAGAGGTAGCCACTGTAGGTGCTTCTTCCCGTATTACCCCACCAGTACGTTATGGCGGGTCACCGGAGAAGTGTCGTGGCTTTCTAAACCAGATTAGCATCCATTTCGAATTACAACCCCGCTCTTATCCTACAGATAGAGCAAAGGTTGGATTTATTATTACTCTACTCATTGAAAAAGCTTTGAGATGGGCCAACCCTTTATGGGAGAATGATAATCCACTAGTCTATAATTATAATGCCTTTGTAGCTGCGTTTAGAAGAACTTTTGACCCCCCTGGCAGAAAGGTCAATGCAGCTAGATTAATGTTGCGCCTTAGACAGGACAATCGAACACTTGTGGATTATGCACTAGAGTTCAGGTCCTTGGCGGCAGAAGTTAAGTAGATCGAACAGTATCTACGTTGCTTTGTTTCCGAACACCAGGACGATTGGGTCGGTCTGATTCCTTGGGCGGAGTTCGCACACAATAACCTTGTTTGCGATTCAACTCGCTCTAGCCCTTTCTTCATGAACTATGGCTTTCATCCTTCGATTTTTCCTTCGGTTTCCTCTTCTCAGGGGATACCGTCGGTTGATGATCATGTCGCCAACCTGAAGAAATTATGGGATCAGACTCGGCAAATTCTATTACATAGTTCCTCGCTGTTCAAGAAACACGCTGACAAACATAGAAGAGCGGCTCCTGTTTTTGTTCCTGGGGATAGGGTATGGTTGAGTACTAAGAATATTCGCCTAAAAGTTCCATCTATGAAATTTGCTCCTCGCTACATAGGCCCTTACAGGGTTCTCACTCGTATCAATCCGGTTGCGTATCGCCTTGCTCTGCCACCTGCCTTACGCATTCCTAACTCTTTTCATGTCTCCTTGTTGAAACCTCTTATTTGCAACAAATTCTCCTCTAAGGTCTCCTCGCCTCGTCCTGTTCAGGTGGAGGGTCGGGAAGAGTACGAGGTCAGTTCCATCATTGACTCCAGAATTTCAAGGGGAAAATTGCAATATCTGGTCAACTGGAGGGGATATGGTCCTGAGGAGAGGAGTTGGGTACCTCAGGAGGACGTTCATGCTTCTCGCCTTCGCAGAGCATTTCACCTCCGCTTCCCATCTCGCCCCGGTTCATTCCGCCCGGTGGGCGTATCTGAGAGGGGGGGTACTGTCAGGGTACCTGAGGCCTCTACCTCTAAGGGAGGTAGAGACTTGGTGGTTTATCCGTCCAGGCGAGCTGTTTCCTCCGTTCCTCGCGGTTCATCCAGTCACTTAAACACCGGCCGCGAGGAATCCACGTCCTTTTCTAGCAGGACGCTCAATACGTGACGTCATGACGCTATCACGAGCGATCTGTCACTCAAGTGTCCGATATCCAATCGGTACTTGTCAGAGGCGTGATTTCCATCCAGAGCCAGGGTATTTAAGCTTACTCCTTACTTCAGCTCATTGCCCTGTCGTGGTTCTAGCTTGTCTAGTCACTCAGTGCTCTGGTATTCTAGTTTGCTCTATTGGTTTTGACTCGGCTCGTTGTACTACCCTGCTTCTCTGTTATCCCTTGACCCGGCTTGTCTCTCGCTTATCTGTCTTCTCGTTCCCTCGACCTCGGCTTGTCTCTGACTATTCTTTATTACTCTCGGTACGTTAGTCCGGCCATTCTAAGGCCCGGTATACGTACCTTTCCACTCTTTGTACTCTGCGTGTTGGATCCCTGTCCCGATCCTGACAGTAAACATGGCTCCTCTCTATATACAGAGTAACATGGCTCCCCTCTATATACAGAGTAACATGGCTCCCCTCTATATACAGTGTAAACATGGCTCCTCTCTATATACAGAGTAACATGGCTCCCCTCTATATACAGTGTAAACATGGTTCCCTCTATATACAGTGTAAACATGGCTCCTCTCTATATACAGAGTAACATGGCTTCCCTCTATATACTGTGTAAACATGGCTCCCTCTATATACAGAATAACATGGCTTCCCTCTATATACCGTGTAAACATGGCTCCCCTCTGTATATAGAGGGAGCCATGTTACTCTGTATATAGAGGGAGCCATGTTTCCACTGTATATAGTGTAACATGGCTCCCCTCTATATACAGAGTAACATGGCTCCCCTCTATATACAGTGTAAACATGGCTCCTCTCTATATACAGAGTAACATGGCTCCCCTCTATACAGGGGCGTACCTGGAGCATTTGGCACCCGGGGCGGATCCTTTATTTGGCACCCCCCTCCCCAACTTTGAAATGTAAAAAACAGCTGCAATTTTTTTTAAATGTATGTTTATGCAGTGTGTGTATAGTGTGTAAAGTGTGTGTATATTGTGTGTATAGTGAGTGTGTATAGTGTGTGTGTATAGTGTGTATAGTGTGTGCAGTGTGTGTATAGAGTGTGTGTAGTGTGTGTGTATGCAGTGTGTGTAGTGTGTGTGTATAGTGTGTGCATAGTGTATGCAGTGTGTGCAGTGTGTGCATAGTGTGTACAGTGTGTGTGTATATGGTGTGTATAGTGTGTGTAGTGTGTGTATAATGTGTGCAGTGTGTATGTAGTGTGTGTGTATAGTGTATGCAGTATGTGCATAGTGTGTACAGTGTGTGTGTGTGTAGTGTGTGTAGTGTGTGTATAGTGTGTGCAGTGTGTGTATAGTGTGTATGCAGTGTGTGTATAGTGTATGCAGTGTGTGTATAGTGTGTGCAGTGTGTGTATAGTTAGTGCAGTGTGTGTATAGTGTATGCAGTGTGTGCAGTGTGTATGCAGTGTGTGTAGAGTGTGTATAGTGTATGCAGTGTGTGTATAGTGTGTGTATAGAGTGTGCAGTGTGTGTATAGAGTGTGCAGTGTGTGTATAGTGTGTGCAGTGTGTATAGTGTGTGCAGTGTGTATGCAGTGTGTATAGTGTGTGTATGCAGTGTGTGTAGTGTGTGTGTGCATAGTGTGTACAGTGTGTGTATAGTGTGTACAGTGTGTGTGTATAGTGTGTGTATATTGTGTGTAGTGTGTGTATAGTGTGTGCAGTGTGTGTATAGTGTGTATGCAGTGTGTGTCCCCAAGCCCCTAGTCACACAACTAAATAAAAAAGCCCCTACCTACCCCCTCACCCTAAAAAATAGTGAAGGGGGAATAAAATTACTACCCTGTAAAGTAAAATTCAACTTACTATTCAACGTCTTCTTCTTCTAAAACCCGTCGAACTTAAAAATAAAATAAAAAACCCGAGCACAAAAAAAAATTAATCCATCTTCACCCATGGAGGGCTCCGTGTCAGTGTTTATCAGGGATCCTTAGAATAGGTGTCAATCCATATCTGCCAAGTGACCCTATGTAGGGGGAACAGTCCCTATTCTGCTCTGTGTCAGTGTCTGGAGGGAGTATCTGCAGTAACACAGAGTGTCTGGGGGGAGTATCTGCAGTAACACAGGGTGTCTGGAGGGAGTATCTGCAGTAACACAGAGTGTCTGGGGGGAGTATCTGCAGTAACACAGGGTGTCTGGAGGGAGTATCTGCAGTAACACAGAGTGTCTGGGGGTAGTATCTACTTGTAACATTTATATGCACTAAAAAAAAAAAATAATAAATTGAAAAAAAAATAAAAAATGGTTGCAGCTTCCGAATTAATCTAAAATGGATGCTGTCCAGTAGGTGGGAGGGTCTGCTAGGGAGGGTGTGCTGCTGATTGGCTGTAATGTGTCTGCTGACTGTGAGGTACAGGGTCAAAGTTTACTCAATGATGACGAATAGGGGGCGGACCGAACACCGCATGTGTTCGCCCGCGGTGGCGGACGCGAACATGCTATGTTCGCCGGGAACTATTCGCCGGCGAACAGTTCGGTACATCACTAGTTGCAGTCTTGAATCATTAAAGGTACACTATAGCTTTGGGGAATACAAATGTGTATTCCTAACATTACAATGCCTTAGTCACCTTTTCATTGACAGGGTTTTTGCTGCAGGGGTTAAAAAGATATTTCCCATAGGAAAGTATTAAGTTCTAGTGGTGCGCCAATCAGGTGGTCTCTCAGAGACCATCTGATTGAAAGAGAGGAGTTTTACTCCTGAAGAACAGCAATTTTTTCAGATACAAGTTTAAAATTTGGTGAGGGGCATGGCATTTTATGGTAAAGGAACCTGTGAGTGGTGGTGTGCACATGCTCTTTTCAAGCACTTTGACAGGCAGAAGTAATCCTACATTTTCTCCTGTGAAGTTAGGAATATACAATTCCTCTTGACTGTCCCAAATTAGGAATGCAGTGACAAAGCGCTCTGCAGCAAAGCGATGTAAGAATCATACGTGATTATACTCCTTGTAGTGTTCTCAGAAAATGGTTACTCTGCATTGGAGAGAAAAGTGACGTTGGCCACATGATTACTTTTCAAGCAAATAGAAAATGAGTGATCTTTTTGCTGCCACTAGTTTTCCTACTTTGCAAAGTTGCTTTACCCCTTCCAATGGTATGAAAATAAATTAGATAAGTCTGCACTGATATCCTAGCAGAATAAATGCTGGGAAAAAAGAGAAATATTCACAGTGACACACTATAATACAAAAAAGTTACTTTGAATAAAATACCTCATTTGTACCTTTTTAGAAGGAAGTTGTGATGTCAGAGATTAGTTTTCGTTATGAAACTATGTAAAATATAGTTGTTCATAAGAAAAAGCTAAATGATTAACAAAGGAAATGTCTTCTTTTAATTTAGCTATAAAATGTTCTTTTTTTTTTAATATGAGTTGGCTTCTTGTTGTGTTCTTTAACAGACCTTTCTATTGACTTCCATACCTGGTTGCAGACTGGCTTGTATTTCAGTCCTGGTTTGCTGAGGAGACGCTCCAGTTGCCTGCGGTTGAAGTTGGATACTCCAATTGACTTCACCAGTCCTGCATCTTTACAAGCCTCCAGAGCCTTTAGATCACAGAAATTGAAACAGATTATCTAAACAATTTATATTTATATATGACACACAATTTAGGGCTCACTTGCTACTATTTTTTCCACCTGAGGTGTTTTAGCCATTTTTTGCTTTTGTCAGCTCACCACATCTCACTGATGAGTATATAGCCCCAATATCAATTAAGAATAGACTGATCTGTCCACAAATGGTTGATTCTGAGTTGATACTATTTAACCCCTTAAGGACCAAACTTTTGGAATAAAAGGGAATCATGACATGTCACACATGTCATGTGTCCTTAAGGGGTTAAACAATATTAATAAACAATATTAATTCTAAAGAGGCACTCTAGTCGCCAATACTACTACATCTTATTGTAGTGTTTGTAGTAGATATAGCACTATGAGTCTGAGTGCTATCCCACACAATTCTATTACACAGTTTCAGATATAGGTGCACTGACCCAAGAAAATTGTAGATTATGCTAGCTTTAGTGTACCTATAATCTTAATTTTATTAATGACAGGAGGCGAGTATTTGCTTAAGTCTCTCTTTACTAGAACTCCACAGCAGCACAGAAAAACAACCAATCAGAAAAAAGTTAGGTACTATAAAACTCCCCTCCCCATGCATCATTTCCTCTTTCAAGCTGCGACAAAAACAGAATAAAAGGCAGAGAAACATCATGGGGAAGAAACAAAGTCCTAGATACGATGAAATAACGATGTCCATCATCCGAGAGTAATCGTCCTACTAGATAGTGTTGATGGACTGTAAACTGAAACGAGAGAAAAAAACAGAATCGAACAGGCTGATTATCCAATGAAATGTACTCTGAATAAACATGTAGGTACCCACTGTAGCAACCAAAATTAACTCTAATATATCCCAACCCTACTTATGAAAAAACACAGACATAAGGAAAAAGCGACAGGTAGCAGAGACAACAAACAGAGTTGCATACGTACCTGACAATCCAAACTATAACATTGACAAGGGAGGGACAAGAATGGGTGGGAAATACTCGCCTCCTGTCATTAATAAAATTAAGATTATAGGTACACTAAAGCTAGCATAATCTACAATTTTATAACATGACAGGAGGCTTTGTATTTGCTGTTTCAACGCTCAGTTCACCAATCCAACGCTGTTTGTGTCGCTGGTATCTATTCCAGGAAATTTCAGAGTAATCCTAATCGGACATTCCAAGAACGATAAACGACAGCCGACGGATCAAAGAAGATGCCAGCCGATGAAGCATCTCAAATACAGAAAAAAGCACCATCCGCCGGTAAATCCATTGTACGTGGTGTTGCGACCTGTTTCCTAGCAGTTGGTCCCTGAGCTGGCAAGTTGACCTGTTAGCCATATTCCTGTAGTTGTATAATATAGAAGGTCAATCTCGGACTTAGGGTCGCGAGGAGAAACTGCCACCCTGTCTCAACTCACGATCCGTAAGGCGGCTCCTCCGATCGTGCCAGGGTCCTTCGGCGATGCGGCCTTGCAGGTAGATCTCCAATCTCAAGGAATGCGCCTAAGTCCCCCACCAAAATTGCAATAGAGAAACCGAGGAAGATCTTCCGTTCCTTCCTGTCCTACCCGGTGAGATGTCTCATCCGACGATAAATACATAATGCAGGCAAGAGTGTGGCCAAACCAGCCCTACTCTAAGTGATACCAATATTCCAAATGGACTGAGTAATCCTCGGACGCAGTAGAGAAAAGACTCCAAAGGACGTCCATGCAGGGTTCCGAACTGAACTTGTGTGGAGGAAACGGTGGTCGACTACTCTGGGAATAGTGAATCCCAGAAATCTGCAAAGGAATGGGAAAAGCGAACTGGAGCGCAGATTTCCATCCAGAAATGCCCTCGTCCAAGAGTGAAAGATGTTTGTGTAGGAATCGGGGCACACCAGGTACCTCCATGAAGTCTCGTAGGTCTCCTCGACGGTAGTTGAAAAGTAGGTTAGCACGAATCCAACAAAATGGCTCTCGTGGGGGATAAATAGAGCATAGACAGAGGGCCCTCGTCCGAGGAGACGGGGCAGTCCAGCCGCCTTATCTCAAGATCATAAAGACCCGGGAAGACAAGACAACCGGGGTTTCCAGTCTTACCCTGTGATCCATACGTACGGTTTTACCTTCCGACCAGGAAATAGGCCTTCCATAATCTTGTTACCCGAGCAAGGCAGTGCCCGTTTGCTCCATGAAGGTCTCTATATCTCCTGACATCTTGACATGGGAGAAACTGTCTGCGCAGTTTGTTCGGAATGGTCTGGATATCCAAAACAGAAAGCAATCTCTGTATTACATGGTGCAGAGTCTGCCAAAAAACCTGCACACTCCTAGTACCGGAGGGTCACCTGTTAGTCGTACCATCTCCAGGGGTGTGTGCGAATAAGTGTGAGACTCCCACCGTTATACCTCTGAGTATCTCTTGCTCGTTTTACAGCGGTCCGGATCCAGGGATCTAGACTAAACATGCAATTCTTGCATGACCAGGCAGACCTCTAGAACGAAGTCAGTAGCGTGGATGTCAGTTCTAATTGAATGCAGGGGGGACGCCCCTCTGTGTAGTCATTGATGTTTTGCACAGGTACAAGCCTGTGTGATGAACAAATGGCCAGTATAGTAGAGCGTCGAGTGTATGAGAGAGCCGCGCTCTCTACCACTATGATCGCATACCGTGAGAGCGTCCGGCTGCTAGCCTGAGCGGGCCGCACCCGTTAGTAACCAACAGCCGTGACCGGATGCGAGTGGGTCCTCCCAACCTGTCCTCTGAATCCAGCCCAGTATCAGGTTGAGGACGAGTGAGGGGTTGCGCCCTCTAATAACAAATCAGTATCCGGTTCTGTATGAGAGGGTTCGCCCTCTGTTCCCGAAAGAAAATATACTCGGATCGAGGTGATGGAGGGCCGCACCCTCCCGTGGTGCAAATTAGAGTCCCTAGAGATTCAGGGGGACCAAACTGTAGTGCGCACCAATTATTAATGTCAGCATAAGGCTGAGGGCAATCTTCGGAAACAACGATGGAAAACTATCAACCGACTATCCGGATCCCGTGCGTGCGCGCGGGGTCCAGGTAGACCGTTGGTAGTCTGAGGAAAGCTGGAGACGTTCTCCTGCGATCCACGAGTGCCTGGGAGGTCGGAGGAGGTCAAGTCTGGCCTCACGACGTCCCGAGCGAAAAGGAAGTCAAGAAAAAAACAAAAGGCAACAATCAACGTAGATAAGAATAATACGCCAATTCTATCTCGGATAGAAGGTAAACAGCAGGCCGGAACGTAGGAAAAGTAAGTCCCGCTGGACATGGCCAGGAGCTAACCTAACGCAGGAAAAAACTACTGAACCTATAAGGATTCCGGGAGGCAGATACGGAGTAGCCGGTAAAGACAAGGAAAAAACACCGCTTTCACCTGTAGGAGTATGAGTACCGGTCCTTGCTTGTGCGAAGTTCTCCTTGGAGATGCACCGTCACCGGTTTGGAGGACAACGTGGATGTGTCCGGGGTCTTCATTAGAAACTTAGCCCTCCAGGCCTGAGGTTTAGGGCTTTCACTCTTCCCACCATACTCAGATGGCCGTATACTTGTGTCCTCTCGAACACTATGGCAATGGTGTTTGTCTGGACACCTGCCTACCTCCATGTCACTGGTGGGCTCAGGGTTATCCTCAGTGAAGTTACCCCAGGCCGGCGGCCAAAAGGGGATCGGTACCAATAGTGTAGGCCCGTCAGTAGGGCACAGGCCCAGCAGACCAAACGAATGGACACAGAAAGGTAGCCAAGCAAATAGTCGCATACATAGCAGGCCATCAAGTAGGCACCGACATAGCAGGCTATTCGATGGGGCACATGTATAGCAGGCCATTTTAATGTGCACAGACATAGTAGGCCGTTCTTATGGGCACAGACATAGCAGGCCGTTCTTATGGGCACAGACATAGCAGGCCGTTCTTATGGGCACAGACATAGCAGGCCGTTCTTATGGGCACAGACATAGCAGGCCATTCTTATGGGCACAGACATAGTAGGCCGTTCTTATGGGCACAGACATAGTAGGCCGTTCTTATGGGCACAGACATAGTAGGCCGTTCTTATGGGTATAGACATAGCAGGCCATTCTCATGGGCACAGACATAGCAGGCCGTTCTTACGGGCACAGACATAGCAGGCCATTCTTGTGGCACAGACATAGCAGGCCATTCTTGTGGGCACAGACATAGCAGGCCATTCTTGTGGGCACAGACATAGCAGGCCATTCTTATGGGCACAGACATAGCAGGCCAATCTTATGGGCACAGACAAAGCAGGCCAATCTTATGGGCACAGACAAAGCAGGCCAATCTTATGGGCACAGACATAGCAGGCCAATCAATGGGGCACAGACATAGCAGGCCAATCAATGGGTTGAGTGATACCAATATTATTAATAACATGTATTTATATACAGCGCCTTCCAATTCCGTAGCGCTTTACAGTGGGTATCGAATGAGTAACGAGGACCTCTGAGTTCGGGTAGAGGTCCCCAAAATTGTAGATCCTCAGGGCATCTTGTGACATAGGGCCCTTAGACAATCAACCCTTTTAGGCAGCGTAATGCTGTCTGAGTAACTTGAACCGGGACTGGCAGTCCCTAAATGCCCAGCAGGCAAATAGCGGTATCCCAGCTGTATTGGTATAAGCGGAAGTTGTCACAGTGATTACCATGTCCCTGAAAGTAAGATACATAGAGCGATACTCACCTTAAACTGTGAATTGGTATGCACAAGCTCACACAGATCTGTTTGATGTCTCAATCGTAAATATAGATACCATCATCATCATATCTGAAAATATTGAATAGAATCAGTGTAGACTGGTATTCCAGATCCAGGTCTGTTAACACTATATGTATGCCATGGACAGTGAGTTCATACCAGAGTAGTCTCCTCAGAGACCCCATAGCTGGACCCGAAAGGCTATATACTGCGAGGCACACTAATCCAAGCTCACAATACCTGTAACTCACAGGAATCCGCGATATACACTGTCAGCAAAACTACAGTATCCTGAGATATACACAGCAGTCAAACTCACCGCAATATGTGATATACACTGTCCGTAAAACACGCAGCAATCTGCGATATACACTGTCAGTAAAAAACACCCAGCAATCTGTGATATACACTGTCAGAAAACACATAGTAATCTGACATACACTGACAGAAAAACATATAATAATCTCACATACCCAGTCAGAAAAACACACAGTAGTCACATATATACTGTCAGAAAAACACTTAATAATCTCATATACCCAGTCAGAAAAACACACAGTAATCTCGTATACACAGTCAGAAAAACACCTAGCAACCTCATATACACAGTGAGAAAAACACATAATAATCTGATATACATAATCAGAAAAACACACAGCTACCACATATACACTGTCAGAAAAACACATAGTAATCTGATATATATAGTCAGAAAACACACAGCTAGCTCATATACACTGTCAGACAAACACATAGTAATCTGATATACACTGTCAGAAAAACACATAGTAATCTCATATACACTGATAGAAAAACGCATAGTAATCTCATATAAACTGAGAGAAAAACGCATAGTAATCTCATATAAACTGAGAGAAAAACGCATAGTAATCTCATATACACTGTGAGACAAATACACAGCCAGAAAATAAGAACTGTCATAGAAAATCAGAAGTCTGACCTATAAAAAGCCCTAAAGCTCACAGCAAGCTGTGAGATCTACACTAAATAAACTATAGTGATATATGTGGAAATGTGGTAAACCTGCTGAGACCCGCCGGGGAATCTCAGCAGGGCAACAAACGCAGAGATCTGACCGTGGAAGGAGGAGGGGCCGTGAGCAGGCACCCCTTTCTCCAGCTGGTCGGATCCACGAGGCTGAGAGAAAACCCGGCCGCGGCGAGGCGGCCACGTGCGTGAGCAGACCCGGTCGCGGGGTGCTCGCGTCTGACCGCGAGGAACCCCGGGCGCCGGCAGTCTCACACCAGAGCTCGGGGAGTCAGAGGAGGCAGACAAACGGCTAGTCTCCTGACACCCCGAGCAAAGCGCCCGCATCCCCACAGGGGAGGGAAACTAGTAGAAAGGCGCCAGGGAGTGGAGAGGAGGGGGAAACAAACAACAGGAATCCCCAGGGGCTCCCCCAATACCACAAACATCCCCAATGACACAGGGGAAACGAGCAAAAAAACATGCAGAAATCATGAAGCAGAAAAAAAGTAAAAACGGAAAATAATATAAAAACAATATGTATAATCAATATAATATGGATTCAAAATAATTATATGACCAAACAATGTACATAACATAGGTATAACTAAATGCTATAACATAAAATATATATATGAAAATACAATATATATATAAGCAAAACAACATGACTAAAATAACAAATATACACCCTAAATAAATCATAATAAAACCCAAAGCCACCAACTAATATTAGCAGGAGGCAGAGGTACTCTGACCTGTACTGATGCGGAGCAGCAAAGAAAGAGGAAATGATGCATGGGGAGGGGAGTTTTATAGTACCTAACTTTTTTCTGATTGGTTGTTTTTCTGTGCTGCTGTGGAGTTCTAGTAAAGAGAGACTTAAGCAAATACGAAGCCTCCTGTCATGTTATAAAATTGACTCTTTCCAGCGCCCACAGCACAACCCACACTGCTATGAAGAGCACTTCCATGTTATCCAACTAACTTTGATAGCCTTTTGTCATTTTTCCAACTATGCTATTTTGACTTGGATTTTGCTTATTTGTGCATGTTTATTGAACATTTTACTATCTGCAGGGCACTGCACACAAATAAAATGCAAATCCTTTGGGATTTGTAGGCTCCAAGATTTAGACTGATCTGTGCTTGGGGTTGATGATGTGTGGCAAGAAGCTTCGATCCCTTTACAGCCCTTGTGATTGTGATTTTGAACTTCGTGTCTGATATTTTTTTCAGAAGGCATATTGCCTTCTTTTTTTGTTAAGACATTTTGACTGCCCATTTCCGAATTGTGGTGATCAAGAATTTGCTAGCTTGTATTTTACTCAGAGGTATACATTTGTCCATTCCACCTGTAACTAAATATCCCCAATATCTGTGATATTTCCTTAGTGTTCTATTTTTTTGAAGGCTTTGACGTCTAATAATTATTTGATGCTTGTTTTCTATGTGCGTCTTTTTGGTCCAGTATATTTTGCTTCTCTAGCCAGATGGGTTTGCTGACTCCTTTCTTCTGTAGGTATTTCCTCCTTATTTGGTGCTCATTCAGCCTACAATGCTGCTTTTTCTGAGGTTGTTCTGCTAAGCGCTTATTTTTCTGACATTTTAAAATCTCATATCTATTTTTCCCTCGCCACCTCCTAGATGGCTTTCCAAATTTCCATTTTTTTGGTCTCTCTGTGCCTGTGGGTGTTTGATACCTTATTGTTATTTTTCTTAGTCTATTTGTAAGTTCCATATTTTGTAATAGATTTTTCCATATATCTTGCTTATTCCTTATGGTTTATTATTGTGTTTGGTTTATGCATAGATTATTGCTAGGTACTATTATCTATTACCCTCACTTTCCCCCCTCTTTTTTTATCTAGTGTGAAGAGAATGTGTGTATCCACATTGGATTGGTTTCACTTGATGGTCCAGCATCATTATTGTTTAATTATTGAATTTCTTTGTTGAACTTATTGTTTTTTTCCATGTTGAACTTAATTTTCTCATGCGAAAAAGAGGAAGTATGCTAAGGAGTTTTCTAAATTTTAATTATTACTGGTAATTGTGGATACATTTGGGCCTATAATTGGAAATAAACATGAATAATTAAATTTTGTTAGATTTATCAATAAAGAAGAATTGTACATATGTGCCTTACCTCCCATGTAGACAGAAAATCCACATTGTCATAAATAAAGCCCTTGTTGGAATCAGTGTGACGCTCAGCACCTGCAGACTTTAGACAGATAGATAAGTTACTGTACTATTCCCTTCTGCAGCAATCCAGTTAGAATTACATCATTACTAGATGTGTCAAAGGTTTAACAAAATACTGCCTAAATACTCAATTAGTACTGATAATAGGAACTTCTGGTACGTACCATAAACCTGATAGCCACATGCTTTGTTATGTGAAAACAAAAAGGAGAACCTACACTCTGATATATATGGGTGAGGTATCCAAAAAAAAATATTTTTTTTTCAGGTTCTTAACAAGAGCCAAGATACATGCAGACACAAGCCAGCTAATATTCCAGTTAAGATCTTATTCCACACCTGGCAACGTTTCAACCCTCAGAAGATGCTTGATGAAGACTGAGCCTCTAAGAGTTGAAAGATTGCGAGTACCGTACTCTGGCAGAATAAACTCTTAATTGAAATATTTGTTGTTGCCTTACTACATTTGTTTTCTTAAAGTTGCTCTTTCACCGCAAACTTGCCTACTCCACCCTTTTGTCACAACTGTCAAGCGTAGTAGGCCTACTTTGAAGAAAAGAAGAACAGATTCTGAAAGAGGAAAAGAAGAGAAAACAATAGGAGAAAGGTACGTTTGAGGTGAGAGAGACACTTTAATTTTAATTTTTCCAACGATGGTTGGAGCTATAGTACTATAGAATTTAAACATGTTTAAAGAACCTAAGTGTGTGTCTTTAGCTTATTGAATTTGCATGATATACCTCCATGATGAGACCTAGGACTTTCTGAAGTGCATGTGTTCTCTTACAATATCTCCTGTTCAGAAGGAACTTGCCAAACATTTCTCCTTTGGTCTCTCTGTAGTGCTGGCATTAGTTTAATATGCTTGTGGGAGTTTTCTTTACTCTAGGGCAGTATGTCCAGCAGGGTGTAGTGTTATGATCACTTAAGGTTGTATTGCACATTCAGTGTTCAATGCATTTTACCTCAGATTGTTGTCTATATGTGTCTATCCCTGATATACTGTGGATTAAAAAGTTTGGGGAACACTTCACTTTGGTTGAATTAATCATATTATATCTTTATACCATACCTTTAGTGAAAATGGCCAGTGCATTAGAAACAAGTCAAGGTAGTCCAGTTGAAGGTCACTTAAGGATTTCTCCAGTGCTTTGCGTACCAACTCTGGAGAAAAATATGTGCACCATAGCTAGAATCAAAAACAGAAAAGCTTTCAGATAAGAGTACAAATATCCCCTAAACCTGTGCACCTTGGGAAAGTGCTCATGGCTCCTATCATAAACATTCCCAAGCAAAACTGATGAAGAAAACATATTTTCCCCAGACATAGACCTTTTCAAGGTCATTTTGAGGAAGCTAAATTTACCGGTTACTATTGATATAATAAAAATGTTAGGTGACCATGACTTCACCTAATAAAAATATTACCATGTAGAAAGATACCATATCTTTTCTGTCATTGTCCTCTAAATGTCTTTGTCCGTTGAACTCTAGGTTCACTACTACATGCATTTTGCTATGGTCCATATAAATGTCTGTGTGTAGCATTGGGTTTTTTAATCTTTGTCTCACTGTCTCGTTCCCTGTTATCCTTTCTCTTATGCTTACTCCCTTTCTCTGGCTAAGGCTGAGGCTCTATTTTTCTCTCCCCCCATATGTTCCTTCCATTACTTTCTGTGTTTCCTTAAGTTAGAACCTCATTTTAAACACACATCTTAGAACATTTACCTTTCCTGTGTAGAATATTTCTTCTCTTTTCACTGTTCCATCTGCAATCTTTGCCCGAATCGCTTGGCCAATTTGCACTTCATTGCCATAGATGTACGCACAATCAATGTGCCTGTAGCCAAGTTCAATGGCTATTTTTGTTGCCTCCTCTCCGACACTTTTAGGCACCTATACAGTGTATGGAGAAATAGAACAATGTAAGAATGCAAAGCAGTGCCTCACATTATCAGTTGTATATGTGTAAAAACATGTAAAGCTGCTCATTTACTAAACTGCTGTGTAACAAATTGACATTTGCTTTGCGCTGCATTTTAGTTGCTGAATTGACATTTGCGCTCTATTTTTTTTTTTTTTAAATCTTTATTTTTGGTGCAAAAGATTTTACTGGCAGACCCGTGTAGCCACGACAGCAGACACAGGCAGGTTCATGCATACATGTCCGTGACATTTTACATTTGCACATTTTTTGTTGATAGTGACTATAACAGGCTAGTAAACATTGCTTATATGGTATAATATGCTGAAGTATTCAGGCATAGTAATAGTTAAACATAAGATTGATAACTTGCTTTGTCTATTTGGTATAATTCTAACAGGCTAATACAAGTCGAGTGCTCATTAAAGGTTAAACAGGCTTATTGGTTAATTGTAAAATTACAGGCTTTGTCACATTAGTTGTCGTGTTAAACATTCTACACTAGAGATGCCTATATAAGATGACACGTCTTTCTGAGTATAGATACAGAAATGAGTTAAGTGACTGGAAGCAAGCCTACATAGATGCTAAACGGTCTATTAAAGGATTAACACATGGGCGTAGGAACCCAAAAAAATCTGGGGGGGGATAGCATTTTTACTCGCCGGGTATATTCTTATTCCGTAAACTAGGAGTTGTTTATCCCATTGTACAGCGCTACGGAATTTGCAGTCGCTATATAAATGATTAAATAATAACAACATTAAAGGGTCACCACAGGGAAGGGGTTTTACTTACCCGGATACAGCGCCGGGATCCTCCTGATTAGAACCACCCCTACCCTTCCCATGAATATTAGAACCACCCCTACCCCTTCCATGCACAAAAGAACTCCACCTACCCCTTCCACGCACATTAACCCCCTACCCCTTCCATGCATATTAGTACCCCCCTAACCCCTTCCATGCATATTAGAACCCACCCTACCTCTTCCATTCATATTAGTACTCCCCTAACCCCTTCCAATAATTTTTCTACCTACCCCCTCCTCCCATCCATATTAGTAGCCCCCCTAAACCCTTCCAATTATTTTTCTACCTACCCCTCTCCCCTATCCTTATTAGTAGCCCCCCTAACCCTTTCCAATTATTTTTCTGCCATGTTAACTAACGCCAGTGCTGGAGTGCCTACATTAAAAGGCCTGCAGGGACAGGCTGTAGACACCAGAACCACTACACTAAGCTGCAGTGCTTCTGGGGACTATAGTGTTTCTTTAATGTGAGGTAAATTAGAGATTAGTGCAACGAATAATATGCTAGATTGCCTACTTACAACCAGATGAGGATGATGATGGGCTCTAGCTGCAGTCTGGCTCCACTGGTCTGGTGTAGAACAGGCTCTCTGGAGGCTGTTTGTAACTGTGGTCACAAAAATCAATGTTCTGTGAGAACGGGAAGCAGCTCCATTTTTTGGGGGCCCTTTACACAGCTCAAGGTCTGGATCCCAGGGTCCACCTTCATGTTCCACCAATGAGTTTGTTCACAGGGGGTGGAGTGTGTAGGGGATGTCCTGATATGTGTGTAAGGAATGCATTGTGTGAATCTGTGTTTGTATGTGTAAGGGCTGCAAGGTGTGATTCTGTGTATGTACGGGATGCAGTGTGTGCGTCTGTAAGGAGTGCATTGAGTGTATGTACGGGGTGCATTGAGTGTGTAAGGTTGCATGATTGTGTGAGTGTGTGTGTGTGCACGGGGTGCATTGAGTGTGTGTAAGGATGAATTGTGTGTTTCTGTGTGTGTAAGGGTGGTATGATTGTGTGATTGTGTGTGTGTGTGTGTGTGTGTGTGTGGTGGATGTCAATCTCTCTCCCTCCCTTGTCACTCTTTCTCCCCCCCCTCCCTGCTTCTTTCTCCCCCCCCCTCCCTCCCTGCTTCTTTCTCCCCCCCTGCTTCTTTCTCCCCCCTCCCTGCTTCTTTCTCCCCCCCTCCCTCCCTGCTTCCTTCTCCCCCCCTCCCTGCTTCTTTCTCCCCCCCTCCCTGCTTCTTTCATCCCCCCTCCCTCCCTGCTTCTTTCTCCCCCCCTCCCTCCCTGCTTCTTTCTCCCCCCCTCCCTCCCTGCTTCTTTCTCCCCCCCCTCCCTCCCTGCTTCTTTCTCCCCCCCCTCCCTGCTTCTTTCTCTCCCCCCCTCCCTCCCTGCTTCTTTCTCCCCCCCCTCCCTCCCTGCTTCTTTCTCCCCCACCTCCCTCCCTGCTTCTTTCTCCCCCACCTCCCTCCCTGCTTCTTTCTCCCCCACCTCCCTCCCTGCTTCTTTCTCCCCCCCCTCCCTCCCTGCTTCTTTCTCCCCCCCTCCCTCCCTGCTTCTTTCTCCCCCCCCTCCCTCCCTGCTTCTTTCTCCCCCCCCTCCCTGCTTCTTTCTCCCCCCCCTCCCTGTTTCTTTATTCCCCCCTTCCCCCCCCTGTTTCTTTATTTCCCCTTCCTCCCTCCCTCCCTGTTTCTTTATTTCCCCTCCCTCCCTCCCTGTTTCTTTATTCCCCCCCTCCCCCCTCCCTCCCTCCCTCCCTGTTTCTTTATTCCCCCCTCCCTGTTTCTTTATTTCCCCCCCCCTCCCCTCCCTGTTTCTTTATTCCCCCCCCCTCCCCTCCCTGTTTCTTTATTTCCCCTTCCTCCCTCCCTCCCTGTTTCTTTATTTCCCCTCCCTCCCTGTTTCTTTATTCCCCCCCCCTCCCTCTTCCCCCCTTCCTGTTTCTTTCTCTCCCTCCCTCCCCTACCTATGATGTAGCGTGGCCGAGCGCTGTATAGTCCGCCGGTACAGGGAGCTTTTGTTTCCTGTACCCGGCGGACTAACAGGAAGTGCACACTCAGTGTGCACTTCCTGTTAGTCCGGCCGGGTACAGGAGACAGATGCTCCCTGTACCGGCGGACTATACAGCGCTCGGCTACGCTACAGTGAGGGAGTGACAGGAGGGAGCGCTGAGCGCTTCCCTCCTGTCAGCTCCTCTCTTCATGCTGCGCCCGGGCGGTGCGCTCTCATGGACGCACCAGCCCGGGCAAAGCTGCAGCCGCCTGAGGCTCTCTGCAGAGCGCTCGGGCGGCTGCAGCATCAGGGGGGGGCCGGCGGAGCTGGGGGGGATTTCCCCATACCTGTCCCCCCCGCATGATTTGCTGGGGGGGATGCGTCCCCCCCATCCCCCCCGGTTCCTACGCCCATGGATTAACAGTAGACTGTGCAATATCATAGACACGCATCAAGTAAATAAAGTGTGTGTCAGGCTGAAGTCGTAACAGAAAGGTTAATGAAAATCGTTAATAACATATAAGCTGTTTCTAGATGAAATGCTTGATAGGGAGCGTTGTGAAGTGAAAGTCAGGGCTTAGACATAGTAGCACTTTATAGTTTAAGCTGATAACAGAGTTCTTGTAAACTTTGCTTATCTGCAGGGGAGAGAATCCTCGGCAGTCCAGGGTTAGGCATGACATCTGCGTGGGTAGAAGTGACAGGCGTCCCGGTGAAGTGTAACGGTGATTAGAGAGAGGCAGCAGGTCAGCAATGGTTCGTCGACTGAGAGTTTGTGTCGGAGCACAGAGAACTGTCCCCGGTGTGCAGGTGAGGTTCTTTTGGTCTCAGTCCTTAGAGTGTCTTATGGTTAACCGACGCCCATTCTGTGGATCTGGGTCTCTTCTGAGGCCCGTATGGATTGTTCGCCGCTCCAGCTGTTCATACCTTCCTGAGCGTGTGCTTGGGAGGTGGTGAGGTCCGCCTGAAGGACGGATATTTTGAGTGTCGTGGGGCGGTAAGCGAGTCGGGTGAGTTGTGCGGTCTCCCATTGATGTGTGTGAGAGCGAGTATTGGTGCCCGGGGGGTATAGCCGAGTTTTCCACCATCGTCGGGAGGTCGCTCTGGAGGCTTTGGGCGGGAGCCAGCATAATTGGCACTGTGTTGTAGGGCGGATCCATGCCGCTGCTTGTTTCATCACTATTTGAAAGGCCAGGCCTTTGGCTTTGAGTTCTGACCAGAGGCTTGTGCCGAGTCGGTCGAAGAACTCTAAAGTATGCTTGGGGGATTTGATGTGAAGTCGCTCAGCCGTGGGCCGCATCTGTGCCGCCATCTTGGTCGGGCCCTGGCACTTGTACTTGGTTACAGGCTTCGTCGCTTGATTGGGGGTAATCGTCCCCAGCGAGGACCGGGATAACCGCTGCCGGTCCAGGGGGGGGGGGGGGTAGCAGGGCAGTGTGTGTTTCCCGTTTGCGTGCGGGTCCCATGCCAGGAGATCGGCCACCTCTCCCAGGCTTCAGGCTCCGCTCCGGTTTAGGCCGCATGGCCGGTTCAGCCTCTCGTGATGTGGTTCGGCGCAGGACAGGCATCGTTCTGTTCCCTGCAAAGTTCTGTGTCATGTTCCAAGCACCATATGCTGCTGGCTTCTATACTTTGGTCAATATTAGTGTTTTTGCAGCTGCTGGTGCTGGAGCTATCAGAGAGCACGTCTAGCCATCTTGGCTGTCAGGCCCCGCCCCTCGACATTTGCGCTCTATTTTAGTTGAACTCAAAATTTAAAAAATCTATTTAGGTTTTAATTTTGAGATATTTTTCCATGCACCTGTTTTGGCTTATACTTGAGAAAAACAGATTTTTGACTCACTGTTCATTTCATTAACCCTCACATACAGAGTTCAATAAAGTTTACTTTGGCAATTAAATGAGTCTTGCTTTACCCCAAAATGAAAGGGACCGGTATATTCATTAGTAGGGCTATCTACTAAAGTGAGAACTCAAAGTGAATTCAAATTTAAGGCCAACTGAAAATTTAGTTCACTTAAAGAGACACTACAGACCCCTAATGCACTTTAGCTTGTAGAAGTGCTTTATGCATGAAGAGTGTATCATATTTTTTCATTTTACATAATGTACAGATTTCATTAGAAATTGGCACTCATATATTAACCTTGTTACACCCCTATGTTACTTTCTGGTTGTTTAACTTAGTGGAGCTAAACACAGAAGAAAAAGAAACATGCTCAGAGCACCAGCCTTATATAGACTTCTTACGTAGCCGTAAAATTTCCGGGCTTGGTTAGAAAGAGGCGCAGGCTTCAGACATCTTCTGCTTTTACAAGCTGTTTTAGATATACCTCCAATGAAAAGATGCATAATTAGATGCATGCATGTTTTTATTTGGTCTATATTTACTAAACAGTGTTTTTAATTTTTCTTTTTTTTATGTTTGTATTTGGGTAGTGGATTCTTCATTTAAAAAATGTTTGTAGTTTGGTTACTTTAACCTAAATTTCAAATTCACTTGGAATCCAACTTAACTTCTCATGAAGCAAAAAACCCATAGGTCACAAAAATGCATAGAAATATGGGCCCCCTGGCTAACATATGTGTCTAACCTGACAGGGGACCGTTGGTACAGGGGCTGAGCGGGCGAATAGATGGGAGGAGGGACGCGGGCATGTGGGGGGAGGATCACCTGCCTTCAAACCAAACCAGCAATAACCCAATTTTTTTTTTTTTTATTCTTTATTTTTACAAGTGCAAGATTGTACATTTATGCATGCAGTTTTTGCATCTGCTGTTCGAAATGTTAGTCACTTACATATGTATAATATAGCACTTATTTTTTAAAAGAGACTGGTCATACTGGTGTTTTAACATTCGTCACTAGAAGGTAAATATGCCTATACGAGCTAGTTAGTCTCTGCTCTGTGTTGTGTCTTGGGGGTTTGGGGTCAGACATTGGTGTGGGTACAGATGAGTGCCTTGTTGTCGTTTGTTAACATGGTGTGGCTGTGGTATGTCGCATCTTTTGTGGCTGCTTGCGGGTCCGGCCGAGTGGTGCATGGTGGTGCAAATGGCGGTGGTCGTGCGATGTCGAGTGTGCTGCGTGCAAGGGGTTAAGTCTTGTCTTGAACGGGGTTCTCGATTATAGTGTTCTATGTAGAGGTGCGCCGTGTGAATATGTGTGTTTACCTCGTTGGTGTGGGGGCGCTGTCGTTTGGCTGCTTGGCAGGTCAGTAGATTCTATGTTAGAGGCTGCCGTTTTATGGGCAGCAAGAGCCCAGTGTGGGCGGTGTCTGGTGTGTCATGGTTGGTGAAGTCCCCTAACCTAGGGGGGGATGGGGGGGGAGATGCTATTGCTTAACATGGTGCTTATGTATTGTGAGTCTTTGTACGCCCCTGATTGTGGTTTTCAGGATTTTCTGCCCATAGTGTTTGGGTCTTGTTGGGGCTGTGTGTGCTGGGCCCAAGGTGAGTATTCAGGTGTTTCCGCCCGTTCTAATATTCCCAGCACTGTCTGTAGACCCCAGACCTCCGTCGGGTGTTCCTGACGGTTTGTGGGAATCTGAAGGGCATCTGTGTGCTGCTCACCCCTTCAGGCGTCGTGGTAGGTGGTTTTCACCCTTCGATGGAGTCGTTTGGGGTCCGATAGCTGTCAGCTTTTACTCCTGGTTCAGGAGCTGTGAGAGAATGCAGCCATTCCGTTTGGACGCTTGGCTCCACCCCTGTTTTATTTATTTTTTATTCTATTTAATTTTTATTTTTTGCCATATGGACACAATGTTCATTTAAGCATATATGCTTTGCGGTCTAAGACTGGATCAGACTGGTAGGGAGTGTGAGACTATCACTCATCTGTAATTATGTTAAATAGATATCTCAACACGACTACCAGGGGCGTATTAGCCGCGAGGCAAACAAGGCATTTGCCTTGGGCGGCATTTTCCAGGGGGCGGCAAAAAATGCCGCCCCCAAATGCCCAGGGCAAATGCCTTGTTAGCCTTGCGGCTAACTGACAAGCCCTCAAGGCGGGCGGTCTGCTGGGCGGCGCTGGCGGGCGGCCGGCCGGCGAGGGAGCACTTCCTCTGAGCTGTCTGCTCAGCTCCCTCGCGCGCCGCAGAGTGAGGCTGGGAGCCGGAATATGGCGTCATATTCCGGCTCCGCCTCCCAGCCACACTGTGCGGCGCGCGAGGGAGCTGAGCAGACAGCTCAGAGGAAGTGCTCCCTCGTCGGCCGCCCGCCAGCGCCGCCCAGCAGCCACTGGACCACCAGGGACAAATAGGACCCCCCCCCCCAGCATTCCCAAAGCTAAGGAGGCTGGGGGGGGGTAAATTAAAAAAAAAATGTGTTAAATATGTGAGTGAGTGAGTATGTGTGTGTGAGAATGTGTGTGTCTGTCTGTTAGTGTGTGTGTCTGTCTGTTAGTGTGTGTGTCTTTCTGTTAGTATGTCTGTGTATGTCTGTTAGTGTGTGTGTGTGTATGTCTGTTAGTGTGTGTGTGTATGTCTGTTAGTGTGTGTGTATGTCTGTTAGTGTGTGTGTGAATGTCTGTTAGTGTGTGTGTGTATGTCTGTTAGTGTGTGTGTGTATGTCTGTTAGTGTGTGTGTATGTCTGTTAGTGTGTGTGTGTGTGTGTGTGTATGTCTGTTAGTGTGTGTGTGTATGTCTGTTAGTGTGTGTGTATGTCTGTTAGTGTGTGTGTGTGTATGTCTGTTAGTGTGTGTGTGTATGTCTGTTAGTGTGTGTATGTCTGTTAGTGTGTGTATGTCTGTTAGTGTGTGTGTGTGTGTGTGTGTGTATGTCTGTTAGTGTGTATGTCTGTTAGTGTGTGTGTATGTATGTCTGTTAGTGTGTGTCTGTTAGTGTGTGTGTGTGTGTCTGTTAGTGTGAGTGTGTGTATCTGTTAGTGAGTGTGTCTGTAAGTGTGTGTGTGTTTCTGTTAGTGAGTGTGTGTTTCTGTTAGCTAGTGTATGCGTATCTGTAAGTGAATGTGTGTGTGTGTATTTAGAAGGCGGGGCAGGGGAAGGGTGGGGGTGGTGCGGGCGGGGGGAAGGGTTGGATGGGGGTGGCGCGGGCGGGAGGGGGGCGCCTGAGTTTTGTCCTGCCTAGGGCAGCACAAAACCAGGATACACCACTGACGACTACCATTGCAGGGGGGTAGGGAGGGAGGACTAGGGAGAGACCACCGTTTATCCCTTATTATGAGCAACAACTGTAACGGGCGTTTTCACACCCGAAGAATCCACAGTGAGGGGGTGGGGTCAGAGGCAAAACCCAACATTCTCAATACACTACGATAAAAAGCGTACGTACTGTCAAGCGCAAACTGTGACGGCATAACCCTTACTAATACAAGAATTCTGTACCACTACCACACTCACGATATTGTAACCACCGGTCTAACTGTTGTATTGTACTTCTATTTTGAAAACCTGAAAATAAAGAATGTCAACAAAAAAAAAAACCCCACCATTTGGACAGACCAGGATTGTCTAAGAGAGAGCAAGAGAGAGCAAGAGTGAAGGTTGACATTTGAGAGAGCACAAGCCTTCCACATAGCTGTCCCCCTCACCTGATGTTAATATTTGCCATTATCCAAAAATAAAATATGTGTCAAAATGAAGCTGAGTAGTAGAGTGACAAATGCATTGTGCATGGAAAATGTTTGATTGTGCTTATCAAGGAAAGTGAACGTATGTGCCAGGCCTAAATCATGGGGTATCGAGCTATATAGACTCTCTCCGTCAAGACTAATTAGTAATGCACCATCAAAGATCCTAACAGAAGATATAATTTATACGCTCTGTTTTATGTCCTTCAAGCATGACAGAAGTGTTGTCACTAGGTCTCTTAGTATGAGGTGTACATAGATACTTGCGTTAAGAGTAAAGGCTCTTGCTATGAACTCTTTATTTTATTTTTTATTAAAGCCCCTTTACCATCAGCGACCTTACATAATCCTGTCAAGTCAGGGTAACAACACACAGCCCCTGTATGACCAACTAAATATTTAATGTTTTACTCTATGTGTTAATTGTTCTCATTGGTGAGTCTTATCTTGCTGCTTTTTATTCCATTTTATTTCAATTTCCTTAGTTGAATTTGGAACTGCATTTCATAATTTCTTTTTTAATGATGCATTTTGTGCAATTACTCAGGCTCAGCATATGTGCCTCAGTGTTTAAAAGATTCATGGTTTGTAAAGCACGGGCCAGTATTTTTCCATTACATTAGGTGTTCTATGCAGGAAATTTAACCCTCAACCCCCAGAAAACACCAGTTTAAAAAAGCAAAACAGCACTCAACTATAATTTTAAACAATGGTATGATCCCATTTGTAAGTTTCAAAATATGTATTTGTTTACCAAAGAGTGAGTTCAGTTAAACAACTGAATCAACAACTGAGTACACAATCACATCTACACCTTAATGTAAATCAATGTAAAAGCAATGTCAAGTATTATCTTTTTTTTCTTTTATTGTTTATGGTTTTGAGCTTTTCAGCAGACACTTTATTTGTCAAAATGCAGGTTGAAGGTTCATTGCATCCCCTTTATTAAAACTTGAAGGATTTCTTTATGCAAAGTTTTTTGGTTCTCGACAGTTATCTTTCTTAATAACTGAGTAGCCAAATTTATGGCAAATTATGTACAAACATTGGAGCTATAGCTAAAAAAATGATGAGTTCTAAAAAGTGGTGCAAATGTGTGAAAGGGGAAGAGTCACCAATGCAATGTCTCTGCAGATTCCGCTTGTTTCCATGGTGACTGCTCCACTTGTAGTACATTAGTACCACTTTTTAGAACAGAACAATTTTCATCTATAAACCTCGCACTCAAATTGTTAGCAGTATTTTCAAATACTATTTTGTCAAAACATCACAGCTTAAATGCTGATGAATAGAGTTGAGTGGACACCTGGATGTTCGGGTTCGCCTGGTTCGGCCAAACTTCAGCAAAAAGTTCCAGTTCGGGACTCGAACTTGACCCCAAACCCGAACCCCATTGAAGTCAATGGGGACCCGAACTTTTGGGGACTAAAATGGCTCTAAAAAAGTCCTGGAAAGGGCTGCAAAAGGAAGTAAAATGGGGGTAAGAGTAGTGCCCTGCAAACAAATGTGGATAGGGAAATAACTTAAAATAACATAAAATACATAAAAATTAAAAATAATAATCTTGAACTAGGAGGAGGAATTTGGGGGCCCCAAGCAAAATGTACATAGAGGCCCCGGGCAGCCCCCACCCCTGAGGCGGGTGGGGGCCCTAAATATATATACTGTCCTACCCCACGGACCCCACCACTGTGTGGTGGGTGGGACCCTAAATAACAATGAGGGGGGGACTTACTGTCCATCCCCCCCGGTCCCCACCCCTGCGTGGCAGGTGGGGGCCCTAAATAACAATGAGGGGGGACCTACTGTCCTCCCCCCAGCCCCCACCCCTGAGCTGTGGGTGGGAGCCCTAAATAAGAATGAGGGGGGGACCTACTGTTCTACCCCCCTAGCCCCCACCCCTGCGCGGCGGTTGGGGGCCCTACATAACAATGAGGTGGGGACCTACTGTCCTCCCCTGGCTCCCACCCCTAAGTGGCGGGTGGGGGCCCTAAATGAAAATCCCCCCTTCCAAGGTGACTAGGGGTCCCCAAGCCCCTAGTCACCCCCCCACCCAAATAAAAGTTATCCCATACCTACCCCCTCACCCTAAAAATAGTGAGGGGGGAATTGAATAAAATAACTAACCTGTTAAAATAAAACTTAACATTTGATGTCTTTCTTCTAGAATCTTCATTTTTCAGCCCCAAAAAAGGCCAAATAAAAAACCATAATACCCATCGAACTTAAAATAAAATAAAAAATCAGAGCGCCCCAAAAAAAAACAGACGAAAAAGGCAAAAACACGACGCCAAAAAAATAAATCCATCTTCACCCATGGAGGGCTCTGCGCAGACTGAGCTCTGCAGGGCGGGGGAAGGCTTATAAAGCTTTGCCCCGCCCTGCAATTAGGCTAAGAACACTCTGGTTGGTTTAAGCCAATCAGAGTGCTCTTTGCCATTTTACACAGGTGTCAATCTTATTTAGGGCCCCCACCCACCGCTCAGGGCCGTGGGGGAGGACAATAGGTCCCCCCTCATTGTTATGTAGCGCCCCCACTTGCCGCGCAGGGGTGGGGCCCAGGGTGGAAGACAGTAGGTCCCCCGTCATTCTTATTTAGGGCCCCCACCCACCGCTCAGGGGTGAGGACAGTAGGTGCCCCCCTCATTGTTATTTAGGGCCCCCACCCACCATGCAGGGGTGGGGACCAGGGGTGAGGACAGTAGGTCCCCCCGTCATTCTTATTTAGAGCCCCCACCCACCGCTCAGGGGTGGTGGCCGGGGGGGGGGTGGACAGTA
Source organism: Pelobates fuscus (assembly GCF_036172605.1). Taxonomy (NCBI): domain Eukaryota; kingdom Metazoa; phylum Chordata; class Amphibia; order Anura; family Pelobatidae; genus Pelobates; species Pelobates fuscus. The sequence continues at coordinate 163,084,354 of NC_086319.1, forward strand.
GGTACCACCCCACTTATTGTTGTTTAGGGCCCCCACCCACCGTGCAGGTGTGGGGGCCGGGGGGTGGACAGTAGGTCCCCACCTTATTTTACTTTAGGGCCTCCACCCGCTGTTCAGGCCACTGGCTGCTCATTGTTTACTAGACATGCCCCTACTGTATAGCGAACAAAGTCCCTAATTGCGTTCTAACACGATTGGAGAAACTGTTCTCATTCTGTTAGGACGCAATTCAGCAGTTTTGCCGGCGTTCTGTCTAAGTGACAGGACGTTCGGCAATACTGACAGGAGGCATCGTGGGAACAGGGAGGAAAGCTATTTGCACTTTACTGCATTGGCTATCAAAGGGGAGCTCACGCAGTTTGTCGTTGCATTTTATTCTTAACCAGTCTTTGTCTTGGGGCCCCAGGTCAGCTCGGGGCCCCAAGCAATTGCTTGGTTTGCTTGCCTTGTCGTGACGGGCCTACACACGAGTCAAACGATTGTTGATTGGCTACCCTGCAGCATTTCAAAATGCGCCATTAATTTGATGAACACGAACCCGAACTGTTACTGAAATGTTCGGGTTCGGGGGCAAGAAATCGTAATGTTCGGTACAAACAACTCAACTCTACGGATGAATAAACCCTTTCTGTATTTCTAGAAGCTCATAAAACGAAAGAAAAGCTTCTTGATTTTACTCTTTTTAGATCTTAGCAGAAGGCTACTAAAGGAAGTGCACCGTAATAAGGTCTGTTTTGAATTTTAATCTGTGAATGTAGCACAGACTTGCCATTTGTTGAATAAATTCCTTAGTGCACATGTTCTATATTGTGTATCGATACATACAGTATGTGTGCCCACATTTGTTGACAGTCTATAGACCAAGCTTAAGAGCTATTTTCTTTACATAGTATAACATTTTATCTACGCAAATAGGCAACAGAATTTAAACAGTTAATACATTTTTAAAATTGTGATCACATTGACATTTTACCGGGAAGCAGATATATAACAATTTATGATTCATGGCTGCATTTGGGTAAAACTGACAATTACACTATACTCATCAAAGCATTTTTAACATGAGCTATTCCTTGTTAAAATTGAAGTGTCTAATCTCAGAGTGAAAGCATTACTGAAGAGCAAGTCTTCAGGGGTAGATTTTTTGTTTTTAATTATTTATTTTTTAAAGACATAACAAAGTTAATAAAATGGGGATTAGCAACACATAAAAAAATAAATAAAAGTAAAATGTGTCCAAGCATGCACTTCTATGTAAAAAAATCTGAAAATATGAACTGAGCAATATACTCTTTGTATCACAAGGAGTCAGTGAGACATATCATGGACGCGCAGTTTTTAAAAATGTACGTTAAAAATTAAAACACATGAGAGTGAGAACTAGATCACTGAGTGGAGTCAAAGCCCTTTTATTCAATTGATAACCCTGTTCTTTGTATAGTGCTGATTGTATCACTTTGTGCAGTATATAAGGGAGTGCTTTGGACTTTAAGCCTATAGAAGGGCTGGTCAGCGGTGCCCTTTAATCTCTTTGTTTAGTGCTTCTAGCTAAAGAATATATGAGTTACACCTGCCATAAGACATTTATATAAAACTACAGACAACCTGCATTTATTAAGCATTGTGATCAGAACTGTGACTTACATCAGGTGCAGCATAGGTACCCAAACCAAGGATGGGCATGGTGTTGCCATCATTTAGGGTTATACGAGTATCCTTGTTGTAAGACATGTCTCCAGCAGCCAATGTGACAAGCATACTGTGTACAACTGGTTATATAGGAACTGTACACGTGTTGGAAGATAAAGTAAGAAGGTGTGGCCAGAAATGAGACGCTGAATCCTGCCAAAGAACACACAGGGATCATATTTGTTAAAGGGAAACTCCAGTGCCAGGAAAACGATCCGTTTTCCTGGCACTGGAGGGTCCCTCTCCCTCCCACCCACCAATCCCCAGTTACTGAAGGGGTGAAAACCCCTTCAGTCACTTACCTGAGGCAGCGGCGAGACCAGGAAGAGACCTCTAGTGGCTGTCTAGTAGACAGCCACTAGAGGTGGAGTTAACCCTGCAAGATTTATTATTGCAGTTTATAAAAAACTGCAATAATTACACTTACAGGGTTAAGGGTAGTGGGAGTTGGCACCCAGACCACTCCAATGAGCAGAAGTGGTCTGGGTGCCTACAGTGTCCCTTTAAATATGTTCTTTGGCAGGGTTCAGAGTCGCATTCCTGGCAAGATGTACTCCTGACCTTAAATATTATATAACATCAGGAGTAGGTTACTGGCATGTACTGTGACTCTCATCACATACAGAACCAGTTGGAGTGTTATATCTATTATAACGGAGAAATGACTGTAACTTCACATTTTAATAAACACAAATATTTGCTTTCAGTGAAGGAGCTAGGTTAATCACCATTTGCAATTTTGCAACTGAAAACCTGAATCAATTAGCTACAATTTATGGCCCACTTTACACCTAGCTGTTCTCTGGTTAAATAATTCAAATTAAACACAATGATTTTTTAAGTCTTTATTAAACATGACTGATCTAAAATGTATTGTTACTTCATGTTTATTTGCTAAGCAAAAGAGTGAAAATCCAAATCTGCAAAATGTAGCGCAAATTGCCAGAATTTTAATAACTTTTTAACTCAGATGTAATCACATCTTGGCAATATTTTCCTGACTTTTGCTATTCAGTTTTCATTTTACTGGTTTGTACATAAAACCTTCTAAATAAACACAAAAATTTGGACCACTGGAATAAAAGTCTCAGAACAAATGGTATAGAGACAATGCGAATGTGAACCTTAAAGGGATACTATAAGCTTCAAAACAACTTTAGCTTAATGAAGCAGTTTGTGTGTATATAGATCATGCCCCTGCAGTCTCACTGCTTAATTCTTTGCCATTTAGGAGTAAAATCACTTTTGTTTCTGTTTATGCAGCCATATCCACACCTCCCCTGGCTGTGACTCACACAGCCTGCATGAAAAAAAAAATGCTTTCATTTTCAATCAGATGTTAACTTGCTGTAGAAGTTGTTGTTGTTGTTTTTTTTTTTTTCCTGTTCTGTAAATTGAACTTTGATCACACATGAAGCTCCTGCAGGGTCTGAAAGGCTATTAACAGAGCAGGAGATAATACATCCTACATTAAACAGAATGTACAATAAAGGACATTTAAACATTAGATCTCTCCTTACGTAAAGTGTTTCGGAAGGCTGTGTAAGTCACATGCAGGGAGGTTTGACTTGGGCCACGTAAACAAAGTTGTTTAACTCGTAAATGGCAAATAGCTCAGCAGTGAGACAGTAAGGGTATGATCGATACCCCAAAACCACTGAAGTTGTTTTGGTACTTATGGTATCCCTTTAAGTTTTTTTTATTAATAACAACACTTTTAACTGCAATGTCATTAATGTACAGTTGATCAAGTCATTGTGAATTATTTTAAAGGAAATGCTCGAATCAGCATATGACATACTTCCATTCAGTCAAAGTCAGGACTTGGTCCTTTCTATACAACTGACAAAAAAAATCAGATCATTATGTCTTGAAACAAATTACTGAAATTGTATTCCAACAAATACTGTAGTTGCATGTTAAATAGTTAACATATTGATAAATCAGCTCTGAATTTGCTGACAATGGTAGTCGTAACAAAGAACCTTTGAGAAGATAGATAACATTCCTACTTAACTCTTCATTTCTGCATTTATTGACCTGAACTTAATGAGCTGGTGGATAAATTGCAGTGTTTGTATAAGCCTTGATATATTTTGAAAGAAATATGCATTTCACTATTAAAAAAAGAAACATAATTAAGAGTAATTGATTTGCACTATTTCTTTTCTAAATGTAGTTTGACTTAACACTCTGCAATTAATTATTTTGAAAAAAAGATTATGGATATTAAACTTTTCCTTTACTAATGGTTTCTGTACTGTCAATCTTGCTAAAAAGGTTTATTTACTAACATTAGTGAATTGTAGCAAACTGAAAAACACATTAGAAATGTTATGTCAAAATAGCTGAAAAGGAAACCTGTGGATCAAGTATTTAGAATTTCAGTTATTTTAAACTACATATATATATTTATTTCATTTCATTTAATTAGAAATCAGTATTACTAGCACAAAGTATAGATGAAAGTTTACTATTCAAAATGCTATTATGTTGTAGTTTATGTTTAAGATTTAGGCTAATTGACGTCTGTTTCTAGGATAATATAGATTGTGGGATTAATGGTATGGAGCTCAAGGCTATCACTTATTAACTTTCTGTCACGTGTAACCATTCAAGTAGTATTTTCTCTAGTAATATATAGCTTATATGAAAACAGATAAGTCATGGTGAGCTAAGCATTATGGAGAGCTGACGGCATTATGCAATCAGTAATATATACAGGCACACCTACAAAACTATTTTGTATGTGCGGTTTCAATAGCTGTCTTTAAATCATATTATGCAGCCTGGTGAGCTGTCTTTAACCCCTTAAAGACCAAACTTCTGTAATAAAAGGGAATCATGACATGTCACACATGTCATGTGTCCTTAAGGGGTTAAATCATATCATGCAGCCTGGGGCCTAGGTGGCTGCCTATGGTCATGACTAGTGTCCATGTGTTTGCGGAGCTAAAATCCAGTTGCAGGAATGCAGCACACCTTTGTGAACCTTGCTTCCCACAAATTCCATCAAGTGAAATTGGCTCCCATAAAGTATGTACCCCTCGACTCGCTGGGCTCTGACATACGTTTATATAGTAAACATAAGAGTTTATTTGAGGAACTCCAAAGTGCAGTGAAATTGAAAGCTGGCTAAATTTATGCCAAATTAAAAAAACTGTGACATTAACAAAATTGGAGAATTCCTACACTTTCAATTTCCATTTTAATTTACAGCATTTTGGGGTTTAGTAAATAAAGCCTCTCCTTGGATTAACGTTTTAAATATGCCTCGCACTCCTGCTCCCGGTCCTGTCAATACTTTGGTGCAAAAGTCCAGCCACAATTATAAAGATGTTAAGTGGTTAAGCAAATGTGCTCTCCAAGAACAAGAATTTTCATCGAAACTAATTAATTTGTACTGTAAACATCTCCCTCATGCCCCTAATGACTGGTTCACTGTGCTGCAAGTAGTGGCATGTCTGTTTAATAGCCAGTGACCACTGTTGTAAAAAAAAGACCCCCCAATCCAATAAATGGGGACCTCGCACAGGTCTCCCATGCCCCCATGGTGGGACACCTATTAAAATCGAAAACCTGAAAAAAAAAAAAAATGCAGATAAAAAAAATCCTGTTACTAGTAGTTATTGTTGTCTTTCCCTTCATTTATTGCTTGGATAGAACCTATAAATGATGCTTGAGTAGTTAAGAAGGTAAAATATTTATTTTTACTTTCTAATTTTTTTCATGACTATTTTCATACCACTCTCTTGTATTTGTTTTAAGATATGGCTGCCTTTCTCACTGTGTAGTGACTTTCCCCCCAGTAATTAACCCTGTCATTTGGTATCAGCAAGTAACCTTAAGGGATTTTTCCCCTTCTCTTTCATACTATGCCTAATTTCTGAAAGCATCATACAGGGTTGGGATGTGACTTTGCCATACACATTTCAGCTATTTTGTCTCCCCAGCTTTATTTCAATTTGTATCATATTGTTTTTATTTTCAATTCAATAAAGTCTTAATTTAATTGGATACATTTTGTATAATTCAGCTGTGGTTTGCAGACTTACTCACCACACCAGGCTTATCTTTAAGTAAGTTATTTAGCTGGCAATATGACCTCTCTTTTTCTTAAACTTACCAGCACAGAGTTCCTTACCCCCACTTGGAGTGGGGTGTACTCTTTTTTGTTTTCCAGGTATATTTTGTATTTTAGGGTCCAAGCCCTCATGGTGGAACTGGTACCACCACCCTGACCTATATGTCCCCAACCCTATGAGCTGGGGTTTGGGTTACATATTATACTATTATTCTTTTCTATTGCCCTGTTGAACCTTAATCCGTCTCTGGATTGGGGTATTTAGTGGTGTAGGTAAATATACAGCATATGCTTTCTTAAAGGGACTCTATAGTCACCAAAACAACTTTAGCTTAATGAAGCAGTTTTTGTGTTTAGAGCAGGGCTTGACAAATTTAATTTGAATCTAGGAGCCAGCTAAAAATGTTAGGGGCCATATTTATTTTTAAGCTTACAAAGCTTTATATTCAACGACAACAATACAATAGGGACACTATAGTCACCAGGACCACTTCAGCTTAATGTAGTGTTTCTGGTGTCTATAGCTTGTCCCTGCAGACATTTCAATGTAAACACTGCCTTTTCACAGAAAAGGCAGTGTTTAAATTGCTTCCTAGTGACACCTCTAGTGACCGTCAATCAGGGCCAGTCTAGGGGAGACCAGCACGGCGTGGGCAAAAAAGATGAGTAAAAACCCCTTGTGAATGGAAGGGGTCTTGTCACCTAAACACACACATCATGACACACACACATATAACCATGACAAACACACATATCATGACAGACACATACACTCACACTGACAGACACACTCACATGCACACCATGACAGACAGAAACACACACACACACACACACACACATATTCCATGACAGACAGAAACACACACACACACACACACACCAAGACAGACCCATACACTCACAAACATACATTCCCACATTATTGCTTGTTTTAATACCTGTAGGGTCCGTTGGCGGGAGCAAGAGATTGTAGACCGGTGAGAAACTGATGTGCCAGGAGAAGAGCAAGAAGGGCAGAACACAAACGCAGCAAAACACTAATTGAATAAACATGCTTAGGGTCGGACATAAAGCTGGGAAACAGAAGACCCGAGCGGTATGGCGTGCAAACGTCTAAAGCAGCACGAAGGTTAGACTACGACCGCTCTGAGTGACCAGAGTATCCAGCCGCAGACCAGGTCCTGTATGCTGAACGCAGTGAGTTACGAACATACCACATATTAAAAAGATTAAGAAATAAGGAAGAGGTAGAAAAACGAAGAAGAAGATAAAGGGGATAGAAAGCGAAATGACAGAAATGTATTGAGAAAAGAGGAGAAGGAGAGAGGGACAGTAAAACAAGAAAAACAGATAGGAGAAGGAAGGGGGAGCCAAGGGAGACAAAAGGAAAGGGAAGAAGGAAGGGAAAGAAAAAGTTAAAAAATAAATAAATTAAAAAGGGAAAGGAAAGGGGGAAGAAAAAAAAGAGTAAGGCGTCAAACCCCTTCAGTAAATGCATCCATATTCCGAAAAGACATACTGTCAAGCTTCCTTCCTGCTTACCTCCCACCGGAGCTCCAGGTGCCGTGATCCCTGCCAGCATTCTGTCTGATGCTGCACACTTGCGGGCAGCGTGTTTAAGTATGCGTGCGAATGAACTACCGAATTTGGCGTTCACCAAACCGAACGCGAAATTGGTACACCGAATTCGGCGCATAAAAATTACATCAGGTCAGATTAGGAAGGTCAAGTACGGTCCACGAATAGTGGCCAATTCCAATCAGAAGTAATTGATGCCTGTTTATACTTACCTCTCTCATTCCTTGTTGCCCTGTTGTGCTTTCTTGGTAGCCCAATAGTGCGTTCCTTCTGTTTAGTTGTTTGGTACCTTGACTGGCTTTTGTCTCTTGTTTATCCTGTTCTCTCTAATTCGTTGACCTTGACTTGCTTACTCGTTATTCCTTATCTCTGTAAACCTCTGACCTCGGTTTGTATTCTGACTCTGCTTATTTGTTCTAAAGACTGGTATTACAAATATTCTTATTTGTGATTCTGTCTGTGTGCTCTGGTTCCCGGATTCCTGACACATACCACTCGGTGTAGAAATATAAAGTATAATCTCTCTTCTAAATTAAAGCAGATTTCAAATCAAAGCTTAAAAGGAAGATCAAAAGAGCTAAGCTCTTCTATAAAGTTAAAAATGATCAAGAAAAAATGATTTGTTGCTAGTTAGAAGAAATCGGAAAGTTCACTAAACGGTGCATTCTAAAAAAAAACAGATACACTTCTGGTCGAGCTGATCATTGTGCATTTGGGTAGAAAAAAGCAGGAAATAACAAAAGAGGGGAGGAGGGGGTGGAAAGAAGTAAGCAGGAAAAAGGGGAAGGAAAAAAGGGGGGGGAAAGGAGAAAAAATGGCTTAAAAAAAACCGAACAACACTGCCCCAAAGAAAGAAAAAATCTAACAGCACATTAGAAATTAAAAAGGAAATTGGTATTCTATCAGAGACAATGATCAATTTCGAAGAGAATTTACAGAAAATTGATACACAGCAACTGATGCTACAAGAAAAATATAACTCCCTCCCCCTCGAATAAATAAACAAGATCTAAAACTAGAGGCGCTGGAAGACCGCGCAAGGAGAAATAACCTATGCTTCAAAAACATCCCAGAGGAAATTAGCCCAGAACAACTAAGGGAATTCCTAACCCAATAGGGTCAGTGTAGGACCCGCTTAGGGTGGTCTGCCTTGACTTTGGCAGGCGGGCATTCCCTCAAATGGCCATTGGAGTAACTAAATGACCTCCATTTGTCTAAATATACATAGGGATTAAGGAGAGAGTGCAGGTAACTTTTTTCTTTGGTTTTTACTATATATTGGGGCTGATGTGTACTGTGGTCGTTGATGCCACCCAGGAGTGATGGGAGTGAGCGCAGGACTTATCTTTTTGTATTTGTATTCACTTTTTGTATCACACAGCTTTGTTACAATGCTGCCGCCCATCCCATGTGTTCCCTATTAAGGCTTAATAAGTATAGGGGTGTATATAAAAAAATTCCCCTCTCTGTCTCATTAGAGATATCTTTGTCAGAAGCTAAAGGAAGCAAGGTGAAGGGTCAGTGTAGGACCCGCTTAGGGGGGTCTGCCTTGAAGTTGGCAGGCGGGCATTCCCTCCAATAGCCATTTTGAGTATTGTATTATATTATATTAAATTATATACACATACACACACATTTTTTCCTTTTTTTTTTTTTTATCTCAAAGGTGCTGCTATTTATTTATAAAATATTTTACCAGGATGGATATATTGAGATTTTTTCTCGTTTTTAAGTATGTCCTAGGTCCACAAAACATTGCATTGTTAAAATAGGATACAATATTACAAAAATACAATATACAAAATATATATTATATATATATATATATATATATATATATATGTGTGTGTGTATATATATATATACACACAAACACACACACATATAAATTTAATACATAACAGGTAATAAATATATTCAACCATGATAGGTGCATTCTGTATTGAGGTATATAGGTACTAATTAAAACAAGAGAATTGTAATAGAGAACATAGAGCCAATGGCAACACAGGAGGTTTAACCTCTCCCTCGCATTGTATTGGGAAAATGTATAACATAAATACGAGTCACTCACTTAAGACAATTGCAGCACATGAATACTGGGAGGAGTGAGTGTAAAAGAAAGAGTGGATGAGAAGTTATAATAGGAACGAGAGGGAAGGGGAAAAATATCTAAAAAGAAGAAAAGTTGAGCACAGATATAGTAATGTCCATAATAAAAGTAGATCACCTTTTAAATATAGCATTTACCTTATTAAAAGAATACACAAAATTGAAGACACGCATATAGATAACAGTAATCGGACATATGCAGTAGAAGCTTCACACAGAGAGAGAAAAAAGGAAAAAAACAATATGAAACCAGAGTAAATACTTCGATATAAAATGATAAAGCGGAGGCAAGGAAAGAGAGAGAGAGAGAAGTGAAGGGAAAGGGAATAGGGAAGGAAAAAAGGAAAAGAAAAATCATTTTTTATTTTTCTCTTTACTCCCCAACATACATTAAGAGATTACAAATTATTACTGTTCGCCCCAACTAGTAGCTTACCCCTGCCGTAGGTTCTTAGAACTTAGAAGTCTACTCTTTTTCCCTCGTCTTGATTGAGAGAATCAGGTCACACTTATAGCCCTCTATTGAGAGGGAAAGATTTTGTGGAATGCCTGTCTGGAGGCTCAGGAGGGCATCCACATGTTTGTATTTTGTCTATATGTTTGTATATATGTTTTGTGGCTGCTAGCAAGGGACGAGGAATGGGGCTGGGTTTTTCTTTGCCTGAACTAACTACATGGTCAAATTCTTGACAGTGAACGCACAGGGACTTCAAAGTAATTTTAAAAGACAAATGGTGCTAAAATAATGAAAAAGTAAGCTAAAGATATACTAATGATTAAAGAAACCCACTGGAAAGCAAAAGTGCAGAATTTCCGAATACCTCTAATGAAGTAAAAACTCTATTAAACAATCGAAAGAGTTAAATAAATGTAATTACTTGTTACTTGGCAGATATTTGGAGAGTCTAACACACCACTGAAAAAGATTATACACATTTTTCCAAAGTACATCTATCATTTTCTCGAATTGATCTTTTTTTAGGTGATATGTCAATAGTCAGTAATACTAAAAGGATATAAATATAAAAGATGATTTGTGGTTAGATCACAGCCTGGTAATCCTAGAATTAAATAATGCTGGAAAAAACACGCAGAATCATATGGCGTCTGGATGACTATATTCTTAATAATCAATCATATCAAGATTATATCCTTATACAATAAAAAATTTCTTTCAAGAGAACTCTAGAGAAGAAATTACACACACCACAGTTTGGTGCGCTTTAAAAGCAGTTGTTAGAGGTCATATTGCTAAATTAAAATCTAATCTTCCTAAAGTAAGAGGTGCTTTCTTATCGGAACTTGATATAAAATTCTATAATCTTTCTTAAGAAATCAAAAACAATTTTTCACTCGTAACTAGAGTTGAGTGAACCCAAACTGTATAGTTCGGATTTGTACCAAACATTACGTTTTTTGGACCCCGGACGCGAACACGGACATATCACTGTATGTTCGGGTTGGAGTTCGGTGTTCGGCGAATTAATAGCGCGTTTTCAAAGGCTGCAGGGCAGCCAATCAACAAGCGTTTGACTCGTGTGCCCTTAGAAGCCATCACAGCCATGCCTATTAATGGCATGGCTGTGATTGGCCAGTGCAGCATGTGACCCAGCCTCTATATATAAGCTGGAGTCGCGTAGCGCCGCACGCACATTAGGTCTTATTAGTGTAGGGAGAGGATGCTGCTGCTGATAGGGACAGCTTAGGAAAGAATTATGCAAACTAGTACATTAGTGGGGTGCACTTCATATCAGAGAGTCAAATAGAAGCTTCAAATACCACGGTTACATCGGAGTTTTAAAAAGTAAATTTTCTTTGCTGCTAAATAGTACATTAGTGGGATAGTACATTAGTGGCGTGCACTTCATATCTGAGAGTCAAATAGAATCGTCAAATACTGCTGTCACATTGCAGTTTTAAAATTAAAAACATTTTGGGTGCTAAAAAGTACATTAGTGGGGTGCACTTCATATCTGAGAGTCAAATAGAAGTGTCAAATGCTGTTGTCACATTGCAGTTTTAAAACAACATTTTTTGGGTGCTAAACTGCTAAATAGTATTTTAGTGGGGTGCACTTCATATCTGGGAGTCAAATAGAAGCGTCTAATAGTGTGCTTACAGCGCAGTGGTAAACATTCTTATTTTCCTGCTGCTAATCTGCTAAATAGTACATTTGCGGACTGCATTTCATATCAAATCGAAGCGTCTAATAGTGTGCTTACAGCGCAGTTGTAAAAATTCTAAAAGACTAGAATGTTTACAACTGCGCAGTAAGCGCACTATTAGACGCTTCGATTTGACTATCAGATATGAAGTGCATGCCCCAAAATGTACTATTTGGCAGAGTAGCACCCAGAAATTAGAATTTTTACCACTGTGCTGTAAGCACACTATTAGACACTTCGATTTGACTCTCAGATATGAAGTGCAGTCCGCAAATGTACTATTTAGCAGATTAGCACCCAGAAAATAAGAATGTTTACCACTGTGCTGTAAGCACACTATTAGTTGCTTCTATTTGACTCTCAGATATGAAGTGCACACGCCAAATATACTATTTAGCACCCAAAAACATTTTTACTTTTTTAAACTCCAATATAAGCAGCAGATTAGCAGCAAAACAATTAGAATGTTTACAACTGTGCAGTAAGCGCACTATTAGACGCTTCTATTTGACTCTCAGATATGAAATGCAGTCTACAAATGTACTATTTAGCAGATTAGCACCCAGATAGCGCACTATTAGTACATTTTGGGGCATGCACTTCATATCTGAGAGTCAAATAGAAGCATCTAATAGTGTGCTTACAGCACAGTGGTAAACATTCTTATTTTCTGGGTGCTAATCTGCTAAATAGTACATTTGCGGACTGCACTTCATATCTGAGAGTCAAATAGAAGCGTCTAATAGTGCGCTTACTGCACAGTTGTAAACATTCTAATTGTTTTGCTGCTAATCTGCTGCTTATATTGGAGTTTAAAAAAGTTAAAATGTTTTTGGGTGCTAAATAGTATATTTGGCGTGTGCACTTCATATCTGAGAGTCAAATAGAAGCATCTAATAGTGTGCTTACAGCACAGTGGTAAACATTCTTATTTTCTGGGTGCTAATCTGCTAAATAGTACATTTGCGGACTGCACTTCATATCTGAGAGTCAAATCGAAGTGTCTAATAGTGTGCTTACAGCACAGTGGTAAAAATTCTAATTTCTGGGTGCTACTCTGCCAAATAGTACATTTTGGGGCATGCACTTCATATCTGATAGTCAAATCGAAGCGTCTAATAGTGCGCTTACTGCGCAGTTGTAAACATTCTAGTCTTCTGGGTGCTAATCTGCTAAATAGTACAGTTGTGGACTGCACTTCATATCTGAGAGTCAAATAGAAGCGTCTAATAGTGTGCTTACAGCACAGTGGTAAACATTCTTATTTTCTGGGTGCTAATCTGCTAAATAGTACATTTGCGGACTGCACTTCATATCTGAGAGTCAAATCGAAGCGTCTAATAGTGTGGTTACATCGCACTTTAAAAATGTATAATTTTTTGGGTGCTAAATAGTACATTTGCGACCTGCGGTGCATTTCTTGCAGTCCAATAAACTAAAAAAAATAAATAATTGTTGACTGTTGGCGTTTACATTGTCGCCTGACATAAAACATCTGTTAGTTTGGTGGGTGAATGCAAAGAATGAGGAGAGCGTCAAATAAGGGACATGGCCCTGGTCGTGGTGCTTTTGGTGTTGGTGGATTCCCTGTTGCAAGGAGAGGACGTGGTCGATCTGTGCCAGCTACACGCACAAGTGAAACACCTTCCTCATGTGCGAGTATGCAACAGAACCTTCAGCGTTATTTGGTAGGGCTACCCCAATTAAAAACACACACATATATATAAAACAGTGTTGGCTACCTCCTCCTGCACCGCTGCTTCCACCTACACTGCCACGGTCACCGCCTCCTCAACCTATGGGTCACTTAGTATAAACTATGTACACAATAGCAGAGGCTTGTGAAGGCCTTTTCTCCATGCATCAGGAGTTGAGCATTTTTCCATGCATCAGGACTGCAAGAAATGCACTGCAGGCTGCAAATGTTTCTTTTTTTATATGTTCCAATATTTTGGGGGCTACCCCAATTAAAAAAACAAAAACAAATAAAAAACAGTGTTGGCTACCTCCTCCTCCTCCACCGATGCTTCAACCTACACCACCGCGGTCACCGTCTCCTCAACCTATGAGTCACTTAGTATAAACTATGTACACAATAGCAGAGGCTTGTGATGGCCTTTTCTCCATGCATCAGGAGTTGAGCATTTCTCCATGCATCAGGTATGCAATAAATGCACCGCAGGCCGCAAATGTTTATTTTTTTATATGTTCCAAAATTTTGGGGGCTACCCCAATTCAAAAAAATATATATATAGATATAAAAAACAGTGTTGGCTACCTCATCCTCCTCCTCCAACGCTGCTTCCACCTACACCGCCACGGTCACCACCTCCTCAACCTATGGGTCACTTAGTATCAGGGGCGGACTGAGAACCCTCAGGGCCCCCGGGCAAAATAAATCAAGGGCCCCCTTACAGGCCCCACCCATACTCCGCAGCAAGTGCCACCCATGTCCCGCCTCCATGCACTGCCTCCAGCCTGTCAGGATCGGGACAGGGATCCAACACGCAGAGTACAAACAGGTACAGGATACGTATACCGGACCTTAGAATGGCCGGACTAACGTACGGAGAATATAGAGAATAGTCAAAGACAAGCCGAGGTCGAGGGAACGAGAAGACAGGTAAGCGAGGAACAAGCCGGGTCAAGGGTAACAGAGATAAACAGCGTAAGTCAAACAAGCTGGGTCAGAACCAAAGGGATAACAGAAATACAAGAGCACTGTGTGACTAGGCAGACTAGAACCACGACAGGGCAATGAGCAAATGGGAGAAGCAAGTTTAAATACCCTGGCTTGGAAGGATAGACACGCCTCCGACGAGTCCTGATTAGTCTCTGAAGGATTGAGTGACAGGTCGTTCCGGGTTGGCGTCATGACGTCGGTTTCCGGACGTCATGCTAGAAAAGGAAGTGAGTCCCTCGCGGCCGGCGTTTACGTGACCGGATGGACCGCGAGGAACAGAGGAAACAGTCCGTCCGGACGGATGAACGTCTAAGTCTCTACCTCTCTCGGAGGTAGAGACTTCAGGTACCCTGACAGTACCCCCCCTCTCAGATACGCCCACCGGGCGGAAGGAACCGGGACGAGATGGGAAGCGGGAGTGAAACGCCCTGCGGAGACGAGGAGCATGAACATCCTCCTGAGGTACCCAACTCCTCTCCTCAGGACCATATCCCTTCCAATCGACCAGATATTGTACTCTCCCCCGGGAGATTCGAGAATCGATAATAGAATTAACCTCATACTCCTCCTGACCCTCCACCTGAACAGAGCAAGGAGAGGATGATGTGGAGGAAAATCTGTTACAGACTAGTGGTTTCAACAATGAAACATGAAATGAGTTAGGGATGCGTAAGGCAGTTGGAAGAGCTAGACGATACGCAACTGGGTTAATGCGAGTTAGCACCCTGTAAGGTCCAATATAACGAGGAGCGAACTTCATGGAAGGCACTTTTAAACGGATGTTTCTTGTACTCAACCATACTCTATCACCTGGAATAAATACCGGAGCCGCCCTTCTACGTTTATCAGCGTGTTTCTTAACCAGCATAGAATTGTGCAGAAGAATCTGTCGAGTCTGATCCCACAACTTCCTCAAATTGGCAACATGAACATCAACCTACGGCACCCCCTGGGAAGAAGAAGCCGAAGGAAGAATAGATGGATGAAAGCCATAATTCATGAAGAAGGGGCTTGAACGAGTAGAATCACAAACGAGATTGATGTGTGCAAACTCCGCCCAAGGAATCAAACCAACCCAATCGTCCTGGTGTTCGGAAACAAAACAACGTAAATATTGTTCAATCTTTTGGTTGGTGCGTTCAGCAGCTCCGTTAGACTGAGGATGATAGGCAGAAGAGAAATTCAATTTGATACCCAGTTGAGAGCAGAAGGACCTCCAAAAACGGGAAACAAATTGGGAACCTCTGTCAGAGACAATTTGGGAGGGTATCCCATGTAATCGAAAAATCTCCCTTGCGAATATCTCCGCCAATTCGGGAGAAGACGGGAGTTTAGGCAGCGGGACGAAGTGAGCCATCTTGGTGAATCTGTCAACCACGGTGAGGATAACAGTCTGTTTTTTAGAGATAGGTAAATCGACAATAAAATCCATAGCCAAACAGGACCATGGCTTCTCTGGAACCTCTAAGGGGTGCAGAAATCCACAGGGAAGGGTATGAGGTTGCTTGGTCTTAGTACAAACCTCACATGCACCGATGAAATCTTTAATATCCTTCCGTAAATCAGGCCACCAGAAGTCCTTAGAGATCAAAGCACATGTCTTGCGAATACCAGGATGTCCAGCCACCTTGCTGTTGTGGAAACATTGCAACAGTTCCAGTTGTAGAACAGGAGGAACGAAACGTCGACCTTCAGGAGTCTGTTTAGGAGCTAGATGTTGCAGTTTAATGATCTCGGCAAGTAACGGAGAGTGAATCCTGAGATTTGTGTTGGCGACAATATTGCATTTCGGAACTATAGAGGAAAGAACCGGTTCAGATATAGTAGAAGGTTCATATTGGCGAGACAAAGCATCGGCTTTGGAGTTCTTAGAACCAGGTCTATAAGTAAGCACATAATTGAAGTGGGTCAGGAATAAGGACCAACGAGCTTGTCTGGCGGACAGTCGCTTAGCTTCCCCAATATAAGACAAGTTCTTGTGATCCGTTAAAATAGTAACAGGATGTAAGGTCCCCTCCAATTAATGTCTCCACTCTTTTAAGGCCATAATGACCGCTAAGAGTTCCCTGTCGCCAATGTCATATCTACTTTCAGGACCAGACAGTTTCTTAGAAAAAAAACCACAAGGGTGTAGTGGTTTATCCACCCCTAACCTTTGCGACAGAACAGCCCCTACGCCTGTCTCAGAGGCATCGACCTCGAGTAGGAACGGCAGAGTCGTATCAGGATGGACTAGAATTGGAGCAGAAGCAAAAAGATCCTTGAGAGTCTTGAAAGCAGTGAGAGCTTCATTAGACCAAGCCTTAGTGTCAGCCCCCTGTCTGGTCATATTGGTAATAGGTGCAATAATACAAGAGTATCCCTTAATGAAGCGCCTATAATAATTGGAGAAACCAATAAACCTCTGAATAGCCTTGAGTCCCTTAGGCAAAGGCCATTCTAAAATGGACTGGAGTTTGTCAGGGTCCATCTTAAAGCCTTCCCCAGAAATCACGTATCCAAGAAAGTCTATCTGAGACTGGTCAAAGCTACATTTCTCCAATTTACAGTATAAGCCATGTTGCAGGAGTTTGTGTAATACCTTTCTGACCTGTCTGTGGTGGGTCTCAATCTCTCTAGAGTGTATCAGTATGTCATCCAGGTATACAATAACACAATCATGTTGAAATTCCCTAAGAACCTCATTAATCAAATCCTGAAATACTGCAGGTGCGTTACAAAGACCAAAAGGCATGACCGTGTATTCATAATGCCCATAACGGGTATTGAACGCTGTCATCCACTCGTGTCCTTGCTGGATTCTCACCAAGTTATATGCCCTTCTGAGGTCCAACTTGGTGAAAATTTTAGAGCCTTTCAGACGATCAAACAGCTCGGTAATCAAGGGAATCGGATAGGCATTTCTGATGGTTATCTTATTCAAACCTCGGTAATCAATGCAAGGTCTTAGTGAACCATCCTTCTTTTTAACAAAAAAAAAACCAGCCCCGGCAGGAGAAGAAGATCTCCTAATGAATCCCTTGTCTAGATTCTCCCGAATATACTCCTCTAGAACTGAATTCTCCTTAGTGGATAGGGGGTACACATTGCCCCTCGGAGGCATGGTACCAGGTAGTAAGTTAATTTTACAATCAAAGGTCCTGTGTGGAGGTAGAGTATCAGCATTCTTTTTGTCGAATACTGCTTTTAAGTCTAGGTACAGGGGCGGTATCTGTATCTCTGTAGACTGGGTAGAACTACCTGGTGTGTTAATTACACCCAATGGGGAAACCCTCCGTAAACAATTCTCCTGGCAACCCTGGCCCCATGAGAGTATTTCCCCTAACTCCCAATCAATAATAGGGTTATGTCTTTTTAACCATGGGTAACCCAGGACTATGGGAACAGAAGGGGATGAAATAAGCATAAGCGATAAGTTTTCCTCATGTAAGATACCAACAGTTAAGCTAACTGGGATGGTCTCACGAGAGATAACAGGCTCAAGTAAAGGTCTACCATCTATGGCCTCAACGCCCAAGGGTGTATCCCTTAACTGGGATGGGATAGTGTGTTTAGTAGCAAAGGCTTGATCGATAAAATTCTCAGCAGCACCGGAATCTATCAAAGCCATGGTCCTTAGTACTCCCCTTTTCCAAGTTAAAGAAACTGGTAGCAGAAGCCTGTGATCTTTATAATTATGCGTAGAGGACAAAATAGAAACACCCAAGGCCTGTCCTCTAGAGAAACTTAGGTGCGAGCGTTTCCCGAACGATTAGGACAATTAAGGCGTAGGTGACCTCTGACTCCACAATACATGCATAATCCCTCCCTTCTCCTGTATTGCCTCTCCTCCTCTGAGAGGCGAGTATTGCCTATCTGCATAGGTTCAGGACATAGTGAGGTAGTGGAATCAGGATTTTGAAATGCGGGAGCTAATTTAAATGAAGGTCTAAGGTTCCTCTCTCGAGTGTTCCTTCTCTCTCTTAAACGCTCATCAATATGAGAAATGAATTAAATTAAATCCTCCAAATTTTCAGGAAGCTCTCTAGTAGCAACCTCGTCGAGGATTACATCTGATAGCCCATTCAAAAATACATCTATATATGCCTGCTCGTTGCACTTAACTTCTGCCGCCAAAGACCTGAACTCTAGTGCATAATCCACAAGAGTTCGGTTCTCTTGTCTCAGGCGCAACAGTAATCTAGCTGCATTGACCTTTCTACCAGGAGGGTCAAAAGTTCTTCTAAAGGCAGCTACAAAGGCATTATAATTATATACCAAAGGGTTATCATTCTCCCATAATGGGTTGGCCCATCTCAGAGCTTTCTCAATGAGTAAGGTGATAATAAATCCAACCTTCGCCCTATCTGTAGGATAGGAGCGAGGTTGTAATTCAAAGTGGATACTGATCTGGTTAAGGAAACCACGACACTTCTCAGGTGAGCCGCCATAACGTACTGGTGGTGTAATACGAGAGGAGGCACCTACAGTGGCTACCTCTAGGCCTGAGCTCACAGGAGAAATAGAAGTAGTACGCGTCTCCTCTGGTGGGTTATTAGCACGAGACAATAACGCCTGTAGTGCTAGCGCCATCTGATCCATTCTGTGCTCCATGGCTTCGAACCTAGGATCAGAAGGACCAAGCTGACTGTTTGTACTTGCAGGATCCATTGGCCCTGTCGTAATGTCAGGATCGGGACAGGGATCCAACACGCAGAGTACAAACAGGTACAGGATACGTATACCGGACCTTAGAATGGCCGGACTAACGTACGGAGAATATAGAGAATAGTCAAAGACAAGCCGAGGTCGAGGGAACGAGAAGACAGGTAAGCGAGGAACAAGCCGGGTCAAGGGTAACAGAGATAAACAGCGTGAGTCAAACAAGCCGGGTCAGAACCAAAGGGATAACAGAAATACAAGAGCACTGTGTGACTAGGCAGACTAGAACCACGACAGGGCAATGAGCAAATGGGAGAAGCAAGTTTAAATACCCTGGCTCGGAAGGATAGACACGCCTCCGACGAGTCCTGATTAGTCTCTGAAGGATTGAGTGACAGGTCGTTCCGGGTTGGCGTCATGACGTCGGTTTCCGGACGTCATGCTAGAAAAGGAAGTGAGTCCCTCGCGGCCGGCGTTTACGTGACCGGATGGACCGCGAGGAACAGAGGAAACAGTCCGTCCGGACGGATGAACGTCTAAGTCTCTACCTCTCTCGGAGGTAGAGACTTCAGGTACCCTGACACAGCCACACCCTACACAATCTTTAGACACAAGGAACAAAAGTGCAATAATAGTCCCTTCGAGGCCCCAGTAGAGACTACAATTGAGGGCTAATGGGCCATGGAGGATGGTCTTTCTACCAGAGGCTATCTCAGTGTCCTTTAGAGAGTGTGTTAGAAAGAATCCCCTCCAGGCCCTATTAGAGACTACAATGGAGTCTAATAGGCTTGGAAGGGGGTCTTTCTAACAGAGACCATCTCAGTGTCCCTGCTGGAAACAGTCGCCTCCAGGCCCCAGTAGAGACTACAATTGAGGGCTAATGGGCCATGGAGGGGGGGGGGGAGCATTCTAGCAGAGGCTATCTCAGTGTCCTTTAGAGAGTGTGTTAGAAAGAATTTCCTCCAGGTGCCATTAGGGACTACAATGGAGTCTAATGGGGCCTGGAGGGGGGTCTCTCCAACACTCTGGTTCCTATTCACAATATAGCAACACAACATAGCTCGCTGATACCTGGCTGTCAGTCTGTGGACTGCTGGATGGCTGTAAGGCTGTGGGCTTACTGGCTGCAGCTGGCAGGCTGTGGCCTTGCTGGCTGTGGCTTGCTGGCTGGCAGGCTGTGGCTTGCTGGCTGCGGTTGGCAGGCTGTGGGCTTGCTGGCTGTAAGCCTAACTGGTGGGCTGGCTGGCTACTGGCCAGCCTGTGGGCTGGCTGGCCGGCCTGTGGGCTGGCTGGCCGGCCTGTGGGCTGGCTGGCTGGCTGGCCGACCTGTGGGCTGGCTGGCTTGCTGGCTACTGGGGCACTTGTAGATTATTTAAAGAAATAATCCATGCACAATAACCACTACTGCTCTGTGTAGTCGTTATGGTGCCAGGAGGGCCGGGCCCCCCTCCCAGAGTAAGTAGTCAAACCGTTTAAGAACAGTTTGACAACTTACCTGGGGTCTGCTGGGATATGAGGCTGTAGTAGGGTATAGGAGCAGTGGTGCAATGTGTAAGGGGTGCAGTGTGTGTGAAAGGTTGTGTGTGAGGGGGTGTAGTGTGTGAATGTGTAGGGTGTGTGGAGCAATGTGTGTATGAGGGGGCTGTGTATGTGTGTGGCAATGTTAGTATGGGGGGCTGTGTGTGTATGGGTGGGCAGTGTATGTGTGTGTGTGTGAGGCAATGTGTGTAAATGTGTATGGTGTGTGGGGGCAGTGTGTTTATGGGGCTAGAGTTCACTCTCACCACTGCGACCACCAGGAATCCCTGGTGGTCACTGTGTTGAGAGTGAACTCTAGCCCGTAGCTCCAGGGCTAGAGTTTACTCTCGCAAGAGCCGTAACGTTGCCGTGGTAACCGCGGCAACGATCTGTGCTCGCGCAAGAAGGACCCAGAGGAGCTGCAGGCTGAGCTCCCGGGTCCTCTCTTCCTCCCTCCCCTGCCGGCTGCCCGCACGGTGCCTGCGGACAGGGGAGGTGGCAATTGCCCTCCTCTTACTCCCCCCTCCCCCTCTTCTTACCCCCCTTCTTACTCCCCCCTCACTCTCTTCTTACCCCCCTTCTTACTCTCTCCCCTCTTCTTCCTCCCCCTCCCCCTCTTCTTAGTCCCCCTACTTACTCTCCCCCTCTTCTTACTCCCACCTCTTCTTACTCCTCCCACTTCTTACTCCCCCCTCTTCCCTCTTCTTACCCCCTCCCCCTCTTCTTACTCCCCCTCCCCCTCTTCTTACCCCCCTCCCCCTCTTCTTACTCCCCCTTCCTCTTTTTACTCCCCCCTCCCCCTCTTCTTACTCCTCCTCAAACTCATATTACCCCCTTCTTACTCCCCCCTCTTCTTACCCCCCTCCCCCCTCTTCTTACTCTTTCCTCCCCCTCTTCTTACTCCCCCTCCCCCTCTTCTTACCCCCCTCCCCCTCTTCTTACTCCCCCCTTCCTCTTTTTACTCCCCCCTCCCCCTCTTCTTACTCCTCCTCCCACTCTTCTTACCCCCTTCTTACTCCCCCCTCTTCTTACCCCCCTCCCCCCTCTTCTTACTCTTTCCTCCCCCTCTTCTTACTCCCCCCTCCCCCTCTTCTTATTCCCCCTCTTCTTACTCCCCCTCCCCCTCTTCTTACTCCCCCTCCCCCTCTTCTTACTCCCCTCTTCCCCTCTTCTTACTCCCCCTTCCTCTTTTTACTCCCCCCTCCCCCTCTTCTTACTCCCCCCTCTTCTTACCCCCCTGCCCCTCTTCTTACCCCCCTCCCCCCTCTTATTACCCCCTCCCCCTCTTCTTACTTCCCCCTCCCCCTCTTCTTACTCCCCCTTCCTCTTTTTACTCCCCCCTCCCCCTCTTTTTACCCCCTTCTTACTCCCCCCTCCCCTCTTCTTACCCCCTTCTTACTCCCCCCTCTCTTCTTACTCCCCCTCTCTCTTCTTACCCCCCTTCCTCTCTCTTCTTACCCCCCTTCCTCTCTCTTCTTACCCCCCTTCCTCTCTCTTCTTACCCCCCTCTCTCTTCTTACCCCCCCTCTCTCTTCTTACCCCCCTCACTCTCTCTTCTTACCCCCTCACTCTCTCTTCTTACCCCCTCACTCTCTCTTCTTACCCCCTCCCTTCTTACTCCCCCCTCCCCCTCTTATTACCCCCTTCTTACTCCCCCCTCTCTTCTTACTCCCCCTGCAGGCTGAGCTCTCGGTACCTCTCTTCCTCCCCCCCTGCTGGCTGCCCACACAGTGCCTGCGGACAGGGGAGGAGGCAATTGCCCTCCTCTTACTCCCCCCTCCCCCTCTTCTTACCCCCCTCCCCCTCTTCTTACCCTCTTCTTACTCCCCCTCACTCTCTTCTTACCCCCCTTCTTACTCTCCCCCCTCTTCTTCCTCCCCCTCCCCCTCTTCTTACTCCCCCTACTTACTCTACCCCTCTTCTTACTCCCCCCTTCTTCTTACTCTCACCTCTTCTTACTCCTCCAACTTCTTACTCCCCTTCTTCTTACCCCCTCCCCCCTTTTCTTACCCCCCCTGACCCCCCCCTCCCCCCTTTTCTTACCCCCCCTGACCCCTTCCTCTTTTTACTCCCCCCTCCCCCTCTTTTTACCCCCTTCTTACTCCCCCCTTCTTACTCCCCCCTCCCCCTCTTCTTACCCCCTTCTTACTCCCCCCTCTCTTCTTACTCCCCCTCCTCTCTTCTTACCCCCTCGATCTCTTCTTACTCCCCCTCCCTCTCTCTTCTTACCCCCTCCCTCTCTCTTCTTACCCCCCTTCCTCTCTTCTTACCCCCCTTCCTCTCTCTTCTTACCCCCACTCCCTCTCTTCTTACCCCCCCTCCCTCTCTCTTCTTACCCCCCTTCCCTCTCTCTTCTTACCCCCCCTTCCTCTCTTCTTACCCCCCTCTCTTCTTACACCCCCCAACTGGGTACCTTCTGCTGACGGATGCTCGTAGTGCTTTCCGAGGTCTCTAAGCACTCCACCTGACACCATAACCACTGCAGACCCCACGAGTCGCCGCAGCTTGGTTGGGGTCTCGCCGTCTCCACCCACTCTGGACCCAAGACCAGGGTCCAGCTTCCAGTAGGTCGACCTCTCTGAATTCCAGAGAGCAGGAACAGGAACAAGCTCTTAGCAGAGCTTAGTGATTATACCCCGGGGAGTATAGTGATTATAGCAATCCCCAGAGTGTAGTTCTCCAATCCCCCAAACATGAGCCGAAACTTCATGAAGGTACACGATGATCTGTTTATTGGAAGCAAGCACTCACAATTTATAAAATTCCTCAGGCCAGAGGCACACCCCCTGGACCTGATGGTACACAGGCACACAAAGGACACAAATCAATCAAAACAATACAACAATGTCTGACACTCCCATTCATTACAGCAAAATCCTCGCCTCTGCCTGTGATATAATTACTGAACACAATGGACTAACGTAATTATCACAGGCAGGAAAATTTACAGTTTTACACAATATTCATAACTTTAAAAGTATACATCACATTCACATAAAACTTACAGAAATATACAGACTCCAAATAAAATTGCAAAAAATTGGCACTTGCAATAAATAAGTTATACTTGCGAGATGCTATAGCCTCTATTTGGGAAAAAAACTCATTTTCCATTATCATCTGGAAGACCTTGTCTGATAGGCACACTTCTCCTGGATCCTTTTCCGATCGGCTGAGAAAGACTGCCAATGACTTCTGAATCCTGTGATTACCATCTCCAGACCATGTCGTTACTCAGGGCATAAGGCACTTAGTGACACTGAGATCCCTTGAACTTTACCTTGTACTTTGCAACTGATGTTATTCATATATATATATATATATATATATATCAGATGATGGTGAAATTTGCTTGAGTTCTTTAACACAGCAGACTGCTCTATAAAAAGTTGGAGTGGAGGTGTTGGCCCAAAAATGCATTTTTCCTTAGGCAATGATGCTTTATTGTATGTGGTACCAAATGATATTCTCCTATTACCAGCACCCATTCCTTGTGTTGGGCTGTGAACTAATCCAAAGGTATAGATATAGAATTTGTGGTATCTGAAAAACAGTATATAATAAAAAATACAAATCTTAAAAAAGGAAAATAAAAATAAGAAAAATGAAAAAATATGTCCATACCAGAGATTGAGATAGGAGGAGGTCAATGAGACAGCCACTAGAGGCTGGATTAACCCTATTATAAACATAGCAGTTTCTCTGAACAACTTACCATTAGATGTCTTCTTTTTTCTTAAACCTTCTTTTTTTAGCCCCAAAAAAGGCCAAATAAAAAGCCATAATTCCCGTCGAACTTTGAAAAAAAAAAAATACAACTCCCCCCCCCCCCCCCAAAAAAAAAATCTATCTTCATCCAGCGAGGGCACCGCACAAACAGCTCTGCAGGGCGGGGGAAGGCTTATAAAGCCTTCCCACCCCCTGCAATTTGACTCAGAGTGCTCTGATTGATTGGTTTAACCAAAACCAATAAGAGTGCTCTGATAGGTTACCTGTAATGCTTACTATTAAACCAATAAGAGCACTCTTATTTGTTGAGCCAACCAATCAGAGCGCTCTGAGTCAATTCGCGGAACTGTCTGTGCGGTGCCCTCGCTGGGTGAAGATAGATTTTTTGGGGGGGAGGCTTGGGAGAGGGGGCGTTAGAGGCTTGGGGACCCCTTGTCAATTGTGGGGGGTATTTTTTACATTTAGCCTCCACCCGTCACCAATGGGTGGGGTTTGGGTGGGAGACAATAGGTCCCCCCTTTGTTACTTAGTGCCCTAGGTCCCCCATTCAGGTGGGGACTCGGGATGGGGGACACTATGTCCTACCCCCCTGTAACCCCCCATTCATTATATTAGTGGGGGTCTTGTTTTTTTCCACACAACAGTGAGCAGCCACAGGCTGCTCCCTGTTTAGTAGACATACCCTACTCGCGGTATAGCGAGTAGGGGCGGTAGGGAGAGTCTAATCTCCCTTAATTGCTAATACTAGGTAATCTTTACTTAATATTAGGGAATTTGGCTGAAAGACCAATCTTGGTCTTTCAGCCTTTTGATAGATAGCTAACTAATACCTTGGGAATTAGGGAGCTATCTACTAAGTGGCTGCAGCCGTGGCACAAATAGATCGCCATTTCATTCATTCGAATGAAATTCCGATAGGAACAAAAATTTCCGAATTGCGTCCTAACACGAATGGAGAAACTGTTCTCATTCTGTTAGGACGAAATTCGGTAGTTTTGCCGATGTCCTGTCTAAATGACAGGACATTCGGGAATAGTGAAAGAAGGCCAGAAAGGCCTTTATTATTGTGGAAAAATTTCTCACAGGAAGTGGGTCAGAGCGGGTCAAGCGTAGAAAAAATACATAAGACAAAGTAGTCCCTTTGTCTTATGTATTTTTCCTACTTTGTCTTATATTTTAAAGCAAACTAGATCAGCTAGGAAGAAATTAAGTACAGATCTTGAGAGAGGGAGAGAAGAGGAAGCGATTGGGGAAAGGTAAGTTTGGCATCACAGTGCCGCTTTAAGTGGCATCTGAGCAAGTACAATCCAATAATTTATGCTATGGGTTTTAAAGACACATTAAGGGGAGCTCATGAAGAGCTACTGTAACGGACCGTTTCACTTACAAGAGGATAAAACCCAGTTTAGGCGATAATCCCCTTTTCCATAGACCAGCAGCTACTGCAAGCACCAATCTCCCGGACTGCAAACTGTACAAATCTTCCAACTCCCGAACCGGAAACACACGAACCCTGGAATAGCTGAACAGGAAAAGCATATAATCCGCTTACACTCCTGGCAGTCAGCATACAATCCAATTCCCCCAAAAACGAGATGACACATCGGTTTGAGGGTCAAGCAGAATCTCAGGTCTGGAACACCCAGCCTGCTTTTTATTACAGTTGTGCACATACAGGACACACCCAGGGGGAGGCATAAAACAACCAATCAAGTAATAGTACAACACACATATCCCCTCCCCTCAGATAAGCAATTAACATAATTACTAAATACATTAAAAATACAGTTTCCACACATACTCTGTAACTTTAAAACCATACATCACATTCACATAAAAATACATATCCACAATCAATCCATTCAGGGGAACAACATATTATGGCATGAATCAGACCAGGGGTTCAAAAGTTAGTAAAAGTATCTTTTGTTCCCCCTGGCTGGCAGTATTTTAATCTGGTCACACAGTAAAAGTAAAAACATCCCCACAATGCATCCTGGTTTCCTCCCTTCTGTCCTCGAGATAATTGGAGAAGTAATCCAATTATCTCCCAGGTCAAAGACAAAACTCCATTACATATGTGGGGACCTAAATACAGGATTATGTTTTAAAATATATAAAGTTACTTTTATTACACCAAACACAGACATGTTACATATCCCCAGATAGCTCAGGTCTGGGTGCACATTATTAGGTGAATGGCACCCAGACCACACGAATACTGTTTTTAAAGGGCCCAATCTCCCAGGGACCATAATCACATGGCAAGAGGCTGGCAAGCAGTCCTCCACTTGGTTATTTTAAAGGGGTATACACATACATTAACAGTGGCTATACATACAGGACAATATATAGTGGCTGTATTTGCCACAGCTACTATTTTAGAACCCAGTCACATCCAGTAACTTGTTCTATGGCCTCTATTGACATTTAATTCTTAAGGTGTCATAATGGGGAGAAATCAATTTTTTTTTTTTAATCGCTCTTGCACTCAAATAAATGAAAGTAGAAAGTCTTCTTCACATGATCCTCAAACAGAGACATGCAATCTCTGCGACTTTAGTCAAGAACTATTTCCAGTAGAAAGATGAGAAATTGCCAGAAGCAATCACTCGTATCCCAAATGAATCACTGTCAATCTTTTTCGTTTTGCATCCCATCATTTATTTATATATACACATTTCCCTGGAAGAGCCCATTATTTAGTTAAAAAAAACTTAAAAAATAAATTCAAACTGTAATTATTAGGTGTCCAGAGACCTTCAAATGAAATTCAATAACAAAAAACAAAACCAAAAACAACACAGTGCTATTTGGTTGATCCTGCAATTATTTGTTATACATAACTCCGGAAATCAAATAGCAAATCATGTCATGGCTTTCTTCTGCCACTGTTTTAAGATGAAAACAAAGCAAAAGAGGTGAATTTTAGCATTAATGGTCAGATTTAACATGAGACAAAAACTTTATGTGGATTTTTGCTATTTAGGGCCATCTGCAAAGACACTTTCACACATGCTAACCAGTAATATTGTCACTCAAGGAAACCTACATCATGATAATACGTTTTAAATTAAAAAAAAAAGTAAAAAATATAAAATTGTCATGACAGCATTAACACTGATATCATAAAACGACTAGCAAAGCAAAGTACTTGCATTATAATACTGCTGGCAATGCAGAGGATTAATATTAAGTTACAGGTAGATATTCAGAGCTGCACTCAACTGAAATAAACATATGCTACTTTTAAAATATATCTGATCTTGCCATTTGATAAGTCTTGCTCTTAAATTGTAGAAAATCTGGTTTCCTACAGGTGAGGAATAATATCAGAACTGTGACCTACATCTTGTGGTGCATAAGTACTTAAACCAAGGATGGGCATCCCATTATTTAGGTTGATGCAAGTATCCTTATCATAAGACATGTCTCCAGCAGCCAATGGGACAGGTACAATATGATCTCTGAAATATATAGCATTTATACATGAACATGGGCAAATAATGGAAAAGGGAGTGGCCAGGAAAGAGACGCTAAATGTTGCCAAAAGAATGATAGATCAAACATAATCTCAGGGGCATGTTTAAACTGGCATGGATTGAAATAACCCACAGCCAAAATATGTTAAAGTATATTATTATCCTAGAAAAAAGAAAAAGCTACAGATGTTAGATGTAAAACATCTACCCTGTTGCCAATATTGGACTATAGTAGGTAATAACGGGCCTAACCCTTAAATATTTAAATAGACAAACTAATAGAATCCAACTCCAACAGAAGTTAGATATCCAAAGATTACCACTAGAGTTATGCCTCGTTTCCACTGAGCGGTATGGTTCGTGTCGGTACGGTTCGGAAATGGTCCAACCTATTTAGGTGAGCGTTTCCACTGCAAGTTGGACCGCCAGGGTGCATGTGGAGTTTAGACCAAATGCCTAGCATGTCATTTGTCGTGAGCATTGACATTTTCCTGTCCGCCAACCAATGGATTGTATACTGTGATGCCAGTAGCTCTGCTCTAACCCTACCGTACCATTTCCTATGTACCTACATCTGAAGGGGGCCCAGGAATGGTGCGGTTTGGTTCGGTTGTATGGACCACTTTCACAATGGAAACACTCAAAATAGCGAACCTGTAGCGGTACTTACCCTCTCCAGGGGCCGGCCGGGGTCCTCAGCTCTCGCCGCGCGCGGTCATGCTTCTGCACGAGCCGCGCGCGGCTCATCCGACGGCGAAATCAGGAAGGCGGGCAGTGACCGCGAGAAGCGGTCACGTGTCCGGTCTGACTCTAAAAGCGTGCCACGTGTCTCGGGCGCGCTCTTAAAGGGACAGTGGGAGACGAAATTTGAAACGGTCTCCCATTGGCCCCTGTCATGCCACATTCCCCATACACTCACGTTTTGGGGGCGTGGATATGACAGGGGCCAATCAAAGTGAAGTCTAGGGTATTTATACTCACCTGTTCCTTAGTACCTTGCCCTATCATGGTTTCTGTTCAGTTCCCTTTAGTGCTTGTATCGTTCAGTTGGTTTTTTGGTGCTCGACCTTGGCTTTTGTTCTTGACTCCGTTTTCTCTTTATCCTTGCTTGTCTTGTTCGCCGGTTTGCTCTCCTGTGTACCAGTCCTTGGCTTGTTCTAGTTTACGCTGTCCCCTTGACCTCAGCTTGTTCTGGACTCTGTCTTTTCTTGTCCTCGTTTAGTCCGGCCATTCTAAGGTCCGGTAAGACGTATCTTGTTTTCTTGCCTCTAGACTATCTGGACTATTCTTGCGTGTTGGGGTATATTACCGTGACAGAACCAAACTGTACCGACTGGAACCGAACCGCTCAGTGGAAATGGGGCATATGTTATTCATTTGAGATTACAATAGCAACACCATTCAAATTTATTTGAAGTCTTATTAATTGAAAAATGACGCTAACAATTACACATAATTTATGTAAAAACAAAACCAGTGAGAAAAAACAAAAAGTGTAAATTAAAATCAAAGGATCCACAAAAGCATGAGAGAGTTTCTAAATTTGAATTTACAGACACATATTCCTTATTCGTATTATATTTCTATTTAAACATATTTAAAGTGATACGTTGTAATTTGTTTACAGGTTCTGGTAATTCTAGTTTGTGAGTATTTTTTTTTCTGCATACTTTGTCTAGTTGGTTGCTTATAATGAATCTTAAAATTACTCGAACACAAACAAAACACTTTGTTGTACCATGCAAAAATCAACAACATTGCACAAATAATTAACAAACTGAAACATGGAAAAAATTGATCTGTCTGCTACCTGATGGTGATTGTTATTTTGGTGAGAGAAAGAGATGGATAGGTAGATGGATGGATGGATAGAGAGATAGTTGGAGAGATAGGATAGACCTTAACAAAGGTCTTTAAAGGGACACTATAGTCACCAGATCAACTACAGCTTAATGTAGTTGTTCTGGTGAGTACAATCATTGCCTTCGGGCATTTTAATGCAAACACTGTCTTTTCAGAGAAAAGGCAGTGTTTACATTGCTTCTAGGGACACCTCCAAGTTGACACTCCTCAGATGGCCACTGGAGGGGCTTCCTGGCTCAGTGCTGCACAGTAAGCAGCCCTGCCGTTCAGCGTCTCCACGCCCTGCATGGGGAAGCTGAATTTTCCTCATAGAGGTGCATTGATTCAATGCATCTCTATAAGAGGGTGCTGATTGGCCAAAATGGCGCTTGGCCCCGCCCCTTGCCGATTTTAGCAAATCCAATGCTTTTTTTTCTTATGGGAAAGCATTGGATTGGCAAAAAATTGGCAATTCTAATGATGACACCATGGGGCGAGGCCAGTGCCGGCGGACCCGTGGAGAGCTGAAAATAGCTATATCATAAATACCTGTCATACCTAACCATTTGCTTTGCTCTTATTTTGATCCCTCATATTTAACTATCTTTGACTCTACATGTGTGTTCTACAAGGATTATTCTTTGGCTTTCTTTTTTTTTTTTTGAGAACATGAGAACTCTGAGAATGGACAAAAGCTTGGAAAAAATAAATAGATTACCTTTCAGTAAATCTCTGCTCAGGTTTAAAAAAATGTTTTGCTAATACAGAGTGAACCTTCTAACAGCTGTGGGAACACCGGCCCTGAAGTTGTGGTGGCTCACGGTCGCAGGGGTCGCAGCTGCGACCAGGCCCCCTGGAGTGATGCTGCTACGCCTGCGACTGTAGTAGTTTTGCCACAGCCTCTGCAGCACTTCTAGTTTTTATTTTGGCATCATCCCACAATGACATCCTGATATCTGATCAGAAAAAAATATGCTATTTTAAATTAACGCAGTATGAGCCTCTGGTGTACAGATTGCACAAATATTCTGCCTATTTAATTTACAGAGCGAGGATGCATCCATAGAGCCAAATAATATCTCTCTCCCAAACTGTCAACTTGCGGTATTTAAAGCATATTTTTTAAAAGATAATTTTAGCAGTTGATTAAAAGAGATTAGAAGTCAATATATTGAAATTATAAAATCAAAAAAAGGCCTGTTTGCAGTTTGATCAGGGCTTTGATATGTTATGGATTGGTTAATGATAAAAGTAATTTCATTTTTTTCTCTATATTCTCAATCTGCAGGCTTGATAGAATAAATTTTAATTTGATTCTGAGTAAAAAGATAGGTCAGCACAATAATTGTCATGTCTTAATAAAATCTTTCCCATCATTACATTAGAAAACGAATTACTCGTTTATGAGTCAAATGATCGTCACTGTATCATTTGTATATGAAAGTTGACATTGACCTGAAAAAATAAATATATGTTTTTGATTTGTTGTCTGTCATTGTTACAAAGCATTTTATCAATGCCGACACACTGCACTGTAACATTGTGACATTGTGTTTTCTCTAGCTTTGTGTTATATTATAATTTATCTAATCTTTATTGTTTCAATAACCCTATCTCAATAGCAAAGATAAAATCTGGTGTTTCAGCTCTATGTATGTATTACAGTGTATTAAAATGAATGTACATTTGCCACCACTGGCTGTACATTCCTGTGCCACGAAGAAGTTAATGGTTTATTTTAGTCTTTGCACATGACCTCTCCTGCTTCTTCACATTTTGATCATATTTGCTGATTTGAAACTGGAATTACTTGCCACTGACCCTGCTTGACCTTGAAATCACTTAGTAATAACTGTAATATAGCATGCAACCTTTTTTCATATCATTGTTAGAGGCTGTGACAAACCACCTATTTTCCAGGTAGGATTTTGTCACAGATATTATGGTGACCACAGCTTAGTTTTCCAGATTTATTTGGTGAAAAATAAACAGGTGCTTCAAATAAAAATAAACAAAACAAAATTCCTTGCTCTTGTTTGAGCACTTACTAAACACAGTATTTGGAGAGCAGGCCCAGCCTGCTCTCCAAATGCTTTGCCCCAGGGACCCTTACCGTGGTTTGTACCAGCAATATATCTTGCAAACTTAACATTTCTCTAATTGAGAAACCTCAGGCTGCTGTTTAGTAAAGCAGGCATAATATATCTTAACTCAACAACCATTCCACATTTCTCTCACAAGGCCTAAATTGGCTCATATGGAGGATTTACACAGGCGATGGAATATCCAGTTTACGGTCACCCTTTAGTCTAAACCCTCAGGGGAAATGCCTCAATTGCTGAGATGAATATGGACTAAGCCAGTGGTTCCCAAACTTTTTAGGTTCAAGGTGCCCTTAATATTTCAATATGTTTCCAAGGCGCCCCAAGTTAAAAGATTTTCTAGATTTGGATTTCTGCACAAACTGGTCATAAAATGTGATCTGATCATCATCTAAGTCACAACAATAGATAATCATAGTCTGCTTAAACTAATAACACACAAAGAATGAAATGTTGCCATGTTTTTATTGAACACACCATGTAAACATTCACAGTGCAGGTGGAAAAAGTATGTGAACCCCTAGACTAATGACATCTCCAAGAGCTAATTGGAGTGAGATGTCAGCCAACTGGAGTCCAATCAATGAGATGACAGCTGCCCTGCCCTATAAAAACACACACCAGTTCTGGGTTTGCTTTTCACAAGAAGCATTGCCTGATGTGAATGATGCCTCGCACAAAAGAGCTCTCAGAAGACCTACGATTAAGAATTGTTGACTTGCATAAAGCTGGAAAGGGTTATAAAAGTATCTCCAAAAGCCTTGCTGTTCATCAGTCTACGGTAAGACAAATTGTCTATAAATGGAGAAAGTTCAGCACTGCTGCTACTCTCCCTAGGAGTGGCCGTCCTGTAAAGATGACTGCAAGAGCACAGCGCAGACTGCTCAATGAGGTGAAGAAGAATCCTAGAGTGTCAGCTAAAGACTTACAAAAGTCACTGGCAAATGCTAACATCCCTGTTAGCAAATCTACAATATGTAAAACACTAAACAAGAATGGATTTCATGGGAGGATACCACAGAGGAAGCCACTGTTGTCCAAACAAAACATTGCTGCACGTTTACAGTTTGCACAAGAGCACCTGGATGTTCAACAGCAGTACTGGCAAAATATTCTGTGGACAGATGAAACCAAAGTTGAGTTGTTTGGAAGAAACACACAACACTATGTGTGGCGAAAAAAGAGGCACAGCCCACCAACATCAAAACCTCATCCCAACTGTGAAGTATGGTGGTGGGGGCATCATGGTTTGGGGCTGCTTTGCTGCGTGAGGGCCTGGACGGATTGCTATCACCGAAGGAAAAATGAATTCCCAAGTTTATCAAGACATTTTGCAGGAGAACTTAAGGCCATCTGTCTACCAGCTGAAGCTCCACAGAAGATGGGTGTTGCAACAGGACAATGACCCTACAGCATAGAAGTAAATCAACAAGAGAATGGCTTAAACAGAAGAAAATACGCCTTCTGAAGTGGCACAGTCAGAGTCCTGATCTCAACCCGATTGAGATGCTGTGGCATGACCTCAAGAAAGCGATTCACACCAGACATCCTAAGAATATTGCTGAACTGAACCAGTTCTGTAAAGAGGAATGGCCAACAATTACTGCTGACCGTTGTGCACGTCTGATCTGCAACTACAGGAAACATTTGGCTGAAGTTATTGCTGCCAAAGGAGGTTCAACCAGTTATTAAATCCAAGGGTTCACATACTTTTTCCACCTGCACTGTGAATGTTTACATGGTGTGTTCAATAAAAACATGCCAACATTTCATTCTTTGTGTGTTATTAGTTTAAGCAGACTGTGATTGTCTATTGTTGTGACTTAGATGATGATCAGATCACATTTAATGACCAATTTGTGCAGAAATCCATATCATTCCAAACGGTTCACATACTTTTTCTTGCAACTGTATGTACAGCGCAGCGGCATTTATAATGGGACCCTTTTCGTCAGAAAGGCCAGAACTGAATCTTGGGAGGGGCACTGGTAGATTATTTAAAGAAACAATCCAGGCACAATAACCACTACAGCACTTTGTAGTGGTTATGGTGCCATAGTGCCTCCCAGAGTAAGTAGTAAAACTGTTTACGAACAGTTTGACAACTTACCTGGGATCTGTCGGGATAGGGGCTGTAGAAGGGGATAGGGGCAGTAGTGTGTAAGGGGTGCAGTGTACAGTGTGCGTGTGTGTGAGGGGTGCAGTGTGTGTGTATGTGGGGCAGCTTGTGCGTGTGGGTACATTGTGTGTGGGCATGTTTTTGAGGGGTACAGTGTGTGTGGGGGCAGTGTGTGAGGGGTACAGTGTGTGTGAAGGGTACAGTTTGTGTGTATGAAGGGTCAGTGTGCGTGTATGGCAATTGTGTGTATGGTGGGGCAGGATGTGTATTAGGGGCCATTGCGTTCGTGTATGGGGGGGCAGTGTGTGTGTGTGAACTGTGTTTGTATGGGGGAGTGCAGTGTGCGTGTGTGTGGGGTGCAGCATGCGTGTGAGGAGTGCAGTGTGTGAGTATGTGGGGCAGCTTGTGCATAAGGGGAACAGTGTGGTGTGTGTGTGTAGGGGCAGGTTGTATGAGGGGAAATGTGTGTATGGAGGGGTAGAGTGTGTGTATGGGGGGTAATTGTGTGTATGGAGGGGCAATTGTGTGTATGGGTGGTAATGGTTGTGTGTGGGAGCGAGCAGTGTGTGGGGGGAGTTATTGTGTGGTCTGTGGGGGTTGGAGGGCAAATTCATGAATATATATATATTTTTTTTAATGAAAAATAATTATTAAGAAATGCTTCCTGAACAGCGGGGGGGAGGACGTATGACGTAACACGTTGACGTCAGGAGGCGGGGTCGGAATGCCTGACCGAGGGGAGCTTCGGAAGCGTCTGAAGCAGTAGCAGCCACGGCGGAAGCAGCCTTCTCCCTACTCCATACTCCCTGCTCTCTGCCCTCCAGCATACCCACCATCTACTCCACGTCCACCCTATTCCACCCTATTCCGCAACACAAGCAGACTCCTTACCCTTTTTCCCCTCCGGGTGTCTCGGACCGCTCGGAAGGCCGGCCAGATATTGAAAAGCGGGAGATTTTTGGCGCGAAGCCAAAGCAGTGAAGAGGGGCTGGACGAGGTCTGGGTTCAGAGCTTGACTCCGGGGGCGAAGGTAGGAACAACAGCAAAGAAAATTTATATAATTTATGTATTAAAGAAAAATTGAACGTGGGGCTGGAGAACAGAAGGAAGAGGAGGGAGACCAGAGGGGGAGAGGAGAGAGACGGGAGGAAGGTGGAGGAAGGAGACAGAAGGGGAAAAGGGCAAGAAAGGGAGATACTAGGATTGTGAAGACCCTGCGAGTGCAGAGGAGATTAATGGAGGGATGTGTGGGCATTCAGAGATTCCCTAGACTCCCCAGAAAACAATAAACGGCGGAAAACGCCAAATAACTGAAAACGTTAAAGGGGCAGATAGGGTACAATTCAGATAACGCCCGGAGAAAGCCCAGACACAGCGGATGGGTGGACGGATTTGTTAAAGGGGCAGAAGACAACATAATCCAAAGAACTTTAATGGGGTTGACAAGGATACAGTCCAAAGAAAGCAATATATGAACTGAGGCCCTAAGATCATGATTTAGAGAAAGCCTTGAGGAATCCCAGAGAACAATATATGCATGGTTTACTCTATACAATAAGGATTGATTCAGTTCCAAAGGAAGATTTACAGTTACAGAAACAGAAATCAAGGAATCAGAAGGAGAAAATTAAGAAGAAAGCAAAGGTCTTTTTTTCCTTTTTTTTTTTTTTTTTCTCTCCAGCATGGCTTCTAAAAAAGCTCAGGAAGAGCGGAGGAAAAAAGATAAAAGAGACTTACCACCTGACAAAAGACTATCAGGGTACTTTTCCCCATCTCAACATAAGACAAAAATTACACAAGAAAATACAGATGAAAATGCAGAAATGAATTTTAGTCTAATTAAAGAGACACAAACGTCTACCACTATGACGGAAGATATTCTCACCAAAAACTTGGAAAAATTCTCCAGAACATTAGCTGATGATATGGCCGCAAATACGAAAGAACTAAAACAAGAATTTAAAACGATACAAGCTAAATTAGTAACTATGGAGGATAACTTTACTAAGTTAGACAACAAATATAAACTCTGTCAAGAAGAGATTATTATGATGAAAAATAAAATAGGAACATTGGAAGCTAAAGTTAGCGACATGGAAGACAGATCCAGAAGATCAAATATTAGAATCCGACACATCCCAGAAGAAATCTCCAATGAGAATTTGGACAACTTCCTGATGGAATTTTTTCAAAATTTAATTCCAGGCGTAATTTCACACGATTATTTAATGGATCGCCGACATCGACTACCTAGACCCCATAATGCTCCGGAGACATTTATAAGAGATGTATTGGTTAAATTTCATTCATACCAAACAAAAGAAAAAGTTATGATGGCGATGAGGAATAATCCTATATTAGAAGACAAATTCAAGAATTTATCGATATTCCAAGACTTATCATACTCAACAAGAATGTGGAGGAAAAGCTTCCAAGAATTGCTGCCTATTTTAAGACAGAAGAACATAGGCTACAGATGGGGATTTCCCTCTCTATTAAGAGTGTCTTGGAATGGAAAAATGGTTAATTTTGCCTCAAAAGAAGCACTGAAGGTCTGGATGGAACAACTAAATATACTTGAAATACCCATAACTAACCCATGAAGAGGTTTGGAAAGAAGCAACAAGGACTTTTTCCCTTTTTTTTTTTTTTTTTTCTCTTTCTTCTCCTCCATAGACTCCTGTACCATCTAAAGCCTATAGTATTACTTGATTGGTAATAGAAAGGCCAAGAGGAGGGCTGGGGGGAGGGGCGGGATTGGGGAATCATGTATGTAAATATTTTCGATGATATTAAGACACATAGAATAAGGAAGGATTTCTGAAACATTAGGTGTAGTAGTAGACACTGGAATAATTCACAATCGGAAAATGAAAGCACCGGGATTAATATATATATAAATATACATATTTTTCTTTTTTTTTGGTATTAAATATAAGATAAGGATGGATCCCTAAAATACTATGGGTAACAATAGGCACAAGTATAATTCACAATTTGAAAGAATAGGGATTAATATTTTTTTGGTATAGGACAAGGAAGGACTCTTAAAATATTATGTGTAACAGTAGATAAATCCATAACTTAAAATTTAAAAGAGAAAGAATAGAGATTAATATATATATGTTTTTTTTTTTTTTTTGTTTTTTTTTCCCTGATTTCTCTTCTATATAGACACTTGTTTGTATCACTCAATGCCTATAGCATCACTTGACTGGCAATAGTAAGCCAAGAGGAGGGTAGGAGGGGGGGAGAAGGGGATCCATCGCAATAAACTTATGACGGGGTTAATAAACACAGGATAAGGAAGGATCTTTGTAACATTTTGTGTATTAGTAGACACAAGTATAGCTCACAATTCGGACAAGAAAGATAAGGGATTAATATATATGGTTTTTTTTTTTTGTTGTTTTTTTTTTTGGGTATTAAGAAATACAGGATAAGGAAGGATTTTCTAAAATATTATGTGTAACAATAGATACAAGCACAACTCACGATTTGAAAAAGAAAGAACAGGGATTAACACTTTTTGATGGTATAGGATAGTGAAGGATTCTTAAACTATTATGTGTAACAGTAGATACAAGCACAACTCATAATTTAAAAAGAAAGAATAGGGATTAATATATATATATTTTTTTTTTTCTCTCTTCTCTCCGTCTCCCTCTCCCCTCCCTCTCTCTTCTCTCTAACGTCAAAATACATGGTTTCTCAGAGAATATAAGGGAGAGGGAGAAAAGAGGAAGTAGTTTTTCCCCTCAGGCCAGGGTTCCTCACCCCGGCCATGTGTCCATGTTGAGACACTAATACCGTTAGGAGGGTTTTTTCGTCTCTAACCCACTTTCGAGAGAATGGCTCCACCCACCAAGGTTCTTGGGCGGGTTGCGAGGCCAATCTGTTTTTTCTGGTTCATTACCAGGACAGAAGAGTATGACTGTACCATTATTGTTAGGGTAAATGTTGAGAAGTATGTAAGCATGCCGATGAGAGCACAGGGAGATTCTGGTAAAGAATATGGTTAAAATGATTTCAGTAAACACTCAGGGCTTAAACTTACGAGTGAAAAAAACTCTGGTATATGATTTTTTTAAGAATCATAACGTAGAGGTAGGGTTCTTACAAGAGACACACTGGAGGCTGATAGACAAGGTAAAATGGGGAGGGACTAAATTTCCATATGTATTCCAAGCTTCTCTTAACGACAGGAAGAAAAGGGGGGTGGCCATAATAGTGGCAAGCTCCGTGAAATTCGAATTAATTTATCAACATGTTGACATCGAAGCTAGATTTTTGATTCTTGTCTGTAAGCTAAACGAAATTAAATATACGTTAGTCAATATATACCTGCCTAATGCCCTTCCAGTTACTACACTAAGAGATATATTAGAACAAGTTGAATCTATAAAAACTGGGGTGTGTATTATCGCAGGAGACTTTAATTGTGTTTTGGACCCAAGCTTGGATAAGAAGCTAGCTAAGGATTTAAAAGTGAATGGTTCCGTAACAAAAATGGCCAAATCGTTAAATAGAGTAATGAATGAATTTGATTATTTTGATCTATGGAGATCTACTTTTCCAGAGAGACAAGATTATACTTTTTTTTCTAGAGTACACTATTCATATTCGCGGATCGATATGGTATGGAGTAATGCAATAGCCTTAGAAAATCTAGAGAAGATTGAAATTAGGGATAATACCTGGTCCGATCACAGCATTAATATCTGGACAATGAGAGACCAGTGGAATAAAACCAATAAAGCTACATGGAGATTAAAAGATCATTTACTTTATAACAAATTAAATCTAGACTTGCTTAGAACACAGATGGAATGCTTTTTTGAAACTAATAGGCCTAATGACACCTCACATGCTAACAACTGGTGCTCTTTTAAAGCTACAATGAGGGGTAATTTAATAAGTTTAGAAGCACATTTAAATAGAAACAAAAGTATGGATTTAATTCCTCTCTACAATAATTTGGCTGAACAAGTGAAAAAAAACAAGACGAATCCCTCTAGACCTAAATCAGAGGGGATCAAGGTGATTAAAGACCAAATCAACCAAATTAATATAGAAAAGAATGCAAAAATCCTGGCAAAGCTAAAGCTTAAAGAATATAGCACAGGGAATAGAGCTGATAAACTATTAACTAAGAAACTTAGAGACAAAAGGGTATCAAGTAAAATAACTAAGATAAATATGAACGATAAGATTCATATTACCCCTACGTCCATAGGGCAATGCTTTAATACATATTATAGTAACTTATATTCTCTCTCAACAAAAGAAAAAGACATAGACAAATACCTAGAGGACATGGATCTTCCAATAATATCAGATTCTCAAAGAACATCTCTTAACGTTCAGATTACGTCCCAAGAGGTTGAGGAGGCCATTAGAAAATTGATGAACAACAAAACCCCAGGTCCTGATGGATTTTCTAATATATTCTATAAGTCTTTTTGTGATCTTCTCAAACAACCTTTAGCATTTTTATTTAACAATATAGTAGAAACAGGGCAATTCCCCAAAGAAATGCTAAGAGCTAATATAACACCAATATTGAAGCAGAATAAAGATCCAACTCTGGTGGACAACTACAGACCTATTTCCCTCATAAATACTGACGTTAAGATCTTTGCCACAATATTAGCAAATAGGATGAAAACCATACTACCTGATATAATAGATCCAGACCAAATAGGCTTTGTACCAAATAGAGTCTCTTCTGATAACACAAGATGTATTATTGACATTATAGACCTGGCTAACAGAACAGGCAAAAATCTTGCTATAATAACGGTGGACGCTGAGAAAGCGTTTGATAGAGTGGAATGGGTTTTTATGAGTAAAACCTTGGAAAAATTTGGAATCCAAGGTTGGATACACCGAGCCATAATGTCCCTATATAGTGGTCCTTCTGCGAGGACAGTGGGCTCTAATATCTGCGCGGACTGGTTCAATTTGTATAATGGAACGAGACAAGGCTGCCCACTATCCCCCATTCTTTATATAATCACTATGGAAATTTTGGCCAATAAAATAAGATCCAATAAACATATAAGTGGGATAACCATAAAACAAAGAGAATGGAAACTGAAACTCTATGCGGATGACCTAATTTTGACCTTGACCGATCCTATTAATTCTATCAGGACCTTTATGGAGATAGCAAAGGAGTATAGCAAAATTTCAAACTATAAACTAAACGAAGACAAAACTATTATATTAGATATTAATTTAAATATAGCCACCAGGAACCACCTACAAGATTTATACAACTTCAAATGGGCTAAAAATAATATCCCATATTTAGGGATACTTTTGACAAGAGATCTTATAGATTTAATGCAGATTAATTTCTTGAGTAATTTTAGAGACATGACAAAAGCCCTAAATAGATGGAATAAAATAGAAATTTCTTGGTGGGGTAGAATGAACTTAATAAAGGCATATCTTTTTCCCAAATGGGCATATATGTTTCGAATGCTTCCTATAAAGATACCTAGACCATGGCTTGAACTGGTGCAAAATTCGGTCACCAATTTTATATGGAAAAATAAGAGACCCAGACTAAACAAGTTACTTTTGGCACAAAAAAATCAAAGAAGGAGGCTTGGGCTTCCCAACCATTAATGATATATATCTGGCAAACGGGTTTTTTCATGTATACCGAACCCAGCTGGAATGTGTTAAGAATGAGGGTTGGTATAATTTAGAAAGAGAGATCTGCCAGGTCCAAGTTCTTTGTTATGGTATAGCTCTGTTGATCCCAAAGTTCGATCTATAAGAAAATTAAATACATGTATAGACTCAATATTAGAAATTTGGCATATTATAAAAAGGAAATGCAATTTGGAAATCAAAATTCCCATAACTCTTAAAATTGAATTAATTCCATATTATGTAACAGATCTGAATTTAAAGTGCTGGGTTATGAGTGGTATTGTCCAGACAGATCAGTTGTTTGTAAATGATAAAATTAAACCTTTCCCACAATTGAAGCAGGAATTCAAGCTCCCTAATAAAGAACTATTTACATACTTGAGATTAAAACATTTTTAAATCAAAGAATTGAACATAATTTACAAGCTGGGGCTAAGATGATATGTCTATTTTTAAACAACAAAAGAGTTAATA
The DNA here is from genome assembly GCF_036172605.1 of Pelobates fuscus. Lineage (NCBI taxonomy): Eukaryota > Metazoa > Chordata > Amphibia > Anura > Pelobatidae > Pelobates > Pelobates fuscus. Next base: position 163,125,241 of record NC_086319.1, read on the forward strand.
GAGTCTCTGCTTTAGCAATGAAAGCTATTCTAAAACTTGATGCACCTCCTGTTATTACCTCAGTTCAAAAATGGGAGAAAGAACTAAAAATAAGAATTAAAAGGGAAGATTGGTGTACGATTATATCTAAAACAGCCAAAAATATTCATTGCTTAAATTTACTGGAAACACTATATAAAGTAATAAACAGATGGTATTTTGTCCCCACCAGATTAGCTAATATGTATAGCTCGACCTCACCCATATGTTGGAGATGTAACCGACAAGTGGGCTCTTACTTACATATTTGGTGGGACTGTGAGAATGTAAGAAACTTTTGGCAGGAAACTTTTGTTATTATTGAAAAATTGATTTTTAAGCCTATACCCAAATGTCCAGAAAATGCTATTCTACACTTAAATATTGATTCTCTATCTCAGAAAGATTCTACTGTCTACATTCATTTTATGATAGCTGTAAAAATTATAATAGCTAGGAATTGGAAAAACTCACTTCCCTTCTCTGTAGATAAACTTCTATCTCAAGTAAAGTTCCAACTGGGGATGGAATCCCAACTAGATAAGTTTCATGGCAAAGACTTGAAAGCCAAAGATTATAGCACTTTTTGGAGAGAAAAACTACAAAATGATAGCGGTAATTAGGTTTGTCCCTGAGTGATACCCAGGTCACACTTGCTAAACATAGGGGCTGATAACCGGCAAAGGACCCTGGTGTGACTCTGAGACTATGTGATGAACCAGCAGATCTCCCCTGCTCTCTTTTCGGCATGCAAGGTGATGTAATGTATATGTGATGTAATGTATGTATATGTATGTATGTATATGTATTTATTGTACTTTTTTGTGACTAAACCGCGAAGACTAAGTAGTATGTAACCAAGCACAACGAATGTTTTTGTTTTTGTATGTAAAGAAAGAAATTAATTACAACGACAATAAAAATTATAAAAAAAAAAAAAAGAAAAATAATTATTTCCCTTTCCCTGCTTATCTTTGCCTGGGAGGGGGGGGGGGGGCATTTCCTGCAACCCCTGGTGGTCCGGTGGAGAAGCCCTAGTGGTCCTAGTGGTGAGAGTGAACTCTTGCGAGATTCGGAGCGTTGCCATTGTAACCGCGGCAACGCTCAGAGCTCATGAGAGGAGGACCCACAGGTTAGAGCTCCCCCGGGTCCTCTCTCCCTTCCCTGTCAGGTGCCAGCATTACAATGCTAATTCTCTGATCTCCCCTCCGGTCCTGCAGAGGCGGCCGGGGAGAGGGAGGCCCAGTTCATCATAGCACCGGGAAAATATCTTGCGGCTCCCCTGTGTGCCTGTCCCTGGGGCGCCGCAGCACACAGTTTGGGAACCGCTGGACTAACCTACTGTCATCATCTAAGGCTACAGTTACTACTATGGAATCCCACTTCAGAGTTGCAAGATCCACCAGAACACCATCTGACATCTCCTTGTCATCTTCTGGTGAGGTGACATTTCTCATTCTACTGTCATACACCAGTGCTATATGAATAAAAGACTAAACGGTTACCAATCTAATAATGATAATAATAATAATATTTAAATAGCGCCATCAGATTCTGTAGCACTGTACAATGGGTACTATTCAATACAGTGATATATAAAACTCAATTGCAGGAAAAGAGAGAATAAAATTCAGAATTATAAAATGTATTGCATAAAAGAACACAAACAGTATATGTATATATATATATATAGAGAGAGAGAGAGAGAGAGAGAGAGAGAGAGAAACACAAGGCAAGTAACACAGATGAAGCTAGTGTAAGGCGCCCTCAAGTGTCTTTTTAGGAGCTATTGTAATAACGTTGCAAGTGAAGGAGGATGGAGTCTGAAGGAAGGCAATCCCCTCCATACTGCCATTGGACACCTGCTGCCAGCATGCTGTGCACATAACTGATAATAGCCAGCCTGGAACTCTTCTACAAGCCTTGGTTAGTGCCCCCAAGAGCTCCAGCATCCATAGCATTGCTATGGGATACCACAGCAACACTCTGATACAATCATAGTTGAGCTTACAAGAGGAATGCTCCTTGTCTCTAGCCCACAGAGGTGCAGTCCATAAGCATTGCCTGCTGGACCATGGGGGATCAGCATTCTCCCCTCCCGGCCCAAAATGATGCAAGAGGGAGGGGGAATAAACTTTTTTTATTTTTATAATAACAAAACATTTTCAATAGCAAATATGAAATTGCTCTGCTATGCCCCTTCATGCAGAAAAAATAAAGCCCTGTCTTTCTCTACACACAATAGATCCTTGGGCACCCATGATTCTGACGCTGGTTGACCTTTGTACTTACTTGCACCAAATTTGGTGGGTACTATCTACTGCATACCGGGAATAACCCACAAGACTTGCCGTTATGGAGGTGCTCTGATCCAGTCATCTGGCCATCATTATTTGGCCTTTGTTATAGCCGCTCAAGTATTTTCGCTTGCCCCTTGTTTCTTCTTCCAACATTAAATTCAAGAACTGTCTGTTCACTTGCTGCCTAATATATCCCACCCATTGGCAGGTGTTATTGCAACAATATAATCAATGTTAGTCACTTCACATGTCAGTAATTTTGGGGATGTGACTGAACAGTGTACACTGCAAATTACTGGGCATTTTAACGTAGAAGAGGTGAAGGTATTTTGGCAGTCCACAACAAAAAAAATCTCTATAATCTCAATAAGCAATATAAATTAGAAAAACCCAGAGCTCCAAAGCAATACAACTCACAATATTGTGTTGCATGTAGGAATATCCAGAAGCTCTTCAAGCAATAATCTGTGTGTTTGTATATAGTGCCTTTATGTAAATGTTGTATATGTGTCTTTTGGGGAATGGGGGATTTGGGGGCAGCAAAATACATTTTGCATATAGCCAAAAATCCTTGTACCAGCTCTGGATCTATGAACCATGTTTTGCTCAATCTGGACCTGGTAAAAGATAATCAGGAAAGTAATTATGCTTTAGTTTTTTTCTCATTTAAATTGATGAACATTTCCCATGCAGTTTATTTACTGAGAAAGTTTTACAGCAGTAGTGAGAAACATACAATGAAGAACAATGAGCCTGCCATTTATATTACGTTATCAGTATATATATGCAGATTTTTGTTATTAAAGGAACACTATAGCATTAGAAATACAAATAAGTATTGCAGCGTCATTGTGTCCATCTTCCTACTTCTTTCTAGGTTGTTGCCCCAGGAGCTGTTAAATTGAGCTAAAAATATATTTATTTATCTAACCTCTCTTTCCAGCCAATGACACGGAAGAGACTTTGCTTCCTCTGTGAGTGTTCAATCCAATACTCATAGAGGAGCATAGCGAGCCTAATGCACATGCACTCACCATGATCAATGCTTTCCTAAGGTGCTTCCATATCATGTGACAACGTTTTACAATATGAAAGCCACTAGATGAGGAGTAAACCCTCAAAAAGTGGGTTTGCATTGCAGGTTTAACGGGACAGGGACACTGCACCCAGTCCACTTCCTGGAGATGAAGTTGTCTGAGTGACTATAGTGTCCCTAACAATTAGTTTTACATGGCAATCCTCCAGATGGCAGTGTGTTTGTGTCCTGGTAAACAAACAGTAAGGAAAAAAAGAATATGAAAAACAGGAGGAGTCACAAAAGGAATGAAAGGGTTAATCAAACCCGAGACTTAATGTTACATAGTTACATAGTTACATAGCTGAAAAGAGACTTGCTTCCATCAAGTTCGGCCTTTCTCACATATGTTTTTGCTGTTGATCCAAAAGAAGGCAAAAAACTGTGAAGCACTTCCAATTTTGCAACAAACTAGGAAACAATTCCTTCTTGACCCCAAAATAGCAGTCAGATGTCTCCTTGAATCAAGCAGCTATTACCCCTCTAATTAGAAATTATTACAAGTTATATTATTGTTAATATTATAAGTACTTATCCAATTGCAGTTTAAACATATGTATGAATTCCATATCCTTATTGCTCTTATTGTAAAAAAAAAATTCTCATTGCAGTCCAATCCTCTTCTGCTTACATCTCTCCACCTCTGTCTGAAGGGAGGACTTAAGAGGAATTGGATACCTAGAATATGCATTTCTTAGTAGGGCTGCTGCTGTAAATACCAAACTATATGCAAAAGGTACATATAAAATATACTTTCAAATATTTCAAGACTATTTAAATATATATTTTACCTGTGTATGTTCTGAATCCAGACCAGACTATTTTTCATGACACCAAATTTTTGAAGGCCATTCCTGATTTTCAGGTCCTGTCCTGCTATCCCAAACTAGTTGGTATGACTCAACAGGCACTGTGCAAGCACATCATTAGACAAGCTCTCAATGTGTGCAAGTCCTGCCCTCTGTGGGCTGGTTTAAATGATAAACATAAAGGGTCTGTGCAAATTACTGGCAGTTCAGCCTGGCATGAATGCAAATCGGGCTGAACTGCCAGTAATTTGGGGCAGACCTTTCCATGGCAGATCCACCCCTTCAAAAGCGGAATTAGTGACATGAATGTATCACTGGCCCACCCCCTTTTACCTCTCTTCCACAATTCTCTAGATGCTAAAGTTGGTTAGTAGGCTTTTTGGGATGAGCACCCTGCCCCTCCCCCAATGGGCCACAAGTGACCACAAGCAAGCATACATTTGAGGAGAGTCTCTGGAACCACTTACTACGTTGGAATGCAGTTTGCATTTCAATCTCGCATGTTAAAATTAATGACTTACTGATATTGGGGTACTTTGGCAAAATATTAGGTTTAATACAGTATGGCTATATGGACTGTGACAAACGCTCTTTTCCACAGATGTTTGCCACAAACTCCTGGAGGAGTATGGAAGCTGGCCTCCTGCCCACTGACTATAGTCCAAGTTGGAGACCCCGTTCAGGAGTTACCCTGCAGCCATTAGCAACTTTCCTTCAGTGCCCCTGGTCCAGCACTTTCCCTTCTCACGAATCGAACTGAACGTTAACTCACTGTCGGCCTTTCCCATGAACAAACCCACGAATGGTCCTCAGCAGTACCTTGCCACGACCGCTATGGAACTAATTTCGGCATGAGGACCTTGTGGTTCCCGGTCACCTCAGCGATAGTTAGCCGTGAATGTTATGGAACTGTTTTCAGCTATGTAACCTTGCGGTTCCCGCACAATTTGGTCCAGTGTTTTGAACCACTTTGCGACCTGCCAGGAGAGTTCTTTTTGGAGGGAAGGTGCCTGAGACTAAGAGGAACAAACGCTCCCTGAGAGCCAGGCGGAGCACCCCTTATTTAATCAGCAGGAGCTCCCGCAAGTTGACCAGCCATAGTACACATTGCTCTGGAACCATTTTGGACATGGGACTACGTGTGCAGCTGGGGTTTGTGCATAAAAAGCCGAGTTTGGATCAGTTTTACTCCCAAAACTATGTGTTGTCTAGTTACTGGGAGGGGAAAGGGATATTCACTGCTCCAGTTGTTCCAGTTCAGGGATGATTCAGCAGGGAAAGTCCTTTTAAGTACTACAGCTCACAGGACTGTGTCATACAGTCCCTGGGAGGAAATAGAGCTAGTCCGCTATCCTGTTCCAGCATAGAGGCTCCAGGAGGACAAGCCATGGTGACTGGGGCAGAAGCGCTGAGGTTTTCCCCGGTTCCAGCTAGGAAGGGATCCTTGGCAGAGGTACCCAGTCGGGGTACAGAGACCTACAAGTGTACATTTGACCGGCCAAAGAATTAATCGCTCTGTAACTCTTTTGGGCATTGACTACGTTTGCGGTCAGTCAAAACTTTACCCCTGTGGCCTTTTGTCATCTCTTCATGGATCTGGGCGCTATTTTGCCAACATCGGTGCTCGGATCAGAGCTACCCGGAGATATACAATGTGTAGGGTTTCTGTATGTTTTTATGATGTTTTCAGGGGTTTTTGTATTGTGCTCTCTGCATCCAGGAGATAATTGGTTTAGCAAAGCTTAACTCAATTATCTCCCAGATCCAGATGCACCAGGGCGAGATCACTTTATTGTGAATAGGGACTCCATGCTGGGGGTCCGTGTATAAACGACCATGTTGAACCTAATAAAAACATATCTACTCCCAGCATTAAGTCTCGACTAATGTATGGGGGGTAAGTTATACCAGCTATAATCACCACTTCGTGTGGAAGGAGCTAAAACCCTACGGGAAAGGGAATCTTAGGCGATAATGCAATAACCCACCACATCTGGTGACAGTGGTGGGGTGGTCCCTTTCCCTGGAGCTCAAGTTTGATTCCGGAATTGCCCTGGATAAGCAGCGTATTGAGATCCGGTATATTCAGCTAAAACAAACTACCCTGAAGGAGCTGCTGTAAATCCGAGAAGGTGTTGCAAGCAATAAATACAGGAAAGCACTCACAGCCGAACAGATGAATTTAGACCGAGCCAGCTCAGCGTCTTCGGCTTTTCTGCACCAACCAAAGAATCCAAACAGATGAGGGAGATCCAGGACCGCCTGGCTCCCTTTGGTTCGAATCCATCCCTGTGACCACCCTAGCCCAGACCTGAGCCAAAGAAACTGACTCACATTCCACTGAAGCCCATGTAAGACTACCTACCCAACCTTGACAGTAGTATTAGAGCCTCTGACTTGGGACAACACCACAGATTTTCAGAGGGAAGTACATGATACAAAAATATAGGGACCATGCTACCACTGACCAGGGAGGGTTAGAGGGGAACAGTTCTTGTGGAACCAAGGAGGGTTATACAGAGTGAGTCCAGGATAAAAGGAGCGGGTCCCATTTAGAAGCAGCAGCTAGTAGTCCCACAGAAGTACCGGTTGGAGCTTTTGAAAGCAGGGCACTTTAAACTTACGTTAAGGAATTTAAGGACAGAGACAAAGAGGTCATGATGGTATGTGCCTTGCTTCCGAAGACCCAAATAATTTACCTCTACCCTGTTAAGAGGTGACCCCATGGCAGGATCCATAGAACTTGTCCAGTTAGGAGACAGACTAGAACCCCAAGAAAGGGCACAAACCATTCAGCTCTTTGAAGCAAAACAAGCGACCTTTTCCCAAGAAACCAGGTACACTACATTGCAATCCACAGAGTGGATACCCCCGGGCAGGTACCCATAAGCCAACTCTGCATTCTACAGGAAGGGATGCATAAAGAGATGAATGAAATACTCCACTTGGGACCTCTTCAGTAGTCTTAGTACTGAAGCGGGACGGAAAGACACACTTCTGTGTGGATTATTGGTGACTGAACGATAAAACAGTCACTGACGCCTACCCGATGCCCCGAGTAGATGAACTGCTAGACCGCATAGCTAGGGGATGCTACCTGACCACCATTGACCTCTGTAAGGGGTATTGGCAGATTCTCCTAGCCGAGAAGGCTATTCCCAAATTGACTTTTGTCACCCAGTTCACTTTATACCAGTTTTGGATTATGCCATTCCGGATAAAGAATGCCCTGGCTACCTTCCAACGGTAGATAGACTCCTATAGAGCCTCCAGGATTATGCCTGTGCACGCCTGGATGACATAGCTGTCTACAGTGATACATGGGAAGCTCATGTGGAACATGTTGGGACAGATCTAGACACAAATAGGAATGCCAGCTTGACCTTGAAGCCAGACAAATGTCACATTGGTATGGCTGAAGTACAGTACCTGGGCCACCGTGTAGGGTGTGGAAAGTAAAGGCCAGAGCCAGCCAAGATTTAGGTGGTGGCTAACTGGCCCACACCCTGTACCAAAACACAAGTCATGGCTTTCTTGGGGAGAGCCGGCTACTAGTGATGTTTTGTCCCTGACTATAGTGCCATGGCAAAGACCCTGAAAGACCTGACCAAGAAGAATTTGCCTAGACAGGTCCTATGGTCTCCAAATGTGAGACAATGTTCCTGTCTCTGAAACAAGCTCTAATCAATGCTCCAGTCCTGGCTGCCCCAGATTCTAACAAAAATGTTATCATCCATACAGACCTATCCGGTTGCCTTGTTATGGGCAAATGCAAATATTATAAGTTTTAGAATGAAATGTTGTATTTCTTAAAGTGTGTACTTTGTCTTTAAGAGATATTGCAAACTGACAAGGTGTTAGAAATGGAACATATTGTTTTTTTAAACAATAACCTCTTACCTACCTACAGTACATATTATGTTTACGCTATTTTGTCCCAGACTAATTACAATAACAATAATGCATAAACAAGCTTCAAGGCTATCCTATGACTCTTTCAGTACACAATATACTGTGGTAACCCTAAGTAGATAAGGATGTTCAGACTTTAAGATGCCATCTTAAAATAAGTCAGGAAAATGTCCATGGCGTATACACCCTTTAGTTATGGACCTGTATTTTTGCCAAGTTAAGGGAGGTCCTAAAATGAATAAAGTAAAAGAAGTGTTACTTTTTCATATATGAACTACAGTGACCCTAAAATGAAGACACCTAAGGTATAAATAGGTGTACTTTTAAAATGTTAAGACCCAGAGGAGAGACTTGGAGAGAGACGCTGCTCCATCTTAAAATGACAGAGAGGCTGACATGATGACATGTTCAGAAAGGTATGTTAACCTATTAATGATATTTGCAAGCATTTAGTTTAATCTTATAAACTCTGCTAGAATGGATTTTATATGTCTATATTTATATTTTAATATAATAAATATCTAAAAGACAAAACTTTATTGCTTCCAAGACAATCCTTATTTTATATTGTATTCTCAATTATTTATATATGTTAAATAAAGTATCCCTCACACTAACTATATAAAATTATGGCTAAGATATCTGTATGGTTAGCCCTACTAAATTCTATGCTTTAAGACATTATGGTGGTAAATAAGGGAACCAGCCACAGTTACAATTGGCGCCCAACGTGGGGCATTGTACTTGGAAGCTTTAAATATAAAATAATATATATACCTCTTATACGTAAGAGAAGACACAATACTTTGTCATGGCACAAGTCTTGAAATATAAAGAATCTAATGAGCTATTTGTAGCCCAGACTCAGAGAGAGATCTTCATCGTTAGAGATGATTTTAATGTGAACTTGTGCAAGGCACTTGGAGTTCAGGTGCCATGTACATTGTAATTAGCATACAATGCTGAAATTGTGGATGTTAATATCATAAGAGAACAAATATACATAGTTTGTAAACTCCCTAATATGCCTAATACACCAGCATAGCATGGTCCATTAGTTCCAGGTCAGTGGATTGCAGGCAGGGGGATATGTTCTCTTTGTAGTTGCTTAGTATGCATGCGCAGAATAAAGATTAAAGGGACACTCCAGGCATCCAGACCACTTCTGCTCATTGGAGTGGTCTGGGTGCCAACTCCCACTACTCCTAACCCTGCAAGTGTAATTATTGCAGTTTTTTATAAACTGCAATAATTACCTTGCAGGGTTAACCCCACCTCTAGTGGCTGTCTACTAGACAGCCACTAGAGGTCACTTCCTGATTTATAGCAAGGATTTTCCTTGCTAGAGCATCGCTGGACGTCCTCACGCTGTGTGAGGACCTCCAGCGTCGCTCATTTCCCCATAGGAAAGCATTGAAAATCTTTTTCAATGCTTTCCTATGTGAAGCGCTAATGCGCATGCACGGCATTGCCGCGCATGCGCATTAGGTCTCCTCGGCCGGTGGGCGGGATCAGTCTCACCCACCGGCCGACGGAATCACAGGGAGGAGCGGCGCGGAGGAGGAGGCAGCGACGAGGGACATCGCCGCTGCTTCAGGTAAGTGACTGAAGGGGTTTTCACCCCTTCAGTAACTAGTGATTGGGGGGTGGGAGGGAGAGGGACCCTCCAGTGCCAGGAAAACGGATTTTTTTCCTGGCGCTGGAGTTTCCCTTTAATGCAAGATGTTGTCAAAAGAAAAGTGATAAGACAGAGCGATGAAAGACTTGCTATTATAATAGATTTCGAGGTCTAATTCCAAGAATGCTAAGAAAATTGCATTATGGCTTAATGAAAACATTCATGCCACAGTAGCATTACTGCGTTCTGGATTGTAATATCCACTATATATGAAAGGTTTTATAAAACAGTGATAATTTCCATATTGTCAGTTACGCTAGCTGTTGATTAAAAAATCAGGAATTATAACAGTATAACTATTTTTGGAGTCTGGAGTTTCCAGCCAAGGTTGCGGAGATAGGAGACATGTAAACATTCCAAGGAATTGAGAAGTTGTTGTTTTATATTCCAAAATTATGAACAACATTATTACATACAGCCATAAAGAGAAAGACATGATTTTTAAATACATTCAGTGCAGTACAATGCAGTACACTGCAGCATATATTTTATATAATATATGCTAACTAGCTCATATTTTTTCCTAAACAGAGTTGAAATTATACTACCCTCCTAGAAAAAAGGGCAATAGGTGGTTATACACCCTTTGCTTCTCTAAATGCTCTGCAAAAATGAATAGTTATAAAATGATTAAAAATAATATATATGTAAGATAAATCAGGGCAAAATAAATTTGTAAATATATAGGATCTCTGATAACTTTTAAAATGAAATTATTAAAGGCTTATTTAAATAAAATGTTAAATACATTTACAGCTTTAAATGTAACCAAAAGATACTAAATGATGTGTTAAGCCAGCCCAATTCACTAGAATAGCATAAGCATTCTACTATTGAAAGTGCACAATTCCTGCACATAATGACATGCTTACTCAGGTACAGTCTTTAGTCTATTGCAATGGCAGAAAGACTAAAGTCCACCAATTTTAAAAGGGAAAGCTTACTTAAATAGGTGGTACTATCCCACTGTACCTGTAGTGCTAGCATTAAGGAAATTAGAACAATGGTATTGTACTACTGATTGTAATCAGATCAGACACATGTAATCTCAGTGAATTCCGTAAACTAGGTTTTCATAAAATAACATAAAATAAGATTATAAATATATCAATGTTGTTTAGAAATAAATGTATATAGACTAGGCAATAAGAGCATTTACATGCATTCAGCAGCCTGCTCTCTCAGAGCCAGAAACGGATTTATAAAAAATAAAAATAAAAAAGTAGGTTTTAAAAAGTCCACAGTCAACCACACATGGAGGGTGAAATAATTGCTTCTTTAAAAGCTATATGCTGCCGCAATTACCGTATATACTCGAGTATAAGCCGACCTGAATATAAGCCGAGGCCCCTATTTTTACCCCCAAAAAATGGGAAAACTTATTGACTCGAGTATAAGACTAGGGTGGGAAATGCAGCAGCTACTGGTAAATTTCTAAATAAAATTAGATCCTAAAAAAATTATATTAATTGAATATTTATTTACAGTGTGTGTATATAATGAATGCAGTGTGTGTGTATATGAATGCAGTGTGTGTATATAATGAATGCAGTGTGTGTGTATATGAATGCAGTGTGTGTATATGAGTGCAGTGTGTATGAGTGCAGTGTGTATGACTGCAGTGTGTGTGTGTATGAGTGCAGTGTGTATGTATGAATGCAGTGTGTGTGTATGAGTGCAGTGTGTGTATGAGTGCAGTGTGTATGAGTGCAGTGTGTATGACTGCAGTGTGTATGACTGCAGTGTGTGTGTGTATGAGTGCAGTGTGTATGTATGAATGCAGTGTGTGTATGAGTGCAGTGTGTGTGTATGAGTGCAGTGTGTATGACTGCAGTGTGTATGACTGCAGTGTGTGTGTATGAGTGCAGTGTGTATGAGTGCAATGTGTATGAGTGAGTGCAGTGTGTGTATGAGTGCAGTGTGTGTGTATGAGTGCAGTGTGTGTGTATGAGTGCAGTGTGTGTATGAGTGCAGTGTGTGTATGAGTGCAGTGTGTGCAGTGTGTATGTATGAGTGCAGTGTGTGTGTGTATGAATGCAGTGTGTGTGTATGAGTGCAGTGTGTGTGTATGAGTGCAGTGTGTGTGTATGAGTGCAGTGTGTGTATGAGTGCAGTGTGTTTGTGTGTGATGCAGAGTGTGATGCAGAGCCTTGGTGGAGGGTGGGCATTTTTAATATTTTTTTTTATTATTATTATTTTAATTTTTTGTTATATTATTAATTTATTTTTATTATTATTTGTATTATTATTTTATTATTATTATTTTTTTTTTTCGTCTTTCCTCCCTGCTTGATACATGGCAGGGAGAGGGGCTCTCCTTCCCTGGTGGTCCAGTGGCATTGGCAGTTCAGTGGGAGGGGGAGGGGGGCTGGCAGAGAGCACTTACCTCTCCTACAGCTCCTGTCAGCTCCCTCATCCTCCGCGCTGGTCCGTGCAGCTCTTCTGTCAGCTCACATTGTAAGTCTTGCGAGAGCCGCACTATGACCCTGCGGCTCTCGCAAGACTTACACTGGGAGATGACAGAGGTGCTGAACGGACCGCCGCGGAGGAGGAGAGAGCTGACAGGAGCTGCAGGAGAGGTAAGTAACCGCACACAGCCCCCAGTCTGTATTATGGCAATGTAAATTGCCATAATACAGACAGTGACTCGAGAATAAGCCGAGTTGGGGTTTTTCAGCACAAAAAATGTGCTGAAAAACTCGGCTTATACTCGAGTATATACGGTATGTATATAAATACAGATTAGGGCACAGAGTAGAAATAAAAATACAGTTTCAAATCTCATATATGGGGATTCAGTTCCACCACATATTCTACAATTCTGAAAGAGGCTAATTTTAATAATATGTTGTAAGTGCATTGTGAATATATATATATACTGCAAAATTAATTTTATATTGCAAAGCTTGCAAGATTCTAAACAGACATTAAAATTTAAGAAAAAAAGAAAAATAATAATGCATAAAGAATAATGCATAAAAATACACTGTCAATTAAAGTGATAATACTCTGAAATATTAAATCACATTGCATATCACATATCTGCTATATGAAAAGTGTAATTAAGGTTACTTTACTGTCCAAAGCCCCCTCAAAACTTTTTTATAGAATCTATACTTTTCTGTGGTCACCTCCAAAAAAGCCTCTGAAACTGGGGGCTGAGCGGGGTGCACATCCCAAAAGGCATCTGATTCCAGACTTAAAGAAAAATAAATGATAGAAAAGGAATCACGGGAACACCCAGAACATGCATTTTTGTATATAATCTTAATTTTCAGATATTTTATGCCTTAAAGACATATAAAGGATATTTAATTACCGTATATACTCGAGTATAAGCTGAGTTTTTCAGCACATTTTTTGTGCTGAAAAATCCCAACTCGGCTTATACTCGAGTCAATAGTCTGTATTATGGCAATTTGCATTGCCATAATACAGACTGGGGCTGGCAGAGCTGTAACTTACCTGTCCTACAGCTCCTGTCAGCTCTCTCCTCCTCCGCGCCGTCCGTTCAGCACCTCGGTCAGCTCCCAGTGTAAGTCTCGCGAGAGCCGCGGCTCTCGCGAGACTTACAGTGGGAGCTGACAGAAGAGCTGAACGGACGGTGCGGAGGAGGAGAGAGCTGACAGGAGCTGCAGGACAGGTAAGTTACAGCTCTGCCAGCCCCCCTCTCCCCCCCACTGAACTACCAATGCTGGACCACCAGGGAAGGAGAGCCCCCCTCCCTGCCATATATCAAGCAGGGAGGGGGGACGAAAAAAAGATATAGTAATAATAAAAAAAAATTAAATAAAATAATAAATAATAAAAAAAATTATAATAATTAAACTAAATAAAAAATAATAATAATAAATAATAATAATAATTTTTTTTTAAATAATAAAAAAAAATAAAAATTGCCCACCCCCCACCAAGGCTCTGCAACACACACACACACACACACACACACACACACATACACACACACTTATACACACTGCACTCATACACACACACACTGCACTCATACACACACACTGCACTCATACACACACACTGCATTCATACACACTGCACTCATACACACACACTGCACTCATACACACACACTGCATTCATACACACACTGCATTCATACACACACACACACACTGCACTCATACACACACACTGCACTCGTACACACACACTGCACTAGTACACACACTGCACTCGTACACACACTGCATTCGTACACACACACTGCATTCATTATACACACACTGCATTCATTATACACACACTGTAAATAAATATTCAATTAATATATTTTTTTTAGGATCTAATTTTATTTAGAAATTTACCAGTAGCTGCTGCATTTCCCACCCTAGTCTTATACTCGAGTCAATACATTTCCCCAGTTTTTTTGGGTAAAATTAGGGGCCTCGGCTTATATTCGGGTCGGCTTATAATCGAGTATATACGGTAAATATGCAGGCATCTTTAAAAATTAAGCAATGCTAATAAATAAATAAATAATAATAATTTAAAAAGATATATATATTTTACCACAATATAAACAGTCACAATATAAACAGCTTTGTTAAACAGCTTTGTTAAACAGATTTAAGTACAATAAATAAATAAATAAATAAATAAATAAAGTACAACAACAGGCAGATTTAGTATAAATGCAAAGTTGTTGTTTTTTTGAGGATTTATTATTGCCCAAGAAATCTCTGAACATATTCAGAATTTTTGAGAACAGCAAGTAAGACAGCAGATTGCAATGGACACCAATACAATATTGCTTTGCCGATTGAGGTCAGAGCTTTAAAGAATAAATAAATAAATGTTCTATAGCTCGCTAGATCACTGGCTTTTAATTAACAGTTTGCACAACACTTATAAAATAGTTTGTTATACTACACATTATAGCTGTGAAACATGATATACAGGGTAAAAATGCTATTTCACTGTTTAATAGACTTACCCAGTATTTAAGGACGACATCTTTCTTGCATATGATCGGGACTTTAAGGGAGGTTCTAACTATATTTAATTAATTAATTAATTTACTAAAGGAAAAAAAAAAAGAAAAAAGTTTTTTTTTTTTTTCCCTGCAAGTAAATTTTCATTTTGTGTTCACAGACTATTCGGTTTTTAAAAAAAGCTGTTCTTTATCTCACATTATGAACGGCCTTGTAATTCCTATCCACACTAAAAGTTGGCTTTTAAATGTTATTGGTTTAACTTTAATATTTCATAGTTAATACAGAGGATAAATTAATTTAAAGAAAGTATATTGAAAGTATATTAATTGATAGGATTTCATTTATATAGCTTGGTCCACTGGTCTCGAGTCTCAGTCTGGTGTTCAAACTGTTTTTCTTACAATATGTTGTGAGTTTATATCCACAACTGCATATTGCTTTGTGGAAACAAATTGAAAGCCTGGCACTGTAATACATGTATGGGCATGCTTATAACAAAGCATGGTCCCTCTCCTCATGTAGTTGGTCATAACAGGCACTTTGATGCAATTCTTTTCTGTGGTCACTGGATCACAAAAGCATACCCTATCTTTCAGTCATGATGCAGAGTTTATGCTTGCAAGGATATCCAGACCTTATCCACCTGGTATCCGCATAAATACTCCTATCGTTTACAGGGGTTAATTACATAATAACCATTGAACGTAATAAGTTGGTTGTTCTTCCTGTAGAGGAAAGATAGACTTGCCCAAAAGCTTTTCATTGCTAGGACAAGCTCTTGTAGAGAGAGGTAATGTACTTCTGACTCCTGAAAAGGAATATTGGTGGTCCAATATGGGAAATACTGTAATTCATGTGTTTAGTCATCGTAAGCATTTGCTTATTGTCACATTACTGATGTACTGTTTATTGAAATATTAATATCTAACATACGTTTTGAATTACTATATATTGGAAGTTTGCCAACATCTCATGGTTATACATATGTTTTTTGTTTGTGTTGATGCATGTACCAGGTTTACTTGGATATATCCTGTGCGAAGTGCAACCTCTGATACCACGTTTTCTAGTCTCACTTCCTTAGTATGCATTTGGTATTTCCAGGACCATCCACTTGGATGGTGGTCCTGCAGTTACTGCAAAGTAAACCTTAAACTGGGCAACCACATTTGGGTTACTTTGTGATTTCAGTGTGCCAACCACCCCCAAAGTAGTGGGGTTGGGGTCTGGGAAAATGCTAAGCTTAAATGATTGACCAAATTACTAGTTGCTTGCCCCACACAGTGGTATCTATTTATTCCTATGGTACAGATGAGCATTCACAACATACCTGATGATACAAGTGGTGAGACACCATATGAAATGTTACATGTTTTTCACTGACAATCATATTTCTGCACCAGGGAGAGCTCTATTAGAGAAATTTAGGGAATTTTTTTTTCCAGCCCACTCACCATGCACCACCAACTTTTTCTTACTGTTGGCCAGTTTGTCCTGGAGAGGGTGACTCCGAGAACTTTTACTGCAGAGAACAATCAGAGCCAACAGAGAACAGTAAGTTTTGATATTTTACACCCTGCTAAATACTTCCAGGATGTTCACAGAACCACTGACTGATACAATGGATGTTGTTAAATATAACAAGATAAAACAAATAGAGGACGACAGAAATGCCACCAGAACACAGCCACCAGAATCATAGCCACGTAACAGACTGAATCATGATCTGACATCTGAACCTGCAAATGTGGAGAAAGATGAACAGACAGGCGTGATACATTCACAGTTAAGATGGAATATATGAAAAATGAATCAGCAACATCATTATGAGAAAGACTCTGGAGAAAAAAGACTGTACCTGAATTATCTTATACAGTAAGAAAGAATGCAAAGATGCAAATAAAAGGATGCTAGAAAATTGGTTATGGTGTCTCCTTCTTACAATCTGCAGCATTATCATAACATCAACCCTAGCTGTCGTTTTAAAACTGCATTGGAATTATGTTAACAAGCAGGAAGCACCTGAATTGGACTGCACACTATACAAGTTATTTGATCGTGAGGACTACCACCAAGAACTATCTCAAAAGGAAAGACATAGCTCACAGTGAAATGATTGCTAGTGTGACCTACACTGGTATTTCACAAGGAACCTATTGAGATCATTCCAAAAACCGATTATACATGAGAAAGATGTGATTGGACTATTACAAATCCTAATAATGGACTCAACGATGATAGCAAAGCATGCTGAAAACAGAAAAAGATGGGACAGATGCTTGTGAAAGACTTTGGATGCACCTATGAAGGGGATTAAGAAAAGACTTTGCCATATAGTTTAAAAAAGAAATAAAGGCTGACAACTGTTAACACCCAGCTATTTCTCAAGATGGGTACTGAGAAAACCTGATTGACTATCAAAGCACCTCACAGTACAAGACACAGATTGTTGCCTACAACTCAGAAAAAGTGGTTAATAGGAAGGAGCAGGAGAAGAGGAATATAGATTTCCTACTGGAGTGGAAAACCATCCTGGAACAATATTCTGCAACAATGAACATTACAATGACATTTGGTGGCGTATTAATTAAATTCGGAAGAAACACATCAATTAACGAAAGAAACCTTGATTCAATTAATAAATAATAAGACCGGCCTACTTAAAGGACCACTATAGTGCCAGGAAAACATACTCGTTTTCCTGGCACTATAGTGCCCTGAGGGTGCCCCCACCCTCAGGGTCCCCCTCCCGCCCGGCTCTGGAAAGGGGAAAAGGGGTAAAACTTACCTTTTTCCAGCGCTGGGCGGGGAGCTCTCTGCCTCCGATCCTCCTCCATTCCGCCCTGTCGGCTGAATGCGCACGCGCGGCAAGAGCTGCGCGCGCATTCAGCCGGTCGCATAGGAAAGCATTTACAATGCTTTCCTATGGACGCTTGCGTGCTCTCACTGTGATTTTCACAGTGAGAATCACGCAAGCGCCTCTAGCGGCTGTCAGTGAGACAGCCACTAGAGGCTTTGGGGGAAGGCTTAACCCATTTATAAACATAGCAGTTTCTCTGAAACTGCTATGTTTATAAAAAAATGGGTTAACCCTATCTGGACCTGGCACCCAGACCACTTCATTAAGCTGAAGTGGTCTGGGTGCCTAGAGTGGTCCTTTAATGCAGATGCCCTGCCAAGAGAATGGAATATAAAAGGCCAGCAAAATCTTTCAGAAACCTGACATCATGGGACACTTGTATTAAATCATGATTTGCAGCTTTTCTTAAACTCTACATATTATGTACATACCTTCAACGCAAGGAACTCCTGTAAACATAAACACAGAGACATTGATACAACAAGGATTCTGTAATTGTTCTGTTGCAGATGTGATCTACCGATGTATTCCTTGCTCTTTTGGTATAACTATACTATACTATAATAACTATATCCATCAAAACGTTAAATGACTCCCTAGGACCATAGACCAAGGATTCTTGCTATATTCTGGACTTGCAGGAATGTGGTGCATGGACAGAAAAATTATAATTACTAAAGCAATCATGCTATTTTTTCCTTGTATCGGAAATGTGTCAGTGACAATGTGTAATATAATACAGATACTATAATTAATGGTATAAAATAAACACATAATGTGTTAATTACAAAGGTGGATATCTGAAACGCAATTGAAGATTATTGCTAAAATGCCATATGCAGCTGCAGTCTTGCCTACAAACAAATATATTAGACATAAAGTATACGAGCATAACAGCTAATTACCCAGATGAATGTACATTAATGCCTGTGTCTTGCAGCTAAAGTAAATAGCTAAGCGATGCAGATTGCTTTATATCTACTGGGCATTTTCTTGTAGATTAAATCCAAGCAGTGGCCAGATTATCTGATTTTAACAATGTATCTTTACATAAATGAATCATGATAGTTAAAGATCATATGATTACAATAACAACTGCAATAATGAATGTTTTAACCTTAAAAGAAAATGTGAAATGTTTTTATTAAATCAGAAACTACTTGATATTCGTTTGCAGAGTGGTATAATTAATATAATCTAATTAATAGTTAAAATTAAAGTGAAGTACTTCAACAGTTAAAATGTAACTCAAAGACAGACAGAAACTTTACTTCACTTATCACTAACCTATATTTACAATGATAAACATGTTCAGTCTGCCAGAGCTAAGGCCAGTCAATGGAAAGTAAAAGAGTTTTATGGATTAACCCGTCCAGGTGATATACATGATGATTTTGGAAATTGATCATTTAGGTCACCAATTGCAAACTGGTGAAAAGATGTCAAAGATGTAAATTCATCCATACCACTCTATGTATATATATTAAAATACGCGTAATCAAATATTTTATAGGTTTTTTTTTTCAAATACCAAGAAAATATTATTTGGTTTGTGATGGTTAAATATACATATGTGTGGTAATGATCCTGCCATATCTATTGATTGTTTAATCAATACATCATGCATATTATTATTAAGTCATATTCTGATTGTAACATACCCCCACTTTAACCAGTTATAGTTACAACAGATTCTGATATCTATTGTTATGGAAGTGTTAAAACCACTTATACAAAGGTAGAGCTAAAATAGAAATACCTTCAATATTGTTTCTGAGTGTTTTTTTTAACTCACTTTTAGAAATAATAAAAATCCAAATCATCTTAAGCTACACCCAACAGCCACTGGTAAATATACCTAAACAATTAAGATTCACATTGTTAAGCATCCAATCTCATGAACGTAACTTTCCACAATGGCTGTCAGATCTTGGTAAAAAAAAATGTTTTTAAGAATTTTTGGGGGCATTTCTGGTATTTTAAGCCACTAATAACTGAAGTTATTATATTTACTAATTGTAACTTAGGGAATAAGTTGTCTTCTCCATTACAGGACAAAGAAAGATGAATAATGTCATGTTTCCAATTAGCAACTATTCTAAATATATTGAGAGATTTTGAATAAAGGAGTATTTTTAACATTTAACCCCTTAAGGACACATGCCATGTGTGACATGTCATGATTCCCTTTTATTCCAGAGGTTTGGTCCTAAAGGGGTTAAAGAGAATGTAATTTTACATACCATTGTGAACAAAGGTGGTAAATACGTTGCTGCTTCAAATTATCCTTATATCTCTAAATCATATACAATGGTTTTTATCTTTAAAACAAAACACTAGAAAGATTAACTATGTTACTATTTCATCTATCATTATTATACAAAGTATAACAAATGTAAAGATTTTTCCACAGATTTTACCTGTTAACATTTTTAGCACAACAGCACCTGATGTCATTGAGATGTCTATCACTGAGATGTTACAAAGATTCCAATACAGCAAAAGGAGGTGTTCTTGAGAATCCACTTCGATTGCTGTATCAACATAACATTTACTATAATGGGATCCGTAAAAGGATATCGGAGAGTATCCAATCTATACATATCATGGTGTAAAAATGTTGCATGGAAAAAACTAAATAAAAAAAGCAAAGGCAAATACCAATACCATCACCACCGTGATAACAGATGATTCTGATTCAATATCTGCAACCAATTCTAGCCAAATATTTGGATAGCTGGATTCTACAACCTATACTCTACAACAAATACCCGGGTATTCTACAAACACAACCTCCAGCAATGTATCTAAGGAATGTAAACTTCTACAGGCCTTTAAAGACTTTGGATTACAAATACAATAACTACTTTTAGCTTTGGATTACAATTCGTATCCGGATCCATACAAGAATATCTTACTCTGGAACCTGGTGTTCTTTTCAATTCTTTCCCAGACAAAAGCTTTGCTCATTTTAATAAACCACCTTTACAGGCAAACATCACACTACGGATATTTTACTGTTACAACAATGATCAAAGATGCTGGGAGCACAAAAAACCTAAAGACTGTTGGAGAACTTTGGTTTACTAATTTAAGGAAGAAATGCTCTACAATGCCCACAGTTTAATGGAGAGGGTGTTATGGGCAAATACAAATATTACAAGTTTTAGAATTAAATGTATTCT
Source organism: Pelobates fuscus (assembly GCF_036172605.1). Lineage (NCBI taxonomy): Eukaryota > Metazoa > Chordata > Amphibia > Anura > Pelobatidae > Pelobates > Pelobates fuscus. Next base: position 163,146,030 of record NC_086319.1, read on the forward strand.
TAAACTGTGTACTTTGTCTTTAAGATATATTGCAAACTAACAAGGTGTTAAAAATGGAACATATTGTTTTTCATAACTGTTTCTTTAAGCAATAACCTCTTACCTACTTACAGTGCATATTATGTTTACGCCATTTTGTGCCAGACGAATTACAATAAAAATGCCTAAACAAGCTTCAAGGCTATCCTATGACTATATCAGTACACAATATACTGTGGTAACTCTAAGTAGATAAGGATGTTCAGACTTTAAGATGCCATCTTGAACTAAGTCAGGAAAATTTACATGACGTATACACCCTTTAGTTATGGACCTGTATTTTTGCCAAGTTAGGGGGGGGGTCCTAAAATGAATACAGTAAAAGAAGTGTTACTTTTTCATATATGAACTACAGTGACCCTAAAATGAAGGCACCTAAGGTATAACTAGGTGTACTTTTAAAATGTTAAGACACAGAGGAGAGACTTGGAGAGAGATGCTGCTCCATCTTAAAATGACAGAGTGGCTGACATGATGACATGTTCAGAAGGGTATGTTCACGGCCGTCTTTAAAGCGGGGCAAACGGGGCAACTGCCCCGGGCTCACTCACTCCTGGGGGGCCCAAAGCAGCTACCCCGTGGGCCCCGCTGTCCGCCCCCAAAATGCTTTGATTTTCCCCTGGGCCCGCCGGTGCTGCGGCTGCACCGGGAGCCCACACACTAAGAGGGCCCGGTCGTGCGCTGTGGCCCTTTAACAGCGCGACCGGGCCCCCTTGTTTTACTGCAGCAGGCTGGGAGGAAGTGACTGCCGTGAGTCACTTCCTCCCAGATAGAATGAAGCCACGCGGGATGGAGAAGGAGGAGGCCGTCAGGAGGGAGCTGGAGTGCAGGAGCCTCACACTCCCAACAACCTCAGCCTGCCACTGGACCCCAGGGAATCCATAAGGTAGGCTGGCGGGTGGCTTTATAAATGTAAACGTTGCATGTGTGTGTGTGTCTTACTATGTGTGTGAGTATGTCTGTCAGGGTGCCTGTGTGTGTGTTACCATTTCTGTGTGAGTCAGTATGTCTGTCAGTGTGTCAGTATGTCTGTCAGTGTGTCAGGGTGTCTGTGTTTGTCAGTATGTCTGTGTGTCTTAGTATGTGTGTATGTGTGTGAGTATGTCTGTCAGGGTGTCTGTGTGTGTGTCACCATTTCTGTGTGTGTGTGTCTTAGTATGTCTGTTTGTGTGTGTCAGTATATCTGTGTGTGTCTTAGTATGTCTGTGAGTATGTCTGTATTTAGTATATCTATGTTTCTCTATGTGGTCTGTGTGTATCTGCATGTGTGTCAGGTTGTGTATCTGCGTGTCTGTATGTGTGTCAGTGTGTGTATCTGTACGTTATCATTGTATGTATTTGTATGTTGTCAGTGTGTGTACCTGCGTGTGTATATCTGTGTGTGCATCTGTATATAGTCAGTGTTTTTATCTGTGTATGCATGTGTGTCAGTATATGCATCAGTGTGTCTGAGTATCCATATGTGTCAGTGTTTGTATATATGTCTATGCATGTGTGTCAGGTTGTTTGTCTGTGTGTCTGTATGTTATAGTGTGTGTATCTGTGTCAGTCTGTATCTGCATGTGTGTTAGTGTGAGTGTCAGTGTTTATGTCTGTGTATCTGCATGTGTTTCAGTGTGTGTGTGTGTGTGTGTGTGTGTGGCAATCTCTGTGTACATGTGCATACATCTTATCATTCAAAACGCCAACACTAGACACAAGTGCACCCCTGCATTCAACCTTCAACACTACATACAAACACAATCCTGCATTGAAACGTCAACAATACATAAACACCAAAAATATATATAAACACACCCCAGCATTTAAAAAAACAAGCAAAAAAAACTGCACATAGATGCATGCTTGCATTCAAACACCAACACCACATACAAACACACCCCTACATTTACACAAACATACTCCATACACAAACATGCTTCCATTCAAACACACAAACACAACTCAGTGCTAAATACGACTCTGCAAGCATGGGAAAATGGTTCCGCTTCTGCGTTGGGAAGTGGAGAGTGTGATTGCATGTCAGGGAGTGGGGGTCAGGGGGCCCCATCAAATTCTTGCCCAGGGCCAAATCAATTTTAAAGACGGCCCTGGGTATGTTAACCTATTAATGATATTTGCAAGCATTTAGTTTAATCTTATAAACTCTGCTAGAATGGATTTTATATGTCTATATTTATATTTTTATATAATAAATATCTAAAAGACAAAACTTTATTCCTTCCAAGACAATCCTTATTTTATATTGTATTCTCAATTATTTATATACCGTATATACTCGAGTATAAGCCGACCCGAATATAAGCCGAGGCCCCTAATTTTACCCCAAAAAACTGGGAAAACTTATTGACTCGAGTATAAGACTAGGGTGGGAAATGCAGCAGCTACTGGTAAATTTCTAAATAAAATTAGATCCTAAAAAAATTATATTAATTGAATATTTATTTCCAGTGTGTGTATATAATGAATGCAGTGTGTGTGTATGAATGCAGTGTGTGTGTGTATGAATGCAGTGTGTGTGTGAGTGCAGCGTATGAATGCAGTGTGTGTGTATGAGTGCAGTGTGTGTGTGTATGAATGCAGTGTGTGTGTGTATGAGTGCAGTGTGTGTGTATATGAGTGCAGCGTGTGTATGAGTGCAGCGTGTGTATGAGTGCAGTGTGTGTGTATGAATGCAGTGTGTGTGTATGAATGCAGTGTGTGTATGAATGCAGTGTGTGTGTGTATATGAATGCAGTGTGTGTATGAATGCAGTGTGTGTGTGTGTATGAGTGCAGTGTGTATGAGTGCAGTGTGTGAATGAATGCTGTGTGTATGAATGCAGTGTGTGTGTGTGTGTGTGTGTGTGTATGAGTGCAGTGTGTATGAGTGCAGTGTGTGTGTGTGTATGAGTGCAGTGTGTATGAGTGCAGTGTGTGTATGAATACAGTGTGTGTGTGTGCAGTGTGTATGAGTGCAGTGTGTGTGTGTATGAGTGCAGTGTGTGTATGAGTGCATTGTGTGCATGAGTGCAGTGTGTGCATGAATGCAGTGTGTGTGTATGAGTGCAGTGTGTATGAGTGCAGTGTGTGTGTGTATGTATGTGTGTATGTGTGTGTTGCAGAGCCTTGGGGGGGGGAAATTTTATTATTTTTTTTACATTATTTTAATATTTTTTTTTCATTATTTTTTTTTTACTTATTATTTTTTTTAATTATTTTCATATTTTATTATTATTATTTATTATTTGTAATGTTATTTTTTTTTAATTATTATTTTATTATTAATTTATTTTTGTTTCGTCCCCCCTCCCTGCTTGCTAGCTGGCCAGGGAGGGGGGCTCGTTCCCTGGTGGTCCAGTGGATGGGCACTGTGTAGGAGGGGGCTGTGGGGGGCTGCAGAGATGTTACTTACCTTTCCTGCAGCTCCTGTCAGCTCTCTCCTCCTCCGCCGGTCCGTTCAGCACCTTGGTCAGCTCCCAGTGTAAATCTCGCGAGAGCCGCGGCTCTCGCGAGATTTACACTGTGAGCTGACAGAAGAGGTGAACGGACTGGCGGAGGAGGAGAGAGCTGACAGGAGCTGCAGGAAAGGTAAGTAACATCTCTCTGCAGCCCCCACAGCCCCTGTCTGTATTATGGCAATGCAAATTGCCATAATACAGACAATTGACTCGAGTATAAGCCGAGTTGGGGTTTTTCAGCACAAAAAATGTGCTGAAAAACTCGGCTTATACTCGAATATATACGGTATGTTAAATAGAGGATCTCTTACACTAACTATATAAAATTATGGCTAAGATATCTGTATGGTTAGCCCTACTAATTTCTATGCTTTAAGACGTTATAGTGGTAAATAAGGGAACCAGCCGCAGTTACAGCCTATTTAAGCCGAAAACTTTTGCCCCGAGTGTAGCAGACTTGTTCCCCTCTCAGTTTGGTTGTCCATACCCCCCTTGTTCGTTTCCCGAATGAAGACAAGTGTTCCCCTTTTATAACCCCTGAATACCAACCTCGCCATTTGGGTAAAGTTCTGTCTGGCTGGCCACGCGGTGGTAGCCCAAAACAGTTCCAGAGAAAAAGATGGAACAGCCGGTCAACTGTCGGGAGATCCTGTGCGAACACCATCAAAATCTCACCTGGGCTCTTAAGGAGCGACTGCTCCCCCAGTTGGTAGTATCTTTCTCCCAAACAGCGCTCTCTAAATTAATCTGTGAGTGGAACAGGCAGCAGTACAGTTTTCCCCGGAGTTCGCAAGATAGCGTATCCAAAAGGCGTTCCAGACATTCAACGACCAAGTACCGTTGCCAGCGTTCAGGAGACAAAATGTCCGCCATTCACTAGAGCACATGTATTCGGTTATACAAATGACGGCCATCCAGGGAAAGTACTTGAGCTAATTACATTTTTAAAGTTAACAAGCCTGTTTTGGGCTACCACCTCGTGGCCGGACAGACAGAACTTTACCCAAATGGCGATTCCATTCCACCACCAAATGGATCCAGGCTAATTGGGAATATAAAGAGAACAAGATACAACAAATACTGGGTGCGCTAAGTAGGGCAATGAGAGATAATAAACAAAAATAATATAAAGAGTCTCTTAAAGTACAGCGAAGACCTGGAGTGTATATTCTTGAGTTCTTGCTTTGAATCCTCAGTGGTAAATATGAAATACAAAAGCAAAAATAGAGACCAATAGTGCAAAACCGTTTTAGGAAAGCTGGATCACGAACAACACAGAAGTAGAGAAGTGCCAACTCACAATTTAAAGAGCTATGCCCAGCTCTAGGTAAAACAGCATACAGTGGTATTTAATACTCCCCACATGTAGGATATAACTGGAGACTTGGAGGTATATCCTCAAGACTTCTTACAGCATTCCAGATAAGCGTCAGCATATAAAATACATAAAAAGGGGAAAAACCCAATGGTGCAATAACGTAGGTTAACTGCAACTACAGACAACACTGAGGTCCTAAGAGTGCCAACTTACAATTGTGAGAGCTATAACCAGCTCTGAGTAAAACAGCATACAGTAGTATTTAAACTCCCACATGTAGGATATCCTTCTAGCGATGCTTGCAGTGCCGGTCTTATGAAATAAAGTCACAAGAGAGGGCCCATAGTGTTTACCGTATAGAAAATAGCAGTAAAAGGTAAAATGAAACGTACTTACAGTGTTCAGAGCAGCCACACTGCTCTATGAACCAGGCGTAGGTGGAATAATCCCCACCAGGGATTTCTTTTGTAGTACTGCATCTTTAAAATGATAAAAAATCAGCCAGGATAAAACAGCAACAAGTAAAAGTAAGTGTGCAAAATACTTTTATTGGATTCTTATTAAAACAGAATGCGTTTCGCCAAAACAGGCTTTATCAAGTGGGAATATAAGACTTGTGGAGTTCCTGTGTAGTTTTAATGTATTTTTGGGGTGATTTGTGTATTTTATGTATGGTTCCCTGTAACTGAGAGATAATTGAGTTACCAGTCTTTGATTCAATTAGCTCCCAGTCACAGGGATGCCTGCGAGGGGTTTGTGTTATCCCATGCTGGGGGTCTGTGCATAAAAAGTGAGTGTGGCACAATAAACCTCAGTTGTACTCTGAGAACTGTGTGTCGTCCAGTTACTGGGGAGGGATAGAGCTATTCACTTCACAGCACCTTCTTCCAGAGTTCCAGTTACCATGAATCCAGCAGAGAAAGGTTCTCATCAGGACTAGAGCTTCGCTACACCGAGAAGCTATGCAACAATTGAGAAAGATTGCCTGACCCTTGTATGGGCTCTGAAAAAATGTACCCCTTATCTGTACAGACAAGCCTTCACCCTAATCACCCTAATTACACCTGTTGGTGTGGATTAACCGCTTCACAGGAAACAACGCATGGTTGCTGAGGTGGAGTCTGGCCCTACAACCATATGATTTCACCATTAATTATCGACTTGCTAAGCAGAATTGGAATGTGTTGTCCCGGCAGAGCGAGCTTGTGAACTAAAGGACTTTTCCCCTCCAAACGAAATGCCCTGGAGCGCCCTTCTTCTGACCATAATCGGAGTCCAGGGAGTTGCAAAGTCTATAGTGAGACTGTAGAGGACTGGACTCTGCACCAGAGTCTGCCCCAGTTTCCTGGAGGGGACTGCTTGCTAGCCTCCTGCCCTGTGACTATGGCCCTGGGATGGATTTCCCTTTAAGGCACCATATTTGGGCTTATGGACCTTTATTGTACAGTGCTGGTCCTTTTAAAAACAGTGTACGGACACATGGAAACTTTTTGGACACCTTTTCTTCCCCTTTGAATCCCTGGGAAGGTGAGGCTCTTCCCCTCCCCCAGCTCCATTGTTCTCCAGCAGGGCGTTGTACCAGGGACACTGCAAGACTAGTGGGAACTGGTTTTAGCAGGTAAAGCCATGCTGGCAAGTGATAATAAAGGGACCTCACCTAACTTTTAACCCCTGGACGGATTCATGTAATTTTTACATATGTTGCTCCCCAAGTTATGCTGATCACAGAAATATATAGTTTTATTCGTATGTGATGTAAAATCAGGGAGTTATAAAAATGTAATAAAAGTATAACTTTTCAGCTTGGAGATAATTGAGTAGATACAGTAATTGACTCAATTATCTCCTAAGCAGAGGGGAGGAATATGCTGGGTGTGTTTCTACTGTCCCATTGTGTCTGATTGGCTTGCATTGTATGTGTGGTAATGTGTTTATTGGTTGTTCTGCAAAACCCTGTGGGCAGTATTATGTTTAGTGGATGGTAAATAAAAGAGGCTGTATGTGCCAGCACAAGGAGTTCCTGTTTAACCCTCAAAATGAAGTGTCGTCTCATGATTGGGGGAGGATTTATTGCATGCTGTTCCAGTTTGACTGCTAGGAGTGCAAACCTATTCGTATGGTTCCGACTTAACTGTCTACAGCATTCAGAGGCTTGAGAGGATTCATATGCTTCTCCGATACGGTGATTGTGGTGTCTGCCAGAGTGCTTGGAGTCATCAGCAAACGCTAGGAGCATCCTTTAACGGAGGTACCCAGTCGGGGTGCCAGGCGATCCGTTACATAGTCTTAAGTACAATTCATCTGGAACTCCGGTTTGGTAGCGGCTGGTCCCAACTCTCGATCAATTTCCACTCCGGTTTTCCCCTATTTCCACACCACCTAGAAGAGCGCTTTTTGGAGGGAACATACCTCAGACTATGTGAAACAATCGCTCCCTGGGAGCCAGGAGTAAAGGCCCTTACTTAATTCACAGGAACTCTCAACATTTGACCAGCTAAAGCACTAATCGCTCTGGAACTCTTTTGGGCATGGACCACATGTGTGACGGGTCAAAACTTTACCAAGTGTCGTTTTGTCATCTCTTCAAGGATCCGGTTGCTATTTTGCCAACATGGGCGCTTGGATTAGAGCTATCCGGGGATATAAATGTGTGGGGTTCCTGTATGTTTTTATGATGTTTTTGGGGTGTTTTTGTATTGTGTTCTCTGCATCCAGGAGATAATTGGTTTAGCAAGCCTCAATTCAATTATCTCCCAGACTCAGAGGCACCAGGGCGAGATGGCTGTATTGTGAATAGGGACCGCATGCTGGGGGTCCGTGTATAAATGACTGTGTTGAACCTAATAAAAGCATATCTACTCCCAGCATTAAGTCTCGACTAATGTATGGGTGGAAAGCTATAACAGCTATACTCACCATTTCGTGTGGAAGGAGCTAAAACACTATGGGAAAGGGAATCTTTGGCAGCGATACTACGGTGGTCCTTCACATATATAATGTTGATATGTTTTTCAAAGAATTGAAAAAGCTGGAGATGAAAATAAGGCTACCACCAAATATGAAATTTCACATACATTTTTAGAATTTTTCCTTATAACAAGATGGATAAATAACTTAAATACATTTGTGTGATCCTTACATTGTGAATTTGACAGACTGCACAATTTACATTTACTACTATTATATTACTACTAATATTTACTATACTATTTAAATTGGTGACCAATAGGCTGTTGTCTCAAAGCATTTTCACCTTGTGTCTTACAATTAGTAAATCAGACTAGGAAAGCAGTGAGCTATGTGTTCTCCCGTCATACTGGCAAATGTGATTAGTTTTAGTAATAATAATTAGGAAATGATAATGGCAACATATACAGGGAGTGCAGAATTATTAGGCAAGTTGTATTTTTGAGGATTAATTTTATTATTGAACAACAACCATGTTCTCAATGAACCCAAAAAACTCATTAATATCAAAGCTGAATATTTTTGGAAGTAGTTTTTAGTTTTTAGTTATAGCTATTTTAGGGGGATATCTCTGTGTGCAGGTGACTATTACTGTGCATAATTATTAGGCAACTTAACAAAAAACAAATATATACCCATTTCAATTATTTATTTTTTACCAGTGAAACCAATATAACATCTCAACATTCACAAATATACATTTCTGACATTCAAAAACATAACAAAAACAAATCAGTGACCAATATAGCCACCTTTCTTTGCAACGACACTCAAAAGCCTGCCATCCATGGATTCTGTCAGTGTTTTGATCTGTTCACCATCAACATTGCGTGCAGCAGCAACCACAGCCTCCCAGACACTGTTCAGAGAGGTGTACTGTTTTCCCTCCTTGTAAATCTCACATTTGATGATGGACCACAGGTTCTCAATGGGGTTCAGATCAGGTGAACAAGGAGGCCATGTCATTAGATTTTCTTCTTTTATACCCTTTCTTGCCAACCACGCGTGTGATGGAGCATTGTCCACTCGTGTGATGGAGCATTGTCCTGCATGAAAATCATGTTTTTCTTGAAGGATGCAGACTTCTTCCTGTACCACTGCTTGAAGAAGGTGTCTTCCAGAAACTGGCAGTAGGACTGGGAGTTGAGCTTGACTCCATCCTCAACCCGAAAAGGCCCCACAAGCTCATCTTTGATGATACCAGCCCAAACCAGTACTCCACCTCCACCTTGCTGGCGTCTGAGTCGGACTGGAGCTCTCTGCCCATTACCAATCCAGCCACGGGCCCATCCATCTGGCCCATCAAGACTCACTCTCATTTCATCAGTCCATAAAACCTTAGAAAAATCAGTCTTGAGATATTTCTTGGCCCAGTCTTGACGTTTCAGCTTGTGTGTCTTGTTCAGTGGTGGTCGTCTTTCAGCCTTTCTTACCTTGGCCATGTCTCTGAGTATTGCACACCTTGTGCTTTTGGGCACTCCAGTGATGTTGCAGCTCTGAAATATGGCCAAACTGGTGGCAAGTGGCATCTTGGCAGCTGCACGCTTGACTTTTCTCAGTTCATGGGCAGTTATTTTGCGCCTTGGTTTCTCCACACGCTTCTTGCGACCCTGTTGACTATTTTGAATGAAACGCTTGATTGTTCGATGATCACGCTTCAGAAGCTTTGCAATTTTAAGAGTGCTGCATCCCTCTGCAAGATATCTCACTATTTTTGACTTTTCTGAGCCTGTCAAGTCCTTCTTTTGACCCATTTTGCCAAAGGAAAGGAAGTTGCCTAATAATTATGCACACCTGATATAGGGTGTTGATGTCATTAGACCACACCCCTTCTCATTACAGAGATGCACATCACCTAATATGCTTAATTGGTAGTAGGCTTTCAAGCCTATACAGCTTGGAGTAAGACAACATGCATAAAGAGGATGATGTGGTCAAAATACTCATTTGCCTAATAATTCTGCACTCCCTGTATGTGTGTTGTATTCAGCTATTATTTTACACTTTTAATAACAAGTACACCTTTAAAATTCAGTTTCAAAGTTCAGTTTGAGAAAGAATAGACACACAAAGGTGCAGTCACCATTGATTTAAGTGAGACTTTGACCCATGTATCCTGTAAGTTCTAGTGAAAATATTTTATAAATGATTTTCTACAGACAATGTACCTGCCATCGTACACACAACTTAAATAAATAAATAAAAATAACACTTAAAGTCATCAATCATTGTGTTAGAAGAATTTCTGACAAATCAATTTGTTAAAAAATAAATTAAAAAAATGTGCCCCCTCTCTTGTCAATCAGTTGTCATGATATATTTCATGTCTTAGGCACATATACTGTATCTCATACTTTCTGTGACATATAAAATTTAAGTGCACATATGATGAAACCAGCATGTTCGTGCCATTACGTTGGTTGGCCTGATTGGCTAATCTTGGCCAATAAAATCAGAGAGGGTTGTGACAGGTTCTCTTGAAGCTTGAAGGTTTTCTGAAAACAATATTTATAATAGTTCATTTGTTAATTAAAATAGAATAACATAAATCCCTCCAGGGGCAGTGAGAGCCCTCGGTCCTTGTGTGGTGTTTGTCTGGTCTCTAATCTCCTGGCAGTGCACTTTCTTTTCTCCTTTTTAGCTTTTTAGTCTTTTTCTATTACACTCTATACTTTTCATATTTCGTCTTGAAAGGTACCTTTCTCTTAAAATACAGGTTAGTGAAGCATGCCAACCCACACTTTGTTCTTGCACTTTGTTTTAATTGTTTGGTTTTAGAACACTGTCAATTTAAAAAAGCATTTTGTAACTAGAAAGTTTATTACAGAACAAAACCAAAGTGTTGTAATTATTAGTATTATATTCCTAAGCCAATATTATGACAGGGCTCCCATGCTCCAACTGAGTGCCTCTGCCCATTCTGCTTCCTAGCTGCTTCCGGTGACCCTGGAACACTTCAGCCCCAGTTGCCAAAGCTAGACTTGGATTTTTCAGGAGCATTTCCCCCTAACCAGGCTGCAGCTCTCTTCTTCCAGGTAGGTATTGTCTGCTCTGCCTAGCTCTTTTTTGACTTGTTCTAGGCCACAGGGACCAAGCATACAGCCAACAGATCCAAGGAGTCTGTTACTGGGGACCGTGAACAAATCAACTACAGGACACACAGTTCCAAAAGGAACTAACACACATCTTTATTTTTACCAGCCCATATGCACATTACATTTAATTTGCTGTGACAACTTCAGTAAAATACAAGTAATAAAATCATGGGGAAATATACATGAATACACATAAACATATTTAGAAATATTACCCCTGCCTGCAGAATTCATAATAAGCAAATCTTCGTGAATATGCAAATTAACAAGCCTTATTCAGGTAGTGCATATATAGTTGCAAATAACAGGTGGAGCTGCACATAACTGTTTTACTATTCTCAACCAACAGATGGCACTGTACAGGTTGTGCAGGCAATTTCATCCAATTGATAGAAAGTATCAACAGGACAGGATGGCACACAAAACTTTTAAAGGACCACTATAGGGTCAGGAACCCTATAGGGTTAAAACCACCATCTAGCCACCCTGTCCCCCTCATGCCTCCCTAAAAATAGTAAAATCTTACTTGTATTCAAGCCTGAAGCTGTAACTCTGCATGCTGTTTGCCTCAGAAAAACAAGCTGTCTGCTGACATCATCAGAAGTGGTGGCCTAATCCAATCACAATGCTTCCCCGTAGGATTGGCTTAGACTGACAAGGAGGCAGATCAGGGGCAGAGCCAGCACAATTCAAACACAGCCCTGGCCAATCAGCATCTCCTCATAGAAATGAATTCTCTATGAGGAAAGTTCAATGCATCTCTATGAGGAAAGTTCAGTGTCTGCATGCAGAGAAAGGAGACACTGAATGTTTGGATGCATTTTAGGCAGCCATGACCCAGGAAGGATCTCTAACAGCTATCTGAGGAGTGGCCAGTGAAGTTACCAGTAGGCTGTAATGTAAACACTGCATTTTCTCTGAAAAGACAGTGTTTAAAGCAAAAAGCCTGAAGGTAATGAATCTACTCACCAGAACAAATCCAATAAGCTGTAGTTGGTCTGGGGACCATAGTGTCCCTTTAACAATAAACAAATACAGTATACACACACCTATCAGGGCTGGTGCAAGGATTTCTGCCGCCCTAGGCAAAGATCCATTTTGCCGCCCCCCTCATGTCACTCAATCACTGACAGACACACATTCACTCACTGACAGACACACACACTCACTGACACACACACACACACTCACTGACACACACACACACATAAACTCACTGACAGACATACACTCACTCACTGACACACACACACACACTTACTGACAGACAGACATACACTCACTGACAGACACACACGCACAGACACTTACTGGCAGACACTCACTCACTGACAGACACACACTCAAACGCACACTCATTGACAGACATCCACTGACTCACTCACTCACTGACAGACAGACATTCACTCACAGACAGACAGACATTCACTCACAGACACACACACAGGCAGACACTCACACAAACTCTCACTGACAGTCAAACACTCACCTCCCTGGGGTCCAGTGGGGGGCAGCTCCTCACTCCTCCAGCGTGCTGTTTAGTATGTTGGGGCCGAAATGACGTCATATTCCGGCTCCCGGCATCCCAAAGGGCGCACGAGGGAGGAGTGAGAGACTGCAATAACAGCCTACCTCGCCGCCTTCCTTTTCCGCCCCCTTCTCCTCTGGACACTGGGATTTGTTGGCAGAGCAGGCACCTGCCATTAAGGTAAGCAGGTGCCTGCTCTGCCTTATGTAGCGCTCGCCCAGCACTGCGGACCCAGACAGGGGCAGTCAGCCCACCTGGGAGCATCCCGGTCCTGACACCTATAATGCGCAAGGAGTGACTAAAACAGAAGACTAACTGGGATCCTACATAAAGGTTCTGTTTTCTTCCCCCAATGATGGTGATTACTGTCACAGGGCCCATAGTTAGTGGGAAGGAGGCTAAACTGCAGTCCTCTCCAACTACCAGCGTAAGAGAGGATTCCGTTACAAATATAAATATAATTACTGATTCCAATATACTGAGCACATTGATAAATGTAAAAATGCTAAATGTCCGAGTTTGCACTGAATAATTATTATAGCTGTTTGAGTTTCACAATCTATTAACAGAGTACACTCCCTGCCAAATTATTTGGTATTTCTGAATCCAGTTTTTCCACATCTTGACTAGTTATCAATCTCAAGAGCAGTGTTTGAACAAAATGCAGGGATTTCATAGATTTGGACAGTCTCTTGGAGCACAAAATGTAAATTGCAGTTGCACTGTTAAAATAATGACTCACTTGATTGCACACAACTTGCAAAGAGTTGGCAAGAAAGGAAGGAGATTAAAAGGGGAGATATAGGAAAAGGGTTGAATGTAAACAAAAGCAAGTTATTGCCTGGGCCAGTCACATTCAGTTGCATTGCTATTTCATCATATCAATATTACATGCTATGTAAAGAAACATTTGAATTGTAGCCACCTTGCCATGTTATAAAGTACTTTGTGTGACTTATAGGAATTCAAAGTGAATAAAACATGGATTTTAAATGGAAGCCTGAAATAGCTGAACTGTAAACGTTCTCTAAATCTGCTATGCTTCCAGTTCAGCTCTTTTGGTGTAAAATGTGAAATCCACCTTAAATTTTCTTGGAATTCCCAACAAGTTTCACTTTATTAAATAACCATGTTCCCTTTTTATTGGCATGTCTGCATTGTTCCCCAAATGTATAGCACTGCAGAATACGTTGGTGCTTTCTAAGTAATAAGTACATCTAAATATAATAATATTAAATGGCTTATAATGAGCTCTTTGGGAAAATGACTATTAAACATTGAATATGAGAAACAAGTCAAATTTGTATGAAGTGTCACCTGTGTCATGTCTTGTCTTTTATTTGCTTGCCTATTACATGATTAACTTTCTGCTTTTCAGTGATGTTTCCTTACTGTTGCATACGCTCTTTTCTTCTTTGTAAGGAATGTTTTCTTCGATTACACTCACACCTTACAAAGAAATTTGTAATTTAACCCACCCGTGCCCAGCACTGCACCATAAACTCCCTCCCTCCCTCTTTTGTCCCTCTTTTGTCACACCTCCTGCACTATATATACACAATATATACTTCCCAACAGTCACTTTCAAGTGCAAACACTCTTCTAAAGCGATGGCATCCAACTCTATCTTTCGACTCCAGCTGAATGATGGAAACAAGATTCCAATTATAGGCTTTGGTACCTACGCTCCAGAATATGTAAGTACTGAAAAATCCAGAATTCACAAAAAGAATGAAGATGTTTATTCTGTGCAATATATAAATGCAGCATTATAACAATATCAAGTTTCAGCAATAGACGAGACTATTTATGAAAAAATTTTTTTCCACTTTATTGATTCTGCTCCTATGTGAAGACCTTTTAATAGCTATTCTTCATGTTTATAAGTTCAATTAAAGCATGCAAGTATTATCCACAAAACAAGAGGACCTGGTTGACCTAGCATAAAAAAGGAACTGGTGCCACTTATTTAATGTTTTTGGTTTGTTTTTTTAGCCCTAATCTACATGGACTTCAAATTCAGTGTTTGCATATTTTTTTTATAACCCCGTCGACTCATCCTCTCAGTTATGTAATTACAAAAAAATATTAATTATTTAACAGGCAAGAGGCAGAGTTCTGTATAGTAAACAAATATAGGATAGCAGAAGTCATAAAGTCTAGTATTGGGCTGAATCTCCTAGTCTTTTTGCCACTTAGCAACACCCAGGTTTCTGTTGTTGATTCAAAACAAGGAGAAAAACTCAACTGAAGAAATTTTAATTTGTAATGCATAGGCTTGGATTTAATTCATTTGGATCAACATTTCAGATTATCACAATCTGGCGTAAATTCAATTTTCTAATTATTTATTTACAGAAGTCTCCATTAAAGTCTATGGGAATTTTTGTAGATAAATAATTTGATTGCTATTTTTTTTTTTAAATGATTGTGATCATTTAAAATGCTGATCCAAATGAATTAAACTGCAGCTTATAATAGGGAAACATATTTCATGACTCCAAAATGGCAGTCAAATTTCTCCTTGGATCAGTAAGTTGATACATGAAACCAAGGGGGCTGCACTCACCCGAACATGCATACAGGTGATACTCGAAAAATTTGAATATCGTGCAAAAGTTCATTTATTTCAGTAATGCAATGTATGGCTGTAAGCTATAATCTTCGCACTTATGACAAATCACGTCTTGAACTATCTTGCTTTGCATGTAATGCGTCTGATATATTAGTTTCCCCTTTTACGTTGCATTACTGAAATAAATTAACTTTTGCACTGTATTGTAATTTTTCGAGTATCACCTGTACATTATAGGATGCTGCTGGGGCCAATTCAACATACAAGATCCAGAGCACTCACTCATTCACTAAACAACAATGTTAAGTCTCACAGAATGTAATAGTTTTATTTAAAAACACCTCATCTTGGCAAAAAATAATGGGTGTTTAGTTACATTATATGATCATATATTGCATAAGCCTGCCACAACGTCAAGTTACCCCATTCTTGGCAGGTCCTACTCTAGCAGCGTAATGCCTACTCTTATGAGATTAATCCACTTACTTGGGAAATAGTTCCCCTTGGGTAGTTAAACCATTTTGTTTATGCAGTCCATGACACTTAACTATCCGAGGTCTGTCACTCACACAGCCTCCATAAAATGGTTTTATTTTTACAGCACAGCGTGTATACTTTAGAAGTTTGTATCTCCTTTACAGTTAATTTACTTTAAACATACACAAGTGGCTGCCATAGGCTCTAGCAGACACTTAACGGAGCAGGAAATAAGAAATTCTAAATTAAACACACTGTGCAATAAGTAATACCAAAACATTAGATCTCTATTTCAGGAAGTGTGCATGGACAGGGCTGCCACCAGAAATTTTGGGGCCCCTAACTCAGCTCAGGGTCTGGAAGCTTAAGAGGGATGTATGGGAACAAAACTTGTGTGGACTGGCTGACAATAAAATTAGTTTAGGTAATGCAGACGTTGGTCTCTCTAACACTGTGGCATGTCCCCTGTCTTTTACATTTACTACATACACATTTTCTCTGTCCCAGACTATATACCAGGAACTTCTGCCTGCTAGTAAGGAGAAGGTAAGGAGAGAAGTGGATCAGCGAGTGCTAGGGGACAGTCCTTAGAAAGCATGGAGTGAGCGCATCATTAGACGCATTTATGTCAAGCTCAGGGTGCTGCCTGCATAGTATGCCCTTAGTTGGACAGCCTGCAGGATTGGCAGGCAGCCTGACATGCATTCATGCCAGGCTGTCCATCAAATTCTTTGGACAGACATGCCCCATTTTTGGGCATGTTCTCCCCTTTTGGCAGGTCTGGTCACGTGATTTGCACCAGTGTCCCACCCTTTTACCCTGCCCATTGACTTCCTGCTTCACTGGACACTGCTGTTAGGGGTTATGGATTTACTTGAAAGATGAAAGCATAAATTAGAGAGAGATTAGCATAGAGTATGTGTTTTCTTATAGCTGCATCCTATGAGTTTCCCTCCAGCACCATCTCCATCAGATACATGACGCTTGGGAGGTATGACTGATTTAGTGTTTTTGGTTGATAAAATTCCGTAATTAGGCCCATCATAATTGTCAGCACCAGGCCCACTGTGCTCTTAATCCGGGCCCTGGACTGAGACATTTAAATGGTGAAAGAAAGACTCATACTGAGAAAGTCATACAGGCTAACAACTAGGTTGCCATATTGCCCTATTTTGGACTCTTTCTTCTGTCTCTCTTTTCTATCCCAGCGTCCCTTATTTCTAGGAACTCCATATTATTTGTCCTTGTGAATGTATAAAGAGCTCCACAGCAATAATATGCACATCCAGGTGCGTACCTGTAGCATTTGGCACCCGTTGCGGATCCTATATTTGGCACCCCCCCTTAAAAATGTAAATAAAAACACCCGCAAATGTTTTTAACCCCTTCAGGACCGCTGACGGTTCAGGACCGTCAGCGGTAAAACGTGCGTCCTGAACCGTCATAACGGTCTGGGGCTACTTACCTGTTCGCTGTCGGTCCCACGGCGGCGATCGGCTCTCCTCCCGGTCCAGGGGGACTGCCTGTCTGCCCGGGCAGTCCCCCCTCGGCAGATCAGGACCCCACGGCCATGTGATCACTCGATCACATGACCGCAATAGGGATGCATGTGTCTGCCTGCAGGGGGACTGTCTGTGCTGACAGGCAGTCTCCCTGCAAGTGAAAAATCATAAAACAAAGTGAAATAAAAACAATCAGTGTAAAAAAAATAATAATATGTGTATATATATATGATATATATACATGTATTATATCTATATATACCTATATATAATATATGTATATATATATCATATACCGTATATACTCGAGTATAAGCCGAGTTTTTCAGCACATTTTTTGTGCTGAAAAAACGGAACTCGGCTTATACTCGAGTCAATAGTCTGTATTATGGCAATTTGCATTGCCATAATACAGACTGAGGGAGAGGGGGCTGGCAGAGATCTTACTTACCCGTCCTGCAGCTCCTGTCAGCTCTCTCCTCCTCCGCGCCGTCCGTTCAGCACCTCGGTCAGCTCCCAGTGTAAATCTCGCGAGAGCCGCGGCTCTCGCGAGACTTACAGTGTTAGCTGACAGAGGGAGCTGCACGGACGGCGCGGAGGAGGAGAGAGCTGACAGGAGCTGCAGGACGGGTAAGTAAGATCTCTGCCAGCCCCCTCTCCCCCCCCCACTGAACTGCCAATGCTGGACCACCAGGGAAGGAGCCCCCCTCCCTGCCATGTATCAAGCACGGAGGGGGGACGAAAATAAAAATAATAATTAAATAAAAAATAATAAGAAATAATAATGAAAAAAATATATTAAAATAATAAAAAATAATAATAAATAAAATAATAAAATTGCCCACCCCCCACCACTGCAACACACACACTGCACACATACACACACACTGCACACATACACACACGCACACTGCACACATACACACACGCACACTGCACACATACACACACACTGCACTCATACACACACACTGCACTCATACACACACACTGCACTCATACACACACACTGCACTCATACACACACACTGCACTCATACACACACACACTGCACTCATACATACACACACTGCACTCATACACACACTGCACTCATACACACACACACTGCATTCATACACCCACTGCACTCATACACACACACTGCATTCATATACACACACTGCATACATACACACACACTGCACTCATACACACACACTGCACTCATACACACACACACTGCACTCATACATACACACACTGCACTCATACACACACTGCACTCATACACACACACACTGCATTCATACACCCACTGC
This sequence comes from Pelobates fuscus, assembly GCF_036172605.1. Lineage (NCBI taxonomy): Eukaryota > Metazoa > Chordata > Amphibia > Anura > Pelobatidae > Pelobates > Pelobates fuscus. The sequence continues at coordinate 163,164,272 of NC_086319.1, forward strand.
ACTCATACACACACACTGCACTCATACACACACACTGCACACATACACTGCACACATGCACACATACACACGCTGCACTCATACACACACGCTGCATTCATACACACTGCATTCATACACACACTGCATTGATTATACACACACTGCATTGATTATACACACACTGCATTGATTATACACACACTGCATTCATTATACACACACTGTAAAGAAATATTCAATTAATATATTTTTTTTAGGATCTAATTTTATTTAGAAATTTACCAGTAGCTGCTGCATTTCCCACCCTAGTCTTATACTTTAGTCAATAAGTTTTCCCAGTTTTTTGGGGTCAAATTAGGGGCCTCGGCTTATATTCGGGTCGGCTTATACTCGAGTATATACGGTATATAATGTCATACTAAGTGTATTTTTATATTTATATATATGTATATTAATATAAAAATACACTTATATTTAAATTACACACGTATATATATAATATATATAATAACTATATATATGATATATATATTATTATAAAATACAAATAATATGTTAAAATAAATAACAAAAAAAAAAATAATTTTTAATAATTAAAAAAAATTATATATATATATGCAATTTTATTCTAACAGTATTTTGATATTGATATATATATATTTATATCAAAATACACTTAGAATGTAATGATATATATATCTATGTATAAATAAATAAAAATAATACAAAATATACATATGTCCACATACATAATTACATAAATAATTTCATAAATATACACGTAGACGTCAAATATATAAATATGTATATATATTAAAATTATACGTGCGTATTTATGTAATATTTTTACCTAATTAAATAATTTTAATGATTGCAATTTGAGGGACCTGCCTGCCAACCCAGGCCGAAAGTCCAGATAATTTAATTTGCTAGCACTGTGTTTAACCCTGTAACTTTCTATGACACCCTAAATCCTGTACATGGGGGAACTGTTTTACTCGGGAGACTTCGCTGAACACAAATATTAGTGTTTCAAACAGGGGTCAAGTCCTGGGTAAAAAAGTGCAGGAACTCACCCAAGATCCACTCCCCGCCCCCTTCCCCCCCAAAAAATGATACGCTTGTATGCAGGGGCTGAGTAAGGGTACGTGGCTGAGGAGGGGGACAGGAGCTGAGGAAGAGGGACAGGAGCTTAGGAGGGGGGGGACATGGGTTGAGGAAGGGGACATGGGCTGAGGTAAGGGATAGGGGCTGAGATAAGGGATAGGGGCTGAGATAAGGGATAGGGGCTGAGATAAGGGACAGGGGCTGAGGAAAGGGACAGGGGCTGAGGAAAGGGACAGGAACTGAGGGGCTGAGGAAAGGGACAGGAACTGAGGGGCTGAGGAGGGGGACAGGAACTGAGGGGCTGAGGAGGGGGACAGGAACTGAGGGGCTGAGGAGGGGGACAGGAACTTAGGGGCTGAGGAGGGGGACAGGAACAGGGCCGGACTGGCCCACTGGGATACCGGGGAATTTCCCGGTGGGCCGGTGGACTTGGGGCCGGCAGTGCAGCATCTGACACATTTTTCCCTCCTGTGAGGTTTTGTTTGGAGGCTGGGGCAGACAATTACCGAGGTGGCTGCTACACATACAGAGGTGGCAGCCACCTCCAGCAGGGAGGAGAGAGTCTCTCCCACATTACCAGCTCTTCTGCACGGCCAGTCTGGTAAGGATCCAGCCCCCGCACTGGAGCTCCGCCCACCAGCCTCAGCCTGGTGAACTTCCACACAGGAAAAGGAAGTACAGGAAGAGGAAGCACCTCACAAAGGAACCTCACACTGAACTTAGAATCCACACTGCCAGGGACAGGTAAATGTATGATTGATACTGAGAGAGAGAGAGGGTGAGAAAGAGAGAGTGTGAGAGAGGGAGAGAGAGTGTGAGAGAGAGTGTGTGAGAGAGAGAGTGTGAGAGAGAGTGTGAGAGAGAGAGTGTGTGAGAGAGAGAGAGTGTGAGAGAGAGAGAGTGTGAGAGAGAGAGAGTGTGAGAGAGAGAGTGTGAGAGGGAGAGTGTGAGAGGGAGAGTGTGTGAGAGGGAGAGTGTGTGAGAGGGAGAGTGTGAGAGGGAGAGTGTGAGAGAGGGAGAGAGTGAGGTTGAGAGAGGGAGAGAGTGAGGTTGAGAGAGGGAGAGAGTGAGGTTGAGAGAGAGAGAGAGAGTGAGGTTGAGAGAGAGAGTGTGAGAGTGAGAGAGAGTGTGAGAGTGAGGGTGAGAGAGTGTGAGAGTGAGGGTGAGAGAGAGTGTGAGAGAGAGTGTGAGAGTGAGGGTGAGAGAGAGTGTGAGAGTGAGAGAGAGTGAGAGAGAGGGTGTGAGAGAGAGTGTGAGAGAGAGAGAGTGAGAGAGAGAGTGTGAGAGAGAGAGAGTGTGAGAGAGAGAGAGTGTAAGGGTGAGAGGGAGGTTGAGGGTGAGAGTGAGGTTGAGGGTGAGAGAGAGAGGGAGAGAGGGGGAGAGAGAGAGAGAGAGAGAGAGAGAGAGAGAGAGAGAGAGAGGGAGAACTTAGAATCCACACTGCCATTGACAGGTAAATGTATGATTGATACTGAGAGAGAGGGTGAGAGAGAGAGAGAGAGAGAGAGAGTGTGAGAGAGAGAGAGAGTGTGAGGGAGAGAGTGTGAGGGAGAGAGTGAGGGAGAGAGTGTGTGAGAGAGAGTGTGTGAGAGAGAGTGTGTGAGAGAGTGTGTGAGAGAGAGTGTGAGAGAGTGTGAGAGAGAGAGTGTGAGAGAGAGAGTGTGTGAGAGAGAGTGTGTGAGAGTGAGAGTGAGAGGGTGAGAGAGAGGGTGAGTGTGTATCAGTGAGCTTGTGGTGTGCTTGTGTATATCAGTGAGCTTGTAGTGTGCATCAGTGAGCTTGTGGCGAGCTTGTGGTGTGTATCAGTGAGCTTGTAGTGTGCTTGTGTATATTAGTGAGCTTGTAGTGTGCATCAGTGAGCTTGTGGTGTGCTTGTGTAAATAAGTGAGCTTGTAGTGTGCATCAGTGAGCTTGTGGTGTGCTTGTGTGTGTATCAGTGAGCTTGTGTATATCGGTGAGCTTGTGGTGTGTATCAGTGAGCTTGTGGTGTGCTTCAGTGAGCTTCTGGTGTGCATCAGTGAGCTTGTGGTGTGCTTGTAGTGTGCTTGTGTATCAGTAAGCTTGTGTGTTTGTCAGTGAGCTTGTGGTGTGCTTGTGTGTATATACGTGAGCTTGTGGTGTGCTTGTGTGTATCAGTGAGCTTGTAGTGTGCTTGTGTATATCAGTGAGCTTGTAGTGTGCATCAGTGAGCTTGTGGTGTGCTTGTGTGTTTGTCAGTGAGCTTGTAGTGTGCATCAGTGAGCTTGTAGTGTGCTTGTGTGTGTATCAGAGAGCTTCTGTGTGTCAGTAAGCTTGTGTGGGTCAGAGCACTTCTGTGTTTGTCATTATCAAGCTTGTGTTGGTCAGAGAGGTTGTGTGTGTGGTGAGCTTGTCTGTAGTTAGGTTGTGTTTGTCACTGAGTTTGTCTCTAGTGTGCTTGAGTGAATGTCAGTGAATTTGTGTACGGCAGTAAGCTTGTCTTTAGTGAGCTTGTGCATGTGTCAGAGAGCTTTTGTGTTTATCGGTGAGCTTGTCTGTAGTGAGCTCTTTTGTGTCAGTGAGCTTTTCTGTAGTCAGTGTGTGTGTGTGTGTGTGTGCGCGCCATTGAACTAGTGTGATTTATTAATGTGGGACATTCTTTTAATATATATTTTCTGAAATTACACAATTGACACACTGATGCCGATATGCTGATATTGGCATGGAGTGTTTCCCTGCTTAAAGAATTGTCCCCAAGCAGAGGCAGTCACAACGGACAGGGAGCATCCTGGAGGGTGGTGGTTATAGCACTGTAACACCCATGGATCATCTAGAGCGATGGGCTGCAGGTAAGACAAAAAAGTCTTCTTCAAAGTGCATACATATAAACAATACAAGCATACTATATGACACAATGAATTAGAGGGCTGAAATATTTTTTTTCCAGGGCTGCTTTCTGTTCCCAGTCCGGCCCTGGACAGGAACTGAGGGGCTGAGGAGGGGGACAGGAACTGAGGAGGGGGGCAGGAACTGAGGAGGGGGGACAGGGCCTTAAATAGGGGGACAGGGACTGAGTAAGGGGATAGGGCTTGAGGAGGGGGACAGGGACTGGGGAAAGGGACTAAGGAGGGGGACAGGAACTGAGGAAAGGGACTGGGGAGGGAGACAGGGACTGGGGAGGGAGACAGGGACTGGGGAGGGGGACAGGGACTGGGGAGGGGGACAGGGACTGGGGAGGGGGACAGGGACTGAGGAGGGGGACAGGGACTGAGGAGGGGGACAGGGACTGGGGAGCGGGACAGGGACTGGGGAGGGGGACAGGGACTGGGGAGGGGGACAGGGACTGGGGAGGGGGACAGGGACTGGGGAGGGGGACAGGGACTGAGGAAAAGGATAAAAAAAAAAAAAAAAAAAACTAAAGTGCCTTCCCCACTCCCTGAGGCTTACCTTGGGGCAGGAGGGGTGGGACTGTATCTGGAACCTGCAGCCTGCAGTCAGTGGAGTAAGCCGGCCTCTCCTGATGATGTCAGTAGGAGGGGGCGTGACTTCCTCTGCTCCCCAGCGGTTCTGTGAGAAGAGCAGAGAAAGTCACGCCCCCTCCTACTGACATCATCAGGAGAGGCTGGACGACTCCACTGACTGCAGGGGGAGAGGTGAGTTTAAAAATCCGAGTCCCCAGTTACAGGGTCAAATATAAGGCTTGATTTTACTTTTTTTTTTTTTATTGAAATTTGTCAGATTGGTTAGGTTGTCTTTGAGAGCGTATGGTAGCCAAGGAATGAGAATTAGCCCCATGATGGCATACCATTTGCAAAAGAAGACAACCCAAGGTATTGCAAATGGGGTATGTTCAGCCTTTTTTAGTAGCCACTTAGTCACAAACACCGGCCAAAGTTAGCGTTTTTTGCATTTTTAACACACAAACAAATATAAATTTTAACTTTGGCCAGTGTTTGTGACTAGGTGGCTACTAAAAAAGACTGGACATACCCCATTTTGAATACCCTGGGCTGTCTACTTTAAAAAAATATGTACATGTTAGGTGTGTTTCGGGGATTTATGACAGATAACGGTGTTACAATGTCACTATTGATACATTTAAAATATATATATATTGAAACAGCAATTTCCTACTTGTATTTATAGGCCTATAACTTGCAAAAAAAAGCAATAAAGCATGTAAACACTGGGTGTTTTTAAACTCGGGACAAAATTTTGAATCTATTTAGCAGTTTTTTTCATTAGCTTTTGTAGATAAGTAAAAGATTTTTTTCAAGTAAAAGTCCAAAAACATGTTTTTTTTTTAATTTTTCACCATATTTTTTATTTTATTTTTAAATACAATATATGACATAATACAAATAATGGTATGTAAAGAAAGCCCTTCTTGTCGTGAAAAAAACAATATACCGTATATACTCGAGTATAAGCCGACCCGAATATAAGCCGAGGCCCCTAATTTTACCCCAAAAAACTGGGAAAACGTATTGACTCGAGTATAAGACTAGGGTGAGAAATGCAGCAGCTACTGGTAAATTTCTAAATAAAATTAGATCCTAAAAAAAATATATTAATTGAATATTTATTTACAGTGTGTGTATAATGAATGCAGTGTGTGTGTGTATGAATGCAGTGTGAGTGTATGAATGCAGTGTGAGTGTATGAATGTAGCGTGTGTATGAGTGCAGCGTGTGGGTATGAGTGCAGCGTGTTTATGAATGCAGTGTGTGTGTATGAGTGCAGTGTGTGTGTATGAGTGCAGTGTGTGTGTATGAGTGCAGTGTGTGTATGAGTGCAGTGTGTGTGTATGAATGCAGTGTGTGTGTATGAATGCAGTGTGTGTATGAGTGCAGTGTGTGTGTGTATGAGTGGTGTGTGTGTGTGTATGAGTGGTGTGTGTGTGTGTGTGTTGCAGAGCCTTGGTGGGGGGTGGGAATTTTTTTTTATTTTAATTTTTTTTTTATTATTATTTATTATTATTTTTATTTATTTAATTTAATTATTATTATTTTTTTATTATTATTTATTATTTAATTAATATTATTTTTTTATTATTACTAATTATTTTTTTTTCGTCCCCCCTCCCTGCTTGATACATGGCAGGGAGGGGGGCTCTCCTTCCCTGGTGGTCCAGCATTGGTAGTTCAGTGGGGGGAAGAGGGGGGCTGGCAGAGCTGTAACTTACCTGTCCTGCAGCTCCTGTCAGCTCTCTCCTCCTCCGCGCCGTCCGTGCAGCTCCCTCTGTCAGCTCCCAGTGTAAGTCTCGCGAGAGCCGCGGCTCTTGCGAGACTTACACTGGGAGCTGACCGAGGTGCTGAACGGACGGCGCGGAGGAGGAGAGAGCTGACAGGAGCTGCAGGACAGGTAAGTTACAGCTCTGCCAGCCCCAGTCTGTATTATGGCAATGCAAATTGCCATAATACAGACTATTGACTCGAGTATAAGCCGAGTTGGGGTTTTTTAGCACAAAAAATGTGCTAAAAAACTCGGCTTATACTCGAGTATATACGGTATAACTTGTATGGGAACCGTAAATGAGAGAGCGGAAAATTACAGCTAAACACAAACACCACAAAAGTGTTAAAACTGCTCTGGTCCTTAACGTACAAACATCGCAAAAACAGGCCGGTCCTTAAGGGGTTAATGTCTTTAGCACTGAGCAGTGTATTTAGGACCAATCACTGTTTGTGTGTTTGAATGTAAGCATGTTTTTGTATGGAGTGTGTGCAGGGCCGGACTGGGATAAAAATTCGGCCCGGGCATTTTTTTTATCACAGCAGCCCACTAAGAAGGGGCGGTGCAGAGAGGGTGTGTTTTGTCGTCACTAACGACAAACACGCCCCCTTCTCAAAGTGCAGGCCAGGGCAGACCATGCGCAGAGCTCTGCTAAAGAGCTCTAGCATGAGAAAAAAGCCCTGTATTTGTTCTGCACAGTGCAAGCAAATTTAATAACATGCTTGTACTGTGTTTCCTTGCAACTTGTCTCTGGTGTCTCTATAAATGGATACCAGGGGCAAAAATGCCAGGAAAGAGTATCGTGCTGTGTTTGGAGCCTGCTTGTGGTATTGTGTGTGTGTGTGTATAGAGTGAGCTGATTGTGGTGTGGTATTGTGTAATAAGGTCGGTTTTAGTCGTGTTGTGTTTGTGGTGTAATGTAATGCATATGTGGCTAGGGTCTGTAAAGAATGTGTGTATAGGGGATGTAGCAAGTGTGTGCATACAGGCTATAGTGTGTGTGTGTGTGTGTATATGTGATGTAGTGTTTGTAGAGAGTGTGTGTTTAGGGGTGTAGTATGTGTTTGCTTACAAGGAATCTAGTGTGTGTATAGGGTATCCAGAGTGTGTATGTCAGGAATGTAGTGTGTGTGTGCGTGTGTATATATATATATTTGGAAGTATTGTGTATGTGTGTGGTGCAGTGTGTTGGGGAGGTTCGGTGTGTATGTGAGGGGTGCAGTATGTGTGTATGATGGATGCTGTGTGTGATGTGTGTGAGGGTGCTGTGTATGAGGGTGCTGTGTATGATGTGTGTGAGAGTGCTGTGTATGATGTGTTTTGTGATAGTGCTGAGTGTGATGGGTGTGAGTCCTGAGTGTGATGTGTGTGAGAGTGCTGAGTGTGATAGTGCTGTGGATGATGTGTGTGAGTGCTGAGGGTGATGTGTGTGAGGGTGCTGTGTGTGAGAGTGCCGAGTGTGATAGTGCTGTGGATGATGTGTGAGAGTGCTGTGTGTGATGTGTGTGAGAGTGCTGTGTATGATGTGTTTTGTGATAGTGCTGAGTGTGATGTGTGTGTGAGTCCTAAATGTGATGTGTGTGAGAGTGCTGTGTGTGAGAGTGCCGAGTGTGAGAGTGCTGTGGACAATGTGCGTGAGTGCTGAGTGTGATGTGTGTGAGAGTGCTGTGTATGATGTGTTTTGTGATAGTGCTGAATGTGATGTGTGTGTGAGTCCTAAATGTGATGTGTGTGAGAGTGCCGAGTGTGATAGTGCTGTGGATGATGTGTGTGAGTGCTGAGTGTGATGTGTGTGAGAGTTCTGTGTGTGATGGGTGTGAGAGTGCTGTGTGTGAAAGTGCTGTGATGGGTGAGAGAGTGCTGTGTGTGATGGGAGTGAGAGTGCTGTGTGTGAAAGTGCTGTGATGGGTGTGAGACTGCTGTGTGTGATGGGAGTGAGAGTGATGGGTGTGAGAGTGCTGTGTGTGAAAGTGCTGTGATGGGTGTGAGAGTGCTGTGTGTGATGGGAGTGAGAGTGCTGTGTGTGATGGGAGTGAGAGTGCTGTGTGTGAGAGTGCTGTGTGTGAAAGTGCTGTGATGGGTGTGAGAGTGCTGTGTGTGATGGGAGTGAGAGTGCTGTGTGTGATAGTGATGTGTGTGCTGTGTGTGAATGTTAGAAGGGATTGAGTGTTGGGGGGGTAAAATAAAATAAAAGAGTATGCATTATGTCCCCCCCTCCCTTCTTACCTTTAGCCTGGGAGGGGGGGACCGGCATGCTGGTGAGTGGGAGGGGGGGACCGGCACTCCGACACCATCCCTGGTGGTCCAGTGGTGAGTGAACTCTAGCCTGAGGGCTAGAGTTCACTCTCGCGAGATCCGGTCGTTGCCATGGCAACGCGCCGGATCTCGCGAGAGGAACCCAGCGGAGCTGCAAGATAGAGCTCCGCCGGGTCCTCTACCTCCCTCCCCAGCCGCATGTCTCTCCAAGAGGGCCGGTGAGGGAGATCTCTGATCTCCTCACCGGCCCTTCATTGAAAACAGCGGGGCCGGCGCTCGGATAGTGCCGGCCCTGCATAGACCGGCAGGGAAGATCCTGGGACCTTCCCCTGCCGGCCTCGGCCCATGGCCACCGCGGCCCACCGGGCATTTGCCCGGTGTGCCCGATGGCCAGTCCGGGGCCTGAATGTGTGTAAGTGAATGTACTGGTGTGTTTGCACGTATTGGCATTTGAATGCAGGAGTGCATTTTTATTTAGTGTGGTTTTTGAATATGGTGGTGTGTTTTTTTTAGTGTTGACATTTGGATGCAGGGTTTTATTTGTGTGTACTGTAGGCGAAATGATGAGATGAATGCACATATACATACATACGTATACTTACATATACACACACATACACAGACACATAGGTACACACATGCAGTTACATAAAAACAGTCATACACAGACAAACACTGGCACATACAGATAGACACACATATAGATAAAAACACACACACATACAGACACAGAGAGAGACACACACATACAGACACATTGATACAAATACAGACACACAAACAGATACACAGACACACAAACAGATACACAGACACACACTGACACACATATACCAACACACATACAGATACACATGTATAAGTGTGTGTCTGTGTGTGTTTGTATAGTGAATGCAGTGTGTGTGCTTGTATAGGGGATAATGGTGTGAGGGAAGGGGTGATGGTGAGAGGGGGTGGGTGATGGTGTGGGGGGGTGAAGTGAGAGGGAGCTCAGGGAGGGGGGTGAGGATGAGAGGGAGGGGGTGATTGTGAGAGGGAGGGGGGAGATTGTAATAGGGAGGATGATTGTGAGGGGGTGATTGTGAGAGGGGAGGGGGGTGATAAGGGGAGGGGGGTGAAGTGAGAGGGAGCTCGGGGACGGGGGTGAGGTGCAGACCATGGATCTCGCGAGACCCAATCAGAGCATTGCTGTGGTAAACCGCGGCAACGCTCTGATTGGGCAGTGCTCGTAAGACACATGGTCTGCAGCTCTGCCCATTGCGGAGCTGCAGACCGTCTCGGCGATGGGCGCAGGAGAGGCATTGCAGTCTGCACCCCCCTAGTGAGTGGCACCTGGGGGCGCACTGCCCGCCCCACCCTTAGTACGCCACTGTGCACATCAATATGTTTTTTTTTTTTGTATTCTTTATTTTCTGTTGTGCGGTCACAAGCAGTATTATAACAGACACATTAGATATAACGTGGCATATGGATAAGCAGCACAGTTTTTGTTGAAATGTGGTATAGACAGTGGGTAGGCATAGATAAAGTGAAGCTTTTCTTACTGTGTGTGATAGTTGTGTGAAATAAAGTTTTTATGCTGTAGTGCCTGCTAGACAAGTTATAGGGTTAACGTTAACGTCCATATCTGAGAGCTGAGAGCTATTTCAACGTTTGGAGAGTATGCTAGGCAATGTAGCCGTGTTTCATCCACATGTGTGCAAGCTGAGACATAGTGTATGGCATGCTGGGTTATATCCCATGCAGGTCAGTCTGTGTAGCTTACTTTGCGCTTGGTAGCAGTGTAGTCTATCATTCAGTGTTTGCTGGTACTACGCTATGGGTCCTTCAATTAAGAGGGTTCAGTAAGATTATGTATACGAGGTAACAAGAGACGTTAAATTAAAATGAACTGATGAAGTATGGTAGGTCCGAGGTAGGTGAAGCCTACTTGGCCTGAAAGCGGCATAATATGACAGACGAGTTGGGGCGTTGGCCCTATGCTATATTTGTGTGCCGAAGTATTATGATAGTAAGTCCTGTGTGGACATGTATAGCCCTATGGTTAGGCAGGACATCAATATGTTTTTAAACAACAATAAATGTGTTTAGACATTAGTCTGTCTAAATAAGACATGTCATTATTGTTCTAAATAACATTTTAGTAGCATAATTTATTGTAAATTAGTCACCAAAATTTTCTCAGAACAGCCCTACCCTGGCTATATCTCCACTTACACCCCTAAAATTATTTTTTGTGTAAATTTGGAATGTTGGGAGGTATGCATACCTAATTAGCTATATTTCCTCTTGTGAATAAATCCTAACTTATTACATATGCCTTGCCATCCCACCATTCACCATCCCATAGCCACATTTATTATATCTTTATTTGTAAAACAATACATGCTAGGATCTCTGAAACCCCAGAATGTAACAAGAGAGTCAATCGGAACTACACGTCGTGTGGATTACGTTTTTCATCTACAAGGCTATCGGTTAGCTTCCTTTACTTTGTAAAATGGCATAATTTCATATTTGCATGACAGATGTACTTTCAAACTCTATTTTTTTTCCTTTTGCTTGAATTTTCCTACACAAATATTTGTATTTCTTTGTGTTTTCTTTCTATTTGCATGACATCTCGCTGCTTGAAAACAGACAAATTGCCATGGTTTATACTCTTTCTCTTGCAAATGACAGTTTGTACCTATATATGGAAGGATCATCAGCCACATAGAAACAGTTTATACTTTGAATCCACGTTTGTTGTGGAAACATATGAACAACCTGAAAAGGCAGTTCTAGCACTTTAACATCCTAACTCAAAAATGTAAATGTTATGATAGAGGCGATTTCATCTATACATATTTTACACAATGGATGATGGTCCATATGGGCAGGTGGGTCCCCGTTACCCCCATTCTCCTTATTGTTGTGTGTAAAAAAAAAAAAAAAAAAAAAAAAAAAAATCTAATCTAGCTATGTAATAATGTATGCTTTTTTTTTTTTATAAATGTTCTGGGTATAGACCTCCCAGGCATGCTTGATCTGCTCTATCAGGATTTCCGTATATTCTGTATATTCTAAAAGTCATTTCTGCATATTGTCCTGCCTTCTAGAGCAGTCACTGGGTAATATCATCAGAGGGGGAGTCAGACCCCTTTGAAAAGATTGTTGTTTCCCAGATATGTGTATCTATAGGTTTATGGTATTCAATTAGGACATGGCATATATCATTGAGTCAGAGGTTCAGTACGTAGGGTTAAAAGGGTAGAGCCCAACAAATAGGGGCTAGAGTCTCGTGACCTTCCATCTTCATAGTACAACCAGCTGCCATTGGTTTGAACTTTCATTTTGCATAACAAAGTTATGCAAAAAAAATGTAGCCCATAAAACCACATTACCGTCTCCTAAATTCCAGGAACGATACTCACGTCGGAGGCAAGCAAATTGTCTAGGACTCCATTCTGTATTGTTTAATCTCTATAGCTTGTCTAAACAGGAAAGCCCCTCTTCCTTCCACAATGTAAAATGAGTTTCAAAGCAGAAAACATTATTTCTGTATTTTTACAGTCAGAAAGGGAGAAGGAGGAGAAGAGATTACTCTGCCCAACTCAGAGCAACACAGAACTGTATAAATGCCCCTACAGCACTTTGCAAATCTCTGTATTTTACAAATAGACAAAGAGATGATTTAACTGTGCTTATTGTAATGTAAGCATTATTCTTAAAATGTATTAATTTGATATAATTTTTTATATCATTTAAGGAATCTGAATTACCAATAATGCCATTGGGGAGGATAATGTTTAATGTCTATCATTTGTCACCCCCCCCTCCCCAATGCCAACGCCAGTATGAAAACATCTTTTAAATATGGTAACAAGGGTCTGCAAATAAACAAAAAAAGTGAAAACCTAATGGCGAATGGACTAAGTAATATAGATTTAAAAAACAGCTCACTATAGTAGTAATGATGCCACCGATATAAGCAGTCAAACCATTTTAGAATGATTTAACACTTTACCTAGGGCAGTGATGGCGAACCTATGGCACGCGTGCCTCAATTGGGCCCTCCCTGTGGGCACCTGACCATGGGTGACGGGGGGCGCAGGCGCCAGTCGGCAGCAATGCTGGGGTCTGCCAGGTGCTGCTCCCCACCTCTACTAGCAGGGCCGGACTGGCCCACCGGGATACCGGGAAATTTCCCGGTGGGCCGTGGCACCTGGGGGCTGCTCTGGCAATATATGTGCCACTGGGTGGCCGGTCCGGTGGCACACACTTTGAGGGGGCCGGCCGGCAGGCGGCCGCATTGCACGCTGCAGCCTCGCCGGTCCGGCAGCACTGTTAATGCTGAGGGCTGAAGGGGGAGGGAGCATATCTCTACCATGCTCCCTCGCGGTTCCCACAATCCCCAGCACGGATGAGAGAACGTTAGAGAGAACGACAGAGGGGGGGGAAGGTGAAAAGAGAGAGAGAGACAGAGGGGGGGTGTGAAGAGAGAGAGACAGGGGGGGGTGTGAAGAGAGAGAGACAGAGGGGGGTGAAGAGAGAGAGAGAGAGACAGAGGGGGGGTGAAGAGAGAGAGACAGAGGGGGGGTGAAGAGAGAGAGACAGAGGGGGGGTGAAGAGAGAGAGACAGAGGGGGGGTGAATAGAGAGAGACAGACAGAGGGGGGAGTGAATAGAGAGACAGACAGAGGGGGGAGTGAATAGAGAGACAGACAGAGGGGGGAGTGAATAGAGAGAGAGAGAGACAGAGGGGGGTGAATAGAGAGAGACAGAGGGGGTGAATAGAGAGAGACAGAGGGGGTGAATAGAGAGAGACAGAGGGGGAGTGAATAGAGAGAGAGAGAGACAGAGGGGGAGTGAATAGAGAGAGAGAGACAGAGGGGGGTGAATAGAGAGAGACAGAGGGGGGTGAATAGAGAGAGAGAGATAGAGGGGGTGAATAGAGAGAGAGACAGAGGGGGGTGAATAGAGAGAGAGAGAGAGACAGAGGGGGTGAATAGAGAGAGAGACGGGGGGGTGAATAGAGAGAGAGACAGAGGGGGGTGAATAGAGAGAGAGACAGAGGGGGGTGAATAGACAGAGAGACAGAGGGGGGTGAATAGAGAGAGAGACAGAGGGGGGTGAATAGAGAGAGAGACAGAGGGGGGTGAATAGAGAGAGAGACAGAGGGGGGTGAATAGAGAGAGAGACAGGGGGGAGAGTGCCACAGGGAGAGGGGGGAGAGTGAGACACAAGGGTGGAGAGAGGGGCAAATAGAGAGAGACAGGGGGAGGGAGAGTGCCACAGGGAAAGGAGGGATAAAGAGACAGAGGGGGGAGAGTGAGACACAAGGGGAGAAAGAGGGGCGAATAGAGAGAGACAGAGGGGAGGGAGAGTGCCACAGGGAAAGGGGGGAGAAAGAGACAGAGGGGAGAAAGAGGGGTGAATAGAGAGAGACAGAGGGGTTGGGAGAGTGCCACAGGGAAAGGAGGCAGAAAGAGACAGAGGGGGGAGAGTGAGACACAAGGGGAGAAAGAGGGGTGAATAGAGAGAGACAGAGGGGGAGGGAGAGTGCCACAGGGAAACTCTAGCCCTGGAGCTACGGGCTAGAGTTCACTCTCACCACTGCGACCACCAGGGATTCCTGGTGGTCCAAGTGGTGAGAGTGAACTCTAGCCCCATACAAACACTGCCCACACACACCATACACATTCACACACTGCCCCCCCATACACACACACAGACCCCCATACACACATTGCCCCACGCACCCTACACACTGAACCTTTCACACACATTGCACCCCTCACACATTGCACCACTGCTCCTATACCCTACTACAGCCCCATATCCCAGCAGACCCCAGGTAAGTTGTCAAACTGTACTTAAACGGTTTGACTACTTACTCTGGGAGCGGGTCCCGGCACTCCTGGCACCATACCCACTACACAGAGCAGTAGTGGTTATTGTGCATGGATTATTTCTTTAAATAATCTATAGGTGCCCCTCCTGAGATCAGGCTCTGGATCCGCCACTGATTTATATATATATATATATATATATATATATATATATTCCTATTATATTTACACATATATTAATGTACATTTATATATGCATAATACACTAAGAAATGTCATTGATATGTACAATATGTAATAAGCAGATATTGGCCCAGTCTTGTTGCTAGGTGCATAATCCAGCACAATAACATATTTAAAGTGAAGAGTGCACCCACAGGACCTCAAAATAAACAAGATAACGTCATTTTTTACAGTTGTGCCCTACATACATTCACCATTTCAGTCCCATTACCAAGCTTTCCTTATTATGTCAAGGTAGTTGGACTGAAACATTGGTTATATGCAAAGTCACGCCTGCTTAAAATAAATCTGCACTCTTTTTTTTTTAAGCCTATATGTGCTTTTTTTCACGTTGGAGTAATAATTTTAATTTTAAGTTATCTTTTCTTACTCTGTATCTGCACACTATGCTGGCACGACGCATTATGGGGCTGGTAAATAATTTTTTTCCAGGGCTGCTTTTAATTCCCAGTCCGGCTCTGTCTACTAGTAACACCGGAGAGCGGGAAGATCCCCTGCTGGAACATCTGCTAAGTCCTGCAGTAGCGGAGTAAACAGTGCCTGGCAGACCACATTTTAGAAGGCAAATCTTTCAAAACCGGGTTGACTATTTACAATGGGAGACTACAGGTGCTGTACTGTTTATGGTAGTGTTATATTGAGCTGTAGGGGTTATGGTGCTTGGCACTATATAGTGCTCCATTACTATATATATATATATATATATATTTTTTTTTTTTTTTTTTTTTAATTCTTTATTTTTGTTGTGGAAGATTTCCACGGGTTGTGGTGATAGTATACAATTTCCAGTTCAAAAAGAATAAAAGCAAACCTATAAAAAGGTATAATACAAACATAAGAAACAAGCATCGCTATACTTTAGTGGCATATAATAATAAATTGCGACTGAGCAGGTGGGTCCCCTGTGGTTAGGCCATTAGATTACTGTGTGGATCCCCTTATGTGTCCCTGTGAGGTCCCCTCTTTTCTTGCTCCTCAGTCATGGGTGTCATCCCTATCCCGCTATTTGTTAGGTATCTTTCCTGTTCTATAGTGTGGTACATGTGCCTCCCAACCCTTGCCCTTCTTCACTTCCTCCTCTCCTTCAGTCTCTTTTTCATCTCTTTGGTATTCGGGTCGCCCGGTTGTCTCTCAATGCGTCCCCCGCTGTTAATTGGCGGGGCATGTCCGTGGGTTGTCCCCTTACAGTCATATTAATGGGCTGAGAGGTCCCCCGGATCCTGTGGTGGTTGTGGTGCCTGATCGTGCGTCTGGTCCCTGTTTGTCACCCACTGGTGACCTGTCTATCCCCCCGTTCCCCTTCTGTGTTTCTCACGAAGATCGTCTCCCCCCCGTCCATTTTGTACCCCCGCTGTGGTCCCCCTCTATCTTAGGTAGTTAGTGCCCGTGTCTCGGACCTGGGTGAGTACGGTGGCAGCTCAGGTGGGGGATGTAGAGCCCTACAGACATTTACAGCCCTTTAAGACATTTTTGGTACCTCATACTAGCTGCTCTTGTGGGGTATATTAAAACAGGTTATGGACAACCCTCGGACAGCTCATATAGAGCGAATGGTATGCATGTTAGTGTAACATTCTCAAAACTAAAGTTAAAAAATAAATAAATAAAAAATAAATAAACATTTTAGAGTAGTATGTTATCTTCTTTGGGGCCACCCTTGGATAGCTGGTGCAGAGTTAAATATATGCATATTGGTATAACTCTCTCGCCTCTTGCCTAGAATTTAACGTGAGCAGTTTAAAGTAACCCCTTAGTGGCTCATGTGGAGTCTGACAGAAAAAAAAAAAAGGAAAAGGAAAAACTATATGGTATAACCTTGTAACCTCTTGTATAAAGTTTAAGATATGGTGACCTGTAACGTCTCATGTAGAGTTTAAAGTCTCACAGTCTGGTGGTTTGCGGTAGCAGTTCATATGGGGTAAGGGCAGTCCTTTCGGCTGCGATCTTTCTTCAGGGCTAGCCGCACTATGGAGGTTGCTTTTGTGTAGATCGCCGTTCCGCCGCCGCCATGCCAGTTTTTTCTCCCCTCTCGGTGGAGAGTTTCTCCGCTGGGTTCGCTCGGTTCGCTCCTAGTGGAGCGGGCTGCAGCTGCGGTAACTGAAGTCGCCTCAGAAAGTCCATGGGGTCATCTGTGACAGAGAGCGAAAGCACTGCTTCCCAGTGTGACACTACCAGGGTACCCGACGCTCCCCACCGGTACCTGATTCCGTGGTCTCTAAGCAGTTTGGTGGTTGGCATGAATTTGCGTCTATCCAACAGGACCGCAAATGGTAAGTCGTCAAAGATTCTCACTTGGCAGCTATCCACCCTGGTGTGGGGTGTATTCCGTGAGCGGGACAGGATCGCTGTGCTCCCAGTGACAGCGATTATGTCCCTGGGAGCGTCCACTGGGGCCGTCGCGGCCTTTCGGATCCAGAATGCCATAGCCATAGGCGGCAGCCCTCCCTCTCCCCTCACCTTCATCACTGTGGCCAGTTTGTTAGCGAACTCCTCCGCTTCAGGCCCCACTGTTTCGGGCACCCCACGGATGCGTATATTTTTCTTGCGGTGTCTTGCCTCCATGGCCGTGACGGTGCGGGTGAGTCGCTGGAGCTGCTGGGAAAGGTCCTCTACATTAGCCCGGGTCTCTGCGAGGGTGTAATGATATTGATGTTACAAAGTTTTGGAGTCCAGTAGCCAGATCAGCAATGTTTTCTGCCAGAGGTAGCCACTCGTTACCCAGGTAGTTGAGCCCCTGAGCCTTGAGTGGCCTTCTGGTCTTAAGCAGAGATGGGAGACTGGAACAGAGAGATGATAATCGTAGTGAGGCAAGCCGAGGTCAGTGGGAAGGAGAAGCAGCAAAGTCAAAACGGTCCAAAATCAGCAACAGGTAGGAGAAACAGGAACAAGCTTGATTAGAGAGTACAGGAACCACAATAATCTGGCAAAGGTACAGAGACAGGAAGTGGCTTTTATAGGCCAAGAACCAGACACATGACCAGACACAGCTGAAGAGACTTGTCACTGATACCAATGCTTATAGAGTCAAGGTTACCAGATTTCAGGTACATTTGCAAAAGGCAGGCTGGTGTAGTGGTAAGGAAGAGGTTTAGCAGCATGTAAACCAGGGTTCAAAACCCAGCAGAGTCAGTTCCTCACAGAGGGTGTTATTACGTTCCTCTTCTTGGTTCTCTACTGCTCCAATGTGGGCCTTGATGCCGCCTAGTTCTCTGGGGACCTCATCCAGGTCCTTCTTCCAGACTACTCTGACTCGAGCAGGAGCCTTTTGATATCCCCTTTGGGTGATGTATCTGAATCAGAGTCATCTCTCCTGTATATCCCACTAGGAGCTTGTGTTGATTCTGGTGCCTCCTCGTCCGGGGACATCTCTGACTCACTGGAGCCTCGAGGCCTGCTAGGCGCCATCTTAGGCTGTGCTAGCTGTTGTGGCCTATCGAACGACCACCTGATGTCTGGCATTTTGGAAGCCTCAGAAGCCAGCAATTTTCTATGTTTGCGCCCCATCTCTCTTTTGGGGGGTTCAGGGTCGCCAGGAGCCCGGTTGTGGCGTTAGTCTACAGGCTTTTCGTAGCCTGTTGATGTGTTTTTTAGTTGATTTTCCAGGAGATCTCTGTACACACGTCTGCTTAACCTGTTACACACCTGGAATCTAAAGCCAAATCTGGAGCCAAAACTGCTTCTTATCTGCAGTTCTGTCTGCTTCCGCTGATTAGATCAGGCTCACAGAGTAGCATTGTGGACATAATTTGCATGTGCGGCCATCGCTGCAATACTACAATCAAATATTTTACATCCTCACGCCTTGATGTCAAGAACCGAGTCTGACTTTGATGCACCATCTACAAGAGAACAACTAGAGGTGTGTTTAACTCTGCAATGTAAACCTTGACATAAAAACACAACAAAAAAAAAAAAACAGGGACACTATACAAAGACTACTTCATTTATATAAAATGATCAGGGTGCCTATAGTGTCCATTTAATAATTGAAAGGGACATTTTTTTTTAGCAAACAAGTTTTAAGATCCCACAGGTAGGCAAGTTATTTTTTAGGCCCCTTCCTTCATTGTTCACATAGGGAAGGGGAATGGGGCCAAGCAAATTCATGCTTCTAAGGCCCCTCTCTAACCTCTGGATTCTAGGTAGCAACCTAAGGTCACCTTATGGTTAATCTTGCCCTACTTTTTAGGTCAATAGATACAATTCCTTTTTGTGCAGACACTTAATACAATCAGTATACCAGAACATGCTGGTTCTGAATGTTCAGGGCAAGAGGATTATGTTCTGTTAATACAATCACACGGTTTGCACAAGTATATCCAAATGTTGGCAGCATTGACTAAATTTCGATGTTTGAACATAATACAGTGAATTGAAGATTATGCTAGCTTTAGTGTACTAATAATCTTAATTTTAATAAAGACAGGAGGCGAGTATTTTGCATATCTCTCTTTACTAAAACTCCATAGCAGTAAAGAAAGTGATAATAAGAACCAATCAAAAAACAGTAGGAGGTATAGTATTCCCAGTGAACAGGCTCCACCCCCTCTTTCAACTAGCGACATCGCAGACGGCAAAGTTCAAATAAAGTTGAGTCGAAACCAGTCTTGGGTCTGTAACAGAAGAATAAATCCGAATGTCTTAGGACCATCCATGTGGAGTGTAGGGGAAAACTTGGGGGAATCAATCCAAACCAGTTAGGATAAACTTGGGATAATCCACATAGCGATAGTTGGAGGTCCACGTTGAGTTACGCTGAAACGAGAGTGTGGAATAGGTTAGGTACTAGTCGAGAGACTTTGAAAGCATTGGAGACATTCGTACAGTATTTTTATGTAAGATTATATAATTAAGTAGTAATATGCAGGTAATACATACATTTCTTACTAAAGAACCACAGGGCATAATAGTCATGATCTAAGATATCTACAGAATATGTAGAACAGTCGAATATGCAGAGAGAGCAGAGACTAGTTCCCTGTAGAAGATAGGAGAATAGGAGAAGGACAGTATAGAAAAATTTGAAAACCGAAAGGGTGGGTATGGGTGGGAAAATACTCGCCTCCTCTCTTTATTAAAATTAAGATTATTAGTACACTAAAGCTAGCATAATCTTCAATTTTATTACATGACAGGAGGCTTCGTATTTTGCATTTTTAACGCTGATGTAATAAGGAAAAAGCCACGCAGGAGTTCGGTCTAAAGTAGAAGGTCCGGAAAGTGGATTCGCGGGACCAGTCAGCCGTGCGTAGGACATCTGATAGTGAAGCTCCGGCTGTGAAGGCCGAAGAAGCAGCCGCGCCTCTCACCGAATGAGCCCCGAAAGAGGCATCCACGCCTGCCAGTGACAAGATCCAGAAGTGGTAGAGAAAACTGGATTGTGAGGTTTGACATAGGAGATCAGAAGTTGACCGGAGGGAGTCGGGCGGAGAGAGGCGGTAGCCGTCATGTAGCTGCGTAAGGTTGCGACCACGCACAATTGAGGTTCCGTGAGGAAAAAGGGATAAAAAATAGTGGTAGAGTTAGATTTGGTGCGTCGGGAGACATGGAATGTCACCCCTTCAGGATCCATTGAAAAGGCATTGGCTTCGAAGGCTCTAACGTCGGATACCCGACGAAAGGAAACTAGGCAGAGCAATACCGTCATTTTGGCTGACAGTTGGCGGAGTGAGAGTCTGTCGTTAGGCGGCCATTCTCTTAGGAAGTTGAGGACGAGGTCCACATCCCATAGATGATTGTATTTGGGGGCCGGAGGGAGTTTGAGTCTCATGGCCCTCAGTAGTCTACATACCATAGGATCCTTGCCCACCGGAATTCCTTGGATGGGGATATGGGCCGCTGAGATCGCTGATCGGACTACGTTAATAGTCCTATAAGATTTTCCTGTTGTAAAAAGTGACGTCAGGAAGTTCAGGACGGTGGGAATAGGTGCCGTAAGTGGATTGAGGTCCCGTTCCAAGCACCAAGAGGACCAGGAGGTCCAAGCAGAGAGGTAGCATAGTCTCGTCCCCGGTGCCCACGACTCCCATAAGAGGTGCCTAGCAGTCTGCGATAGTTCGCTGACTCGCCAGGTGCCCCGGAAAGAGTCCAAGCCACCAGGGAGAGTGTCTCTTCCATTATTAGCGGATGGGGGTTCCCCTTCGGATCCCTGAGGAGGGTCGGATGGGACGGCAGTAAGAGCGGATCTGCGTAGGATAGTGCTAGAAGGTCCGGGAACCACGGTTGACTCTGCCATAGGGGGGTAATCAGGAGCAGAGAGATCTGGTGTGTCTTCAGATAGTGGAGAGTCCTCGCTATCATGGCGAATGGGGGAAATGCGTAGGCGCCGAAGGGGGGCCAGGTCTGGAGGAAAGCGTCCACTGCTCTGCATTCTGGGTCCGGGAGCCAGCTGAAGAAGTCTGGCGTTTGTCTGTTGTTGCGGGAAGAGGTCTAGATGGAAGGGTCCTCTCCTTCTCGAGCGGGCATTGAATATATCTGGATCCAGCATCCAATCGCTGCCGTCTCTCCAATGGCGAGAGAACCAGTCGGCTGTTAAATTCGTCTCCCCTGGGAGATATTCCGCCTTGAGGGAAATGTTGCGTGGGAGACAGAAGTCGAACACCTCTTTCGTGAGTTCGGATAGGAGTCGTGAGCGGGCTCCGCCTAAGCGGTTGATGTAGCGGACGGCTGAGATGTTGTCCATCCTGAGGAGAATGCAAAAATGTGATTTGTCCTTTGCCAGACTGCGTATGGCGAAGGAGCCTGCCAGGAGTTCGAGGCAGTTGATGTGTAGGTTGAGTTCCTGTGGAGTCCAGGTTCCCCTTGTCGATACATCCTCGCTCGTGGCGCCCCAACCCCAAAGGCTGGCGTCCGATTCCAGCACGAAATCTGGAGTTTCGCCGAAGATAGCTCGGCCGTTCCAGGCCTGCATGCTGTCCAGCCACCATTGAAGTTCCTCCCGGACTTCTGCCGTCACTGGTACAGGCTGATCGTAAGTGGGGTTCTGGCGGAGGAAGGATGCCTTGAGGCGTTGCATCGCCCTGTATTGGAGCGGGCCCGGGAAGATGGCTTGGATGGATGCCGAGAGGAGGCCTACGATTCGAGCTAGATTGCGTAGGGGAACTGATTGGCATCGTATCGTCTTTCGGATTTCCTTCCGAATCGCTGCGATCTTGGTCGTCGGTAGACGCAGCGTGCTGGAGACCGAGTCGATTTCGAAGCCCAGGAACTGTATGGTTTGGGACGGAGTTGTAGCGGATTTCTGATGGTTTATCGTAAACCCTAGGGATTCTAGGAGTTCCATGGCAAAACGTGTGTGTAGTCTGAGTCTTGATTTGATGGAGCAGAAGATTAGGAGGTCGTCCAGGTATATAATGCAGCGAATTCCTCTTGCGCGCAGATGAGTAACTACCGGCTTCAACAGTTTGGTGAAACACCATGGGGCCGAACTGAGGCCGAAAGGGAGGCAAGTGAATTGCCATGGTTGGTCGTTCCACAGGAAGCGGAGGAAGCATCTGCTGTTGATATGAACCGGTACTGAAAGGTAGGCATCCTTGAGGTCCAATCTTTTGAACCAATCGCCGTCTTGTAGGAGGTCCCGTAAAAGGTGGATTCCCTCCATTTTGAAGTGGCGGTAGACCACGTGAGCATTGAGTGTACGTAGGTTTATGACCGGTCAGAGGTCTCCTGTCTTCTTTTTCACTAAGAAAATGTTGCTGAAGAATCCTCCGGCGTCTGTGGCGGGTTCTATCGCCCCCTTGTTGTAGAGTTCCTGAAGTTCGGCTTGGATGAGCTTGGAGTCCTCTGTCGAACAGTTGATCGGTCGTGGTGGGGACTCTTGGTAGGGTGTGCTGACAAAATCTATGATGTATCCCTGTACCGTCTGGAGTATCCAAGCGTCTGACGAAATGGTCGTCCAGTTCTGAAAGAAAAGAGAGAGACGGCCTGCATGCAAGGTGGTCATAGGTAGATGATAGCTTACCTGGAGTGAAGCGGGATCTGCCACGTCCTCGGGTACTGCGTCCCCTGTCTGAGCCTCTTGAGAAGGTGAAAGGTTGGCGGTATCCCGTTTCTGGGTAGAAGGGTTGCGGTCTTGAGGATCGGGGGCCTGATGGCCAGAAACGGCTGGCAGCACGGCCCCTGTGGCGGCCAGCCCGTCCAAAAACACCCCTAGTGGGGTATTGTCTGAAAACCCTCCTCATTGAGGTCTGGGCTTTACTCAATGAGGTAAAGACGTTGACGTGGCGATTCAATTCCTTTAGGAAAGGGTCTCCAAATAACTTGCCCTGTGCCAGAGGTCCGAGTTCCTTGGTGCCCAAATCCACCAACTTCCCGTCTATGCGGAGAAGTGCTGCCTTACGCCTCTCAGATGAGAGGGCCACATTTGCGTTTCCGAGGAAACAAAAACCGCGTTGAGCCCATTCGCGGATATCATGAGCCCATTCTCTGACCATATCGGCATCGAATTGGTCTGCCCGTTGGAAAGCATCGTCTGCCAGGTACATAATGCGTGATAGGGGTCCGGAGGTATCTAGGAGTTTGTCTTGGACTCCTTTGAATCCCCTCTCCACCCCGCGGCGGGGGTTGTGACCGCCTCTACTCATGAAGGTAGTGATTACTTGGTCGAATTCAGGTGTCATGGCTACTTGATCTGGCAGGGAAGGGCGGGGACATTCCGATCTCAGTCGGTTGCGAACTACCTTGTCCATGGGTTTACGCATCCATAAGTGCATAAACTTAGCCAGGTGTTCCGGGGGTGTCCAGTCTGTCGAGCGGGGGTGTCTGATGTTACGTGGATCAAAGAGTGTCTGGCCCATGGGGTCCAGAATAGCTTCGTCCTGAGGCAGGGTGTTGTCCCCTGTCCATTGCCATTCTGCAGCGAGAGAGTCTGAATCCCCTGTATGAAAGGGTTTAGATCTTGAGTCCCAGGCGTCGTCGTCAGAATGGGATGCGTTAGCTTGCCATTCGTCCAAGATGGCCATAGTGCCATCGATATCTTCTTCCTCCTCTGAGGATAGTACTTGGGTAGGAGCAGGGGCGACAGATGTAGTCGTTTTGCTCCGCTTGGTGGGTCTTTTGCCTTTGTTCAGTTTGGGGTCTGTTTCCCCTTTCCAATGGCGTTTACTAGCCCGGGTGTCGTCTTTAGACTGGGTTTCAGAGTCTTCAGACTCAGTGTCTTGACATGAGTGGCGTGGCTTGGAGCGTTCTGGTTGAGCGGCCATCATGTGTGATAGGGCCTTTTCCATAGACGCGGCCACTGCTGCATTAACCATGGATTGAAAATCCACTGGGGTACTTTGTGAGTCTTCCATAATGTTTGGTAAGGACTTGGCACTGGTAAGAGGGCAGTAAGGCAGGGGTCAACGGTAGGAGAGTATCCTACGATAGTTATGGTACCAGCAGTACCAGGTATAACCCCAGCAGGGTAGTATTGGGTTTTATAGTCTGGGCAGCACCCAGTATACAGAGGTTGCAATAGCAGAGCTCTGATAGACAGTCTGGGCAGCACCCAGGATACAGAGATTACAACAGTAGAGCTCTGATAGGCAGCCTGGGCAGCACCCAGTATACAGAGGTTACAACAGTAGAGCTCTGATAGGCATTCACCTTTATGGGGTTTGACCCCAGGGAGCACAGGGTATTGAGCCCTATAGTGCACATATACCACAGGAGTAACAGAGACTGTCTGTGGGGACCCCTGCCTGGATGAGAGCAATGTGAGTTGATAGCAATCTGAAACAGTAAGGGAGTATGAATGAATAACTAGATGTGACAACAGGCGGATTAACATAAACCTGAGCAGAAAAGGATATAAATATATATGCTTACCTTGGAGGTTCCGAGTAGATGCAGATCTCAGCAACCGAGTGTGTATGAGGCTCCAAGATGGCGGCCGCGGGTCTCGCGATTCGCAAGATCCAAGATGGCCGCCGTCACACTGAAAGTGTGGGAAAGTAGATCCGGCCGCCGGCCGGAGCGTTAAAACGCGCGGTTAGGCGTCCGGGAGTGGAAAGGGCTGTGTAGCCAAGGATTCCTTAGAGAAAGGGGGATAAAAAACGGCGAAAATGCCCGGAATAAAACGGAAACCGGGAGGGATAAGCAGGGTGCCCAGAGTACAAAAGGGCAAAGGTAAATAAAGGAGCCTCAAGCAAATAGAAAATATCAGAAAAAGAGGCAACAAGGTATAAGCAAAGTGAGGCAATAAAGAATAAGAGTGTAAACAGTAAATAACAGGGTTATAACAAAGTCAAATAAAACAAATACTGAATAAATGTGAGGAGCTTAATATTCTGACCTGTCTGCTGATGGAGCAGTAAAGAAAGAGGGGGTGGAGCCTGTTCACTGGGAATACTATACATCCTACTGTTTTTTGATTGGTTCTTCTTATCACTTTCTTTACTGCTATGGAGTTTTAGTAAAGAGAGATATGCAAAATACGAAGCCTCCTGTCATGTAATAAAATTGTATTTTTCAGTATTAAAGGTCTGCGATTTTCTGCAATGACCCTGTTGTGCCCTATCAATATGTTCTCCACTTTTGTTTAGATTCCAGTAGCTGAAAGCGAGGTGGCCACAAAGATTGCTATTGAAGCCGGTTTCCGTCACATTGATGGGGCATACTTATACATCAATGAGAAAGAGGTAGGGCAGGCGATTCAAGAAAAGATTAAAGATGGAACCGTAAAAAGAGAAGACTTGTTCTACACTGGGAAGGTGAGACATCAGCAGATTTATTTGTGAATTTGTGGAGAATATTCAGAATTGTCCAATGTATAATGTGTTCACATTTTTAAACTGGCTCAACAGCTTTAAGATATTTGTAATAACACATGCACTTCTGTTTCCACCCATGTGAAACATATTTTATTTCAGCATTTTTCAGTTTTTTTTTTTAAAAAACAATTCTGTATGAAAAGTTTTTCATGCTCTGTTAATTAATGTACATTTCATGTGCTTTGGTATAATCTCTGCAAAATACTGATTTGTTTTTCTTTTTATATAGTTGTGGTCGACTTTTCATACTCCAGATTTGATTCAATCACATCTAAAACAGTCCCTTGAGACTCTCCAACTAGAATACATGGATCTCTACCTCATCCACTGTCCCATTAGCTTAAGGGTAGGTTTGTAGGAAACATTTAAAAAAAAATGTTTTTGAAAAAAAAAAGTTAATGTTAAACTGGTAAATAAATTAAAAACTACTTGAGAGCATAAACTGTTGTCTTCAAAAGCTTGATCAAAAACAAGCGCCACAGCTATTTATAAATTTGCACATGAGATATTTTTAATAGATTCACACACACAGCTCACTGTAGTTGTTATGGTACTTGTGTTCCTTTAACATACAAAAGCTCTAAGCATTATACCCACTACAGCAATATGTTATAGTTATGGTGGCAGGGTTTCCCTGTCGCCCCCTCATTGTAAGTAGTCAAACTGTTTTAAAGTGAGGGGTTTCCTTGCTTCACTTCCAATCTCCACTACTTCAGAGAGAGAGGAGATGTCTTTATGTGAGGCTGGACAGGAAGTGGGAGGGACCATGTCCCATCTGCCCAATACCAGCCTCTCACACAAGAAATGCCCATAGACATAGAATACATAGACGCCGCATTCTCTGCTGAGCAGCACAGGGGTATTAACACTGTAGAGGTAGGGGTATTAACACCATAGGGGTAGGGGTATTAAGGATTAGGAAAAGGGGTATTAACACTGTATTAAAACTTAAATGGAGATGTAAGCGTCATAACTGGATCATGGCGCAATAGAAGAAGGTTTGATGAATCATATTTTCTTTTAGGTCAGGTGGATGTGGGTAGTTTACCTGGGGAAGAGGTGGTAGCAGGATGCCCTCTGGGAAGAAGGCAGGCCGGCAGAGGCAGTATTAATGTTCTCTTGGCAATGTTCTGCCTCAAAATTCCTCAGATTTTAATCTAATTGAGCATCTGTGGGATGTTCTAAAGTAACAAATTCTATCAATGGATGCCCCATCTTGCAACTTGCAGGATTTAAAGTATTTGCTGCTAATATCTTGGTGACAGAAACCACGGGACACATTTACAGGCAGGCCTGGACTGGCCATTGGGCACACCGGGCAAATGCCCGGTGGGCAGCGGTGGCCATGGGCCGAGGCCGGCAGGGGATATCACAGGATCTCCCCTGCCGGTCTATGCAGGACCAGCACTATCCGAGTGCCGGCCCTGCTGCATTGCATGATGGGCTGGTGGGTAGATACAAGATCTCCCTCACCGGCCCACATACAGTGTATTACAGCTGCCGGCGGGGAAGAGAGGGAGGGAGACAGGAGAGAAACCTGGAGGAGCTCTAACTTGCAGCTCTGCCAGGTTCCTCTTGCGAGATTTGGAGCGTTGCCATGGCAATGATCCGGGTCTCGCGAGAGTGAATTCTAGCCCCACAGGCTAGAGTTCACTCACCACTAGGACCACCAGGGATGGATGGCAGCAGCACGATCCCCCTTCCCAGGCTAAAGGTAAGAAGGGAGGAGGGTTTTAATCACTCACAGCACCCTCAGTCACACACACACACATCCTGCACCCCTGACACTCACAGCACCCTCACTCTCACACACACATGCCCTGCACCCCTGACACTCACATCACCCTCACACACACACTGCACCCCTGACACTCACAGCACCCTCACTCACACACACACACACTGCACCCCTGACACTCACAGCACCCTCACCCACACACCCACACACTGCACCCCTGACACTTACAGCACCCTCACTCACACACACAAACTGCACCCCTGACACTCACAACACCCTCACTCACACACCCACACTGCACCCCTGACACTCACACACACTGCACCCCTGACACTCACAGCACCCTCACTCACACAAACACACACACACCCCTGACACTCACAGCACTCTCACACCCTCACACACACACACACACTGCACCCCTGACACAGCACCCTCACACACACACACAATGCACCCCTGGCACTCACAGCGCCCTCACTCACACCCACACACACTGCACCCCTGACACTGACAGAACCCTCACTAAAACACTGCACCCAGCTCTCAGACACAGCACACACTCACTGCACCCCCTCACACACAGCACCCTTACAAACACACACTACACTCCTCTTGCACACACACTACACCCCCTAACACACACACACACACATCACCCTAACACACACTGCACCCTCACACGCACATAGCACCCTCATGCAAACACAGCACCCATCACGCAAACACAGCACACACACACACTGCACCCCTCAAACAAACAGCACCCCATACCCACACACAACACCCCTCACACACACACACACACATCACCCTCACACACAGCACCCTTACACACAGCACCCTTACACACACACACTGCACAATACTCTTTCCTGGCATTTTTTGTCTCCTGGTATTCCATCTATGGAGACACCAGAGACAAATTTCAAGCAAACACAGTGCAAGCATGTTATTAAATTTGCTTGTGCAAAACAATTTTTCTCATGCTAGAGCTCTTCAGCAGAGCTCTGCGCATGGTCTGCCATGGAAGAGCATTGAACCAACATGCTCACTTTGTGATGAGGCGTGCTTGTCATTGGTAATGACAAAACACACCCTATATGGCCTAGCCCACTTTTTAAGTTGGCTGTTATTAAAAAATGCCCGGGCCAAATTTTCTTCCCAGTCCGGCCCTGTTTACAGGTCTTGTGGAATACATGCTTTGAAGCATCAGAACTAGTTTGGCAGCACGAGGGGAACCTAAACGATATTACACAACTGGTTTTAATGTTATGGCTGACCAGTGCACATGTCACTATATATGTTTTCAGCGCTGAGACCCTATTGGAGGTTAGCTGTGAGAATCGAGTTTGACTCAAGTTTGATTGCAGAAGCACCTCTAGTGGCTTTCAAGTAGACAGCCACTAGAGAACTAATTAGAGAACTAATTAAAATGCAGTGTAAGCATTGTATCTACTAAACAGCACTGTTTTACATTGCAGGTTCAAAACTAAAGGACCCCTGCACCCAGACCATTCATTGAAATTAAGTGGTCTGCATGCCTTTAGTGGTCCTTCTATTCAAGCTATGCCCAGAAGTTCACTCTAATACTCACTTTAAAAGAGTTTAGCTGCTTCCTTGCACTGGTAGATTGCAAAATGATATTGACTATATAGCCACCAGTATAAAACAGTAAACAGAAAAAGAGATATTTTAATTTCTCAGAAAGATAAAAAATATAATCCCTGATTTTGCTAGATGATATGTGGCCTATAAATGGGAGCTACATAACCTGTTCACATTGAAAAAACATTTTGCTAGAAGGAGGTTTTTATTGCGTATATATGTTGCATTTTGCTGTTGTTGTTGTTGTGTACTTGCATTGAAACAGTAAATTATTTATAATAAGTACTAATTCTTTTGGATCCAGAAACATATTATTTAGTCTATTAGTCCGCTTGAATTTACTGACTTGTTTGTTTTTGTGTGCATTTTTTAGCCTGGTGCAGATCTTATTCCTATGGATGAAAATGGGAAAGTTCTATTTGACACAAGTACAGATCTGTGTGCAATTTGGGAAGTAAGTGCTGTTTTTTGTCCAGCCAGTTAAACATGTAAATGACCTCCTTCTCTACCAACAAGCTAGCAATGTAATGCAAAATGAAACTTAGCCCATTAGACTCATTTGAATTTCCCTTTTCCCAAGAGCTGGTTTTCATCATGCAGAGAAACCTCCCACTGCATCATGGTAGAGGCCAAAATAGCCAAACTAGAGAAATTCTCCAAGTTCGATATACTTCCAGAGACTATGTCCCTCCACATTAATATTTAATTGGAGCCCCACCATGATGCCACAGAATACACAGTGATCTGTCCACCTTCATTCCTTAAATGGAAGCCCCTACCCGATGTACATTACTTGTACATTATTAGCAAAATAAATATTGGCCTGGAAACTCTAAACTGACACTTGAACTAACCACAAAAGCAACCAAAACCCCCAATGGCTGGTTGCTTCAGGATTAGAGGTTGACTATTCGCACCAGCCGCCAGGGGGCAAATAGAAGCTAGACGTTTATTATAGGAAGCAGTCTTTTATTAGAGCATTTCTAAAACTTTTTTTTTCTTTAGTATTTATGTTGAGAATGAATACATAAAAAATTACAATTGTGTAAATGTATGAAACTGAATGTTTTAGAAATCTTGAAACAGAAATATATTCTACAGAAATTGTAGTTATTCTACATTTATGTGCTGCCTAGACAACCAATGATTCTATAAATGATATTAAAATAATATGCACGTATGTATAGAGTGCTCTGCTCAAGACCATTCAGCTGGCTAGCTATAAACACAATTCAGAGCCTGACTAAATATCACATGGTTATCACACACTTTTAAGATCTTAGTATTTTTATTAGAGGGATTAGAACGTTCATTATTTTTATAAGAATCACATGACTTCTTAGCTAATATTTGTTAACTCTGTACAGGCTCTAGAGCAGTGTAAAGATAATGGTCTGGTAAAGTCTATTGGAGTTTCTAACTTTAATCGCAGACAACTGGAGCTGATTCTCAACAAGCCAGGACTGAAGTACAAGCCGGTCTGTAATCAGGTAATTTATATTCTGCATATTATACTGGGTGCCAGATTTGCTAACTTTTGTTTCCTAAATGACCAGGTACAAACATGTAAATTATTTTGGTACGCTTGTTACTGTTAGAAGGAATGGTGTACAAAAACGTTCCTAAAAAAGACCCCAAATGTAGTTCACACACACATTCTTTTCAGTGGTATAGTAATCCTAAAATCCTAAATATTCCTAAAAAAAAACAAAACAAAAAAAACAAAACAAAAAAAACATACCCCAACAATGGAATAATAAGTATCACTGAGATAGCTCACTGTTTATGCAATGAAGTAGTATTACTGGAGCATTTTCTCTAAATGTTAGTGGTAGATTGGAACCCACAAATGCCAGGCAGGTAATATATATGGGAGACATATAGTCTGCCTATATTTTTTCCTTTACCTAATTATGAGAGTGCACAAACCTGCACCTCTCCACCTCCTGTAGCACAGACCTTCCTTGCCCTCTTGCTTTTGACTTGTACCTGGTTTTCATCATATCCATAGAAGTCTCAATAATGAGGCCAAGAGTAAAAGTGAACCATAGAGGACTGTCTCACAACTAGTCCACCGGGGATTTTGTACCTAACTAAAGAGTTGAGTTGATATAAGGCTTCAAAATAAGAGTTAGGGAAAAATATCCCCATCATATAGTATAAAAAATGCCAAAGAAGAAGTGAACAGATATGTTTTTTTTTTTTTCATTTGCAGTATAGGAGGGCCAAGCAAATTTGTCTTTTCACAACTATTTTTTCAACAACCCAATTCTCAATTTTGTAGGTGGAATGTCACCCATACATCAACCAGAGCAAACTGCTAGAATTCTGCAAGTCACATGACATCCTGCTGGCTGGTTACAGTGTCCTGGGTTCACACAGACACAAGGACTGGTAAGAAGTTGTGAGGGTTCCATACATGAAGAAACCATTTATATCATATAACTTAATATAACTTCATTTATAGTTCAACCACATAATATATTAATTTAATGTGCAACATACACACACATTGGTGTCTTTTGACAAGACTCAAGCAGTTTTATGTTATCTGCTAACTAATTAAAAAATCCAAGTTGACTCAATATAAGGAAGAAAGCTAGCATGTTGTAACCAAGGGTAGTCAATTTAATATCCACTTAAGAGTTTTGGTGAGATGGTAAGTTTCCAAGCAGATCAACAATGATTTTACCTGGCTTTGACCAAGTTTCCCATGCAGCTCTGCAGAACCCACATGGCGTAAGTCACTTTGAGATGAGATTTATAAAATAGTTTGCCCCATTACTGGGGAATGGCATCAAAACAGTTCCTACTCTAGGACAGCTGTCCATTCATGAAGGCAACAGAAAAGAGCGGAAAAAGCCAGAACAGCAGCTATTATACCTAGCTTTTCTTTATGGAGAGCCACATAGAACACAACACAGCTAACAATTGTCTCCAAATCAAAAAATGGTGGAATCCGTTAAAGTAATGTAATATTTGTGTTTTGTGATATGTTCAAATTTCTTAAAGTAAATGAATCCAAGCAATCTCTTGTCATCTCAGGGTAGATCAGAACTCTCCGGTGCTACTTGAAGACCCAGTACTGGTATCAATAGCAAAAAAGTACAACAAGACCCCAGCTCATGTTGCTCTCCGCTACCAAATCCAGAGAGGGGTTATAGTAATTTCAAAAAGTTATAATCCAGAGCGAATTAAAGATAACATCAAGGTAAGGACTATTGTCTTGTGATTCATTACATACACAAACAAATTTAAAATAAAACATTTTCATGGGTTTATCATTTTATAGAAATTCTTAACAGGGATGATTTCCTTTAAAGGGACACTCTATGCACCAAAATAACTTAAGCCTAATGAAGCAGTTTTGGTGTTTAGATCATGTCCCTGCAGTTCCACTGCTCAGTTGGACTATCTTCTGGAAGTGCGTAGGGATGCTGTGAGAGTCTCAGCCAGGGAAGGTGTGACTATGGCTTCAAGAAGAAAGTGATCCCTTAATGGTAGAAAACTAGGTATTGAGTCTACACTGACATGATCTATGCAGCAAAACCATTTAAGGGGACTCTCCAGGCAGAGTCTTTTACTCACCTCGTTCCAGCGCCGGGAGCCTCGTGAAGCCGCGCCCCCTATTTCGTCAAAATGACGAAATAGGCGGGCGCGAGCAGGGAGCAATCAGACGCTTCCATTTGGAAGCGTCATTGCTCCCTTGTGCGCATGCGCGGCTTTGCCGCACATACTTCAGAGGGCAGCATTTATGCCGCCCTCTTAAGTCCTGAGCGCACTACCGTGCATGGTGTGCGCGGCCGCGAGCTGAGCTAACTGACAGCTCAGCTCGCAGTCTTTGCCCGCCCCCCTCCTCTGCTGACAGGCTGGAGAGAAGGTGCGCACACAGTGCCTTCTCTCTCCTGCACACGTCAGACGTATTTTAATACATCTGACGTGTACAGGGCCTTTTTAGGGCCCTGCATGATAGGAAGTCCCTCTGGTGGCCGTCTGAGTGACGACCACTGGAGGTATTCCTATCAATCAATGTAAACACTGTATTTTCTCTGAAAATTCTCTGAAAATACAGTGTTTACATTAGATTGCCTGCAGGGAGCTATAGATCATACCTGAACAACTACATTAAGCTGTAGTTGTTCAGGTGACTATAGTGTCCCTTTAATAAAGATATAATTGCTTTGGTGCATAGAGTGCCCCTTTTAACATTAAGTATTTTTATTTCAATGAATTAAAGGGACTTGAAACTGAAATATAGATATTTTATTTTATGTATCATGTATAGGGTAACTTACAATCCATTGTTACCTAATTCCTTAGTAACTTTCAAAAAAGTGCCTGGGCCACAACTGCCAGCATGCATTATTGCAAGTCATTTCATTCATAAAAAAACATGAATGGAGCTACACAGTTAGATAGTAAAATGTCTGTTCTGTTCGCTTTCCAATATTAAGTAGAAAGGAAGGTCTCGGAAAGGGGGAATGACAGTTTGGAACCCTATTTCTGTTTCAAATTTTATTTGTTTGGATTAAGTTAAAGAAATCAAAACTGGAACATTGCAATGTTACTATGTGTATTTCTGATAAAGTGCTTTAGTAATATATTGCTCTTGGCTGTTTGATTATGTTTAGCTATTAAGTTCACAATAAGCATGTGCATGGGCAAAATTTTCGGTTCGGTTCGGCATTCCGAAATTCAGAATTTTCGCAATTCGGGACTTCAGCAATTCGGCACTTCAAGAATTCGGAACTTCGGCAACTTCGACACTTCAGCATTTCGGAATTTCGGGACTGCGGCACCTCGGGACTTCTCTTGCAGCCGCTTGGTAGATAACGCCCTAATTCCCACGGTATTAGGGAGTTATCTACCAAAAGGCTGAAAGACCTAAATTGGTCTTTAAGCCAAATTTACTAATACTAAGTAAAAATTACTTAGTATTAGTAAATTTTGCCCCTACTCGCTATACCGCGAGTAGGGGCATGTCTAGTAAACAGTGAGCAGCCTGTGACTGCTCACAGTTTAAAAAAAAAAAAAAAATAGTGCCCCCCCCGGCCCCCACCCCTGACCGGCGGGTGGGGGCCCTAAAGTAAATGATGGGGGGACCTATTGTCCTCCCCCTGGCCCCCACCCCTGAGCGGTGGGTGGGGGCCCTAACTACTAATAAGGGGGGAACCTAATGTCCTCCCCCCTTCCCCCCACCCCTGAGCGGTGGGTGGGGGCCCTAAACTAGAATAAGGGGGTACCTTATGTCCTCCCCCCTGGTCCCCACCCCTGAGCGGTGGGTGGGGGCCCTAAATACTAATAAGGGGGGACCTTATGTCCTCCCCTCTGGTCCCCACCCCTGAGCGGTGGGTGGGGGCCCTAAATACTAATAAGGGGGGGGGACCTAAGGTCCTCTCCCCTGGCCCCCACCCCTGAGCGGCGGGTGGGGCCCTAAATACTAATAAGGGGGGGACCTAATGTCCTCCCCCCTGGCCCCCACCCCTGAGCGGCGGGTGGGGGCCCTAAATTGGAATTAAAGGGGGACCTAGTGTCCTCCCCCCAGTCCCCCACCCCTCAGCGGCAGGTGGGGGCCCTAAATACTAATAAGGGGGGGACCTAAGGTCCTCCCCCTGGCCCCCACCCCTCAGCGGTGGGTGGGGGCCCTAAAAAAAAGTCCCACCCCCCCAGGTGACTAGGGTGTTCCCAAACCCCTAGTCACCCCCTCCCCCCTATAAAAATTATCCCCCTACCTACCCCCCTCACCCTAAAAATAATGAGGGGGGGACCTTTAACTAAGTACCTGTAAAAAAAAATAAAACTTACCATTCTATGTTTTCTCTCTTCTAAAATCTTATTTTTTCAGCCCCAAAAAAGGCCAAATAAAAAACCATAATAACCGACGCAATTATAAAAAAATTTGACTCATAACTCTCTGATTGGTTACTTAATCCACCAATCAGAGAGTTATGAGTCAAATTACACAGCGTGGGAAAATTCCAAAGAACTTTCCCAGCTGTGTAAAATGACACAGAGCACTCTGATTGGTGGATTTCAAACCAACCAGAGTGCTGTGACAGGTAAATGTAGAGACTTACCTGTCAGTCTCTTCATTTACCTGTCAGAGCACTCTGGTTGGATGGCTTAAACTTTATAAGCCTTCCCCTGCCCTGCAGAGCTCAGTCTGCGTGGAGCCCACGCCGGGTGAAGAAGGATTATTTTTTTTTTTTTTTTTATAATTGCGTCGGTTATTATGGTTTTTTATTTGGCCTTTTTGGGGCTAAAAAAAGAAGATTTTAGAAGAGAGAAAACATAGAATAGTAAGTTTTATTTTTTTTTACAGGTACAAGGTCCCCCCCTGATTATTTTTAGGGTGAGGGTGGTAGGTAGGGGGATAATTTTTATTGGGGGGAGAGGCGGTGACTAGGGGTTTGGGGACCCCTAGTCACCTGGGGGACACATTTTTTTTAGGGCCCCCATCCGCCGCTCAGGGGTGGGGGCCAGGGGGGAGGACCTTAGGTCCCCCCCTTATTAGTATTTAGGGCCCCCATCTGCCGCTGAGGGGTGGGGGTCAGGGGGGGAGGACACTAGGCCCCCCCCTTATTACAATTTAGGGCCCCTACCCGCCGCTCAGGGGTGGGGGCCAAGGGGGAGGACATTAGGTCCCCCCTTATTCCAATTTAGGTCCCCCACCCGCCGCTCAGGGGTGGGGGTTAGGGGGGAGGACATTAGGTCCCCCCTTATTTTACTGTAGGGCCCCCACCCACCGCTCAGGGGTGGGGGTCAAGGGGGAGGTCATTAGGTCCCCCCTTATTAGTATTTAGGGCCCCCACCCACCGCTCAGGGGTGGGGGCCAGGGGGAGGACATTAGGTCCCCCCCCTTATTTTACTGTAGGGCCCCCACCCACCGCTCAGGGGTGGGGGCCAGGGGGAGGACATTAGGTCCCCACCTTATTATAATTTAGGGCCCCCACCCACCACGCAGGGGTGGGGGCCTGGGGGGAGGACATTAGGTTCCCCCCCTTATTCTGATTTAGGGCCCCCACCCACCGCTCAGGGTTGGGGGCCTGGGGGGGAGGACAATAGGTCCCCCCCCCCATTATTTTACATTAGGGCCCCCACCCACCGCTCAGGGGTGGGGGCCAGGGGGGAGGACATTATGTCCCCCCCCCTTTATTCTGATTTAGGGCCCCCACCCACCGCTCAGGGTTGGGGGCCCGGGTGGAGGACAATAGGACCCCTTCCAATATTTTACATTAGGGCCCCCACCCGCCGCTCAGGGGTGGGGGCCGTGGGGGGCAATAGGTTTGCTTTGACGCGTGAGTGGGGTCTCGGGAGGGGGGACCTTATTTTTATTTTTATTTTTTACAGTGAGCAGCCACAGGCATAATTTACTAATCTTTACTTAGTATTAGTAAATTTGACTGAAAAAACAATTTAGATCTTTCAGCCTTTTAGTAGATAGCTCCCTAATACCATGGGAATTAGGGAGTTATCTACTTATTAATTCCTGTCATTACACTAACTGTCTAAGTAACTTACATTTTATATGAATGTATGTTACTTGATTGTTGTAAGTGTTGCAAATGCTTACAGCTGAATCCTGGCTATGTTTGACTAGTTTTTTATTTAAAATTGTTTACAATGTAACATTCTTCTTCTTTCACTGGGTAAGTATATTAGTACTTAGGCAATACTGTGCTTCAGAACTTCGGCACTTCTGCATTTTGACACTTCGGAACTTGGGCAATTCGGTAATTTCGGGACCTCGGCAATTCGGAAGTACCCGAATGTCCGAATTGCCCGAAATTCGTCCGAATTCATATTCGGACTGAAACGAATTGCACATGTCTAGTTCACAATAATGGAAGGACCAGGATTAGTTGACAAATCATAACCACTTGTTGGTTCTTGCTATTCAAGGGCATCTGTGTATATTTGCATTCTGAAATATAAATTTTAGAGAGATAAACCACCAGTCCATATTTATACACAAGGGGCTCTGTGACAGTGTCCTATAAGCTGAAGCTTGATTTTAAACGGACTCTCAGATGCTAACATATCTTCTTTACACAGGTCTTTGATTTCGAGCTATCCACAGAAGATATGAAGGCAATTGATGGACTCAATCGAAATTTGCGATACTTGGAAATGCCAGTGTATGTTTACTTAGTACTTTGGTGGAAAAATACAAATGATTAAAAAGCATATGTTTTTATGTCTGTACAAGAAAAACAGAGAAATCAGACAGGGAATTAGAAAAGCAAGCTGTACTGTAATGATAGGTGACCAAATAGGTGCTATTGTAAAATGGCCAATATGTTCT
This sequence comes from Pelobates fuscus, assembly GCF_036172605.1. Taxonomy (NCBI): domain Eukaryota; kingdom Metazoa; phylum Chordata; class Amphibia; order Anura; family Pelobatidae; genus Pelobates; species Pelobates fuscus. The sequence goes on from NC_086319.1 coordinate 163,201,288, forward strand.
AAGGTGGTAGTATCTGTATTTATTTTTTTATGTTCTATATCAGCATCCCAAAAATTATTTAAATAGTTTAGATAACCATGTGATATAGAAATAAAAATGGTTTAAGGGTTCCTAATAAATAAAATAAGATAATAAATAAGATAATAGGGTTCATAATAAATAAGATACCAATTAATTGCAATATTTTCACTTAATACATACTGTATCTTTTATAGTACATGATTTGTAGGGTTAGAACTTGGGTTCTTTTGATCTTAAGACAGTGTCAGGGTGGCGGTCCGGTGCCCGGGACCCAGACACTGTCCGGGCGGCGGTGCAGGACCAGGACCAAGTATGCCTGATGTTCAGAGTAGGAGTCACAGCGTGGAGGTGGATTAGCAGGGTCTGGTGCAGGGTAACCGCACGCCCCCTGGTGTTGAGCACCAGCGTTTGTGCAGCCACATACCAAGACCCTGAATCAGCTTAAGCGGATACCAGGAACTAGGAGCTTGGAAATTGAGCAGACATCACAGGAGCTGAATAGGGAGGCTCTGCAGCAAGATTGTATCCAGTACTAGAAACAAGACAAGAGATAGGCACCAAACATGAAAACAAGATAGAACTAATAGAACCCAGAACCAGAGAAGGATAGTAAGCTAAACTCAGAACATATACACAAGACATGAGGAAAACATGAACATAACATGGGCATGACTGGACAGGACTGTACATGGACTGGGTATACAAACTAAAACAAGACAAGATAACATAGGCAAAACAAGAGGAGAAATAACTAAGTACTACATATGGAAATTATGGGGATTTAGTCACACTATATGATCATACATTGCATACGCCTGCCAACAACGCCAATGTACACCATATCTGGCAGGTCCTACACTGCCTAATATATGCTAAAACACACAAAATACATATATAGCACTTACCTGCAAGAAAGGGCAGAAGCCTTGAGGAGCTGCCTGCAGGAACACTGAAACAGAGTGAATGATGGAAAACAAACGGGTGTGGCAACATAAAACAAACATTTAAAGGAAACCTGGAGACTGGGAATCCCAGGGATGGATTACAGGAATGAACCCAGAAATCCCAGCATAAAGAAAACCAGACATAGAATAGAAAACCAAAAACCAAGAAAAACTAGACAAGAATTGTAACAAGAGTACTGGATACTAGAAGCCAAGGCCAGACATCTCCACAAAACAGAGCAGGACGTGACTGACAGACAGCAGCAGGACATACATTACATTAAATTCCAATGCAGCAGCTACTTTTCATAGATACTGCCATTATCCATACATAATGATATGATGGGAGAAGAGATGGGGAGAGAAAATCATGCAAGAAAAAGAACCCTGACTATAATTGTATTTATTTTTTAATTAAAAAAGTTATGTGCACATGACATTTTCCCAATGCAGCTCAATGATAAGTCTTTGCAAGGCAGGTGCTCTAGGCAATGGCCTGCATCTAGTATTTAGCTCCACTGAGCTAACCAAACCAGGAAGTAGCAATAACAGTTGTATGATTGATTAATGCTTTTTTTTTCTCTCTTGTTTCTGTTTCTGAAGGTTTGGATCGCATCCCCAGTATCCATTCGTTGACGAATACTAAATACTAAACACAAATTGTAATATATGATATTGAAATGATATTGAAATAAGTCATAATCGTTGGTGCTGGAAAGGACAACAATGCTATTCTATTCAATTTGGATATATATTTTTTTAATTCAAAAATCGTTTTAATAAATGTCTTAGTAATCACTCTGTGTATATCTTTTTTTATTTTATGGGACAAGATTGCTTCTAAATTTATATAACAATAAAAGTTACTAATTACCGTATATACTCGAGTATAAGCCGAGTTTTTCAGCCCATTTTTTGGGCTGAAAAACCCCAACTCGGCTTATACTCGAGTCATAGTCTGTATTATGGCAATTTGCATTGCCATAATACAGACTGGGGGGAGAGGGGGGCTGGCAGAGCTGTAACTTACCTGTTCTGCAGCTCCTGTCAGCTCTCTCCTCCTCCGCGCCGTCCGTTCAGCACCTCGGTCAGCTCCCAGTGTAAGTCTCGCGAGAGCCGCGGCTCTCGCGAGACTTACAGTGGGAGCTGACAGAGGGAGCTGAACAGACCGCGCGGAGGAAGAGAGAGCTGACAGGAGCTGCAGGAAAGGTAAGTTACAGCTCTGCCAGCCCCCCTCTCCCCCCCACTGAACTGCCACTGGACCACCAGGGAAGGAGAGCCCCCCTCCCTGCCATATATCAAGCAGGGAGGGGGGACGAAAAAAAAATATATAAATAAAATAAGAAATAATAAAAAAATAATAATAACAAAAAAAAGGGGTATAAGGACCACTATGGGAGGGAGGGGGGTATAAGGACCACTATGGGAGGGAGGGGGGGGGATAAGGACCACTATGGGAGGGAGGGGGGGGTATATGGACCACTATGGGAGGGAGGGGGGGTATAAGGACCACTATGGGAGGGAGGGGGGTATAAGGACCACTATGGGAGGGAGGGGGGGATAAGGACCACTATGGGAGGGAGGGGGGGGGTATATGGACCACTATGGGAGGGAGGGGGGGTATAAGGACCACTATGGGAGGGAGGGGGGTATAAGGACCACTATGGGAGGGGGTGGGATAAGGACCACTATGGGAGGGGAGGGGGAAGTAAGGTCCACTAGGGGAGGGGAGGGTAAGGACCACTGGGGGGGGGGGGAGTGAAGGAACACGGGGGTGGGGAGGTAAGGACCACTGAGGGAGGAGGAGGGGAAGTCAGGACATATGGGGGGGGGGAGAGGGGGCGGCAAAACATTTTTTGCCTACGGCGGCAAATATCCTTGCACCGGCCCTGCACACACTGCATTCACACACTGCATTCATACACACACACACTGCATTCATGCACACACACACTGCACTCATACACACACACATACGCACACACTGCATTCATTATACACACACTGTAAATAAATATTCAATTAATATATTTTTTATAGGATCTAATTTTATTTAGAAATTTACCAGTAGCTGCTGCATTTCCCACCCTAGTCTTATACTCGAGTCAATAACTTTTCCCATTTTATTGGGATAAAATTAGGGGCCTCGGCTTATATTCGGGTCGGCTTATACTCGAGTATATACGGTAAGTACAATTCATTTAAAATTACAATACAACAAAATTAGCATATAAGACAAAGACAGCAGGAAATGATACAGAAGAGTGACCTGAAAAAAACTTACAACCAATTATATGTAAAGATATCAAGAAACATATCAAGAAAATATTAAGCTGACAAAAGGCTGGATATTCTTTGCAGATTTAGGGTTGACTCGGCTTACTGAATAGTAATTTTCCCAAAAACCTCAATGGAGGAAATGCTATTTATTTCAGCAGGGTCAGATTAAGATAGGAGCTAATAGAGCTGTAATCCAGGCCCACGCCCATGTAATAGACCAATTGATCCCAAATAAATACATTTATATATTTTTTTCTGCTTTACTACTCTTCATCCATATGCTCTTGCTCTAAAACGTTGTGCAGAGTGAACTGAGTATCTGAACTTTGTAGCGATGCACGAGCACAGGCAGAGCCGGATTAATAGAGGGGCTATAGAAAAGGCCCATTGAGATAAAAAAAAAAAAGATACGCTCTTGCTTTGTGCAGAAGGAATTGAGTATGGAGACTTAGAATGGATGTATGGGAACAAAACTGAGTGTCTTTTTATAAATTGAAGAGGGAAGTTAGAGAGTAGTATACCAGTATAGGGGTATTAGAAGCACATAAAAAGTGCTATATGTAATAGTACCAATGGGAGGCTAAAGATGAAACAAAAACAAAAAAATAATTTATTGAAAAAAATATATATGCTAAAAATTGCTAGAAACTTGGCACCCAAAGTGTAACACACAAATAAATAAAGTGGAAAAACCTGAAGTAAATAATTAAATGAAAAACATGGTACAGTAACCAAAAATTAAAAAATCCTAAAGTTGCACTCTAATTATTCTCAGTTGGAGCACACGTCTGTGCTTCACATGAATAATGAAATGGATTTACTTGAAAGATGAAAGCGAGAGATTAGCAATGGTTATGTGTGTTCTGTATCTATATCCTGTGAGTTTCCTTCCAGCACCACCTGCACCAGATAAATGACACGTGGGAGATGTAACGGACCGCCTGGCACCCCGACTGGGTACCTCCGTTAATAGATGCTCCTAGCGCTTCCAGAGGGCTCCAAGTGCTCCGCCATACACAACAACCACCGCAGACCCTACGAACTGCCGTAGCTTGGATGGGGTCTCGTCGTCTCCTACCCACCCTGGACCTACGACAAGGCTCCAGGCTCCAGTGGGTCAACCTCTCCTTCAAGAGAGGAAAACAGGAACAAGCTCTTTAAAGAGCTTAGAAGTGATTAGCAAAGGGAGCATGCAGAGCATAGCAATCCCTTGTAGTGATATAGCCAGTTACCCCCAATAAGAGACAGAACTCTAGATTGAGGGTGAAGAAGAACTGTTTTACTTGGCACCAAAGGGCCTTTTTTTTTTTTTTTTTTTTTTTTTTTTTTTATACATGGCATATAATCCTGCAGAGCCACAACAGCTATAGCAGGCACATTAAAAGTAGTGGTCAACATGGCTTGCGGTAGACAGCACAATTTTATATTTTATAACATAGAACATGCTAAACAGGCTAAATGGTAAGATTGCGTTAAGATAATAATAAACATAGATCGTTGGTCAGTACACTTAGCTTGGTTGTAGTTATGATAGCCGTATGCCTTGGGTGTGCTTATAGTGGGTTAGTGTAAGCTAGAGTTAACATTTTGACAGTTGTGTTATAGGTCGCACATACAGTGAGGTGACAGGTTTAATGACGTGAAAGATTTGTACCAGACATTAATAGTGACAATGTGTCCTGGCTCAGAGAGGGCAGAATGCCTTAACTACTAGGTACCATCAGGACTACACGGATATTTAACTTAATCCGCAGCACAGCCACAGCATAAACAGTCCAGGCAAGGGTCAATACACATCAGTTACTGGGATAGAAGCCAGGTAGCATCCGAAATGCGCCCTACGGGTATTACATTGTTGGAGGTTCATCCTATCCCTTGGCTTGATATCTGATCTCTGTGGTTTGTGGGAGTCACATTCTGGGGACAGTCTTCATCTGGATGTCTGCGGTAGGACCATCTTGTGTGGTCTCCCCGTCCACCCCAGCTCCCAGCGTACTGCCGTGTACCTGAGCCGCCTGTTTCTCTGCGTGTTGCAGCCGGAGCTCGGGATCCACTGGTTCGTTGCTTCCTCATGTGTGGAGTGGCGGTCCCCCGGGCGGCAGGTGTGGGCTTGATTGGGTGGTCCCGCATGGGCATAGTGTGGCACCTCGTTGGTCTGGGCTTGCGGTGTAGAGGCTTTCTGTGGGGTGCTCGCCCTCTCCTTCCCGCTTTCAAAGTCGCGCCGTTGCCCTGTTCAGGAGCTGCATGCCGTAGTGTCAGTACTTGTGAGGTTACCGTCAGTGGAGCCTCTTCATCTTTGCCCCCACGGAGCTTCAGTTTAGCCCAGAAGGCAGTGAACAGACAATCAAGTCTTTCCTCCAGCAGGGGTAGCGGAGAGGCGAGCCGTGGGTCACACGTGGCGTCCGCCATGTCTGGCAGTGCAAATATGTCACTAGTGGGTCACACGTTTTAGTAGCCGGGATATCCCTCACCGGCAGGGGGGGGTGGAGAGTGTGTCGGGGGACCTGCAGGCTAGTAGGCTCCAGTCAGTGGAGGGATCGGCCGCCTCCCCCACGCCGCCCGAGTAGGCCTCAGGTCTGACCCCGGAATGGGTCCACCGTTTACGATCGTGGGACCTGTCGCTTGTTGCCACAGTAGTAGACCTCCGTCTCCAGGCCAGGTATACTGTTAAGAGTTGGGTCTTTTGCTGTCAATGTGGTTGAATTAGTATTTTAGCCCGGAGCCCTCACGAGTTGCGACCGCTCGGTATGGCGGCCAGGCTCCGCCCCCCCAAAGGGCCTTCTTTTATGCAGGTTTTCCACACATAGTACCACCCACAGGGTTTTTCAGAACAACCAATAAACACATTACAACACATACAATGCAAGTACAGCAGCCAATCAGACACAATGGGACAATAGAAACACACCCATCATATTCCTCCCCTCTGCTTAGGAGATAATTGAGTCAATTACTGTATCTACTCAATTATCTCCAAGCTGAAAAGTTACACTTTTTATACATCTTTATAACTTTGAGAGTTTACATCGTACATATATGAAATACATTATATTATTTTAACCAGTATAACTTGGGGACAAACATATCCAAAATTCACTTGAATAGTTTCAGGGATTTAAAAGTTAGGTCGAAGTCCTTTGTTATCACTTGCAAGCATGGCTTTTCCTGCCCAAACCAGTTCCCACTGGTCTGGCAGTGTGTAACGGACCGTTTCACTTACAAGAGGATAAAACCCAGTTTAGGTGATAATCCCCTTTCCAGATGCACAGGCAGCTACTGCAAACACCATTCTCCCGACTGGAACCACACGAACACTGGAACAGCTGAACAAGAAAAGCAGACATCGGCTTACACTCTTGGCAGTCAGCATACAATCCCATTCCCCCAAAGACCGAGACGACACATCGCTTTGAGGGTTAAGCAAGAACTCTGGACTGGGACACCCAGTCTGGCTTTTATTACAAACAAGTACATACAGGACACTCCCAGGGGGAGGATGAATTTAACCAATCACATGGATGTACCTCCCCCACATTTCCTCCCCTTAGATTAGCACTTAACATAATTATACCGTACACCCTTTTCCCCAATTCCTGGATGTACCCCAAATACATATGCTACACCTCCAAAACAGGTATCCCCTGATAGCCCTTATTCAGGGGGACAACATATCCAAGAATCAGGTCATTCGGATGAATGGTTCGGGAGATATGAGGTTCCAAAGATTTGACCGACCGCATGGGTAAAGTATCCGAAAACAGTTCCATGCATTTTGGCCCTGCGGTCGGTCACAAACAAGGGAATGAAAACAGACGAATTGCCTGTGTTATAGAGCCTGGAGAGGGTTTGAATGAATTCCCTTGTTTGTGGGATTCTTTCTACCGAACGGCTGGTCATTCGGTAGTTTTTATACGAATTTCTGGAAGTATGGAGGTCTCAGCGGTGTTTGCCTAGTCAAGTGTCCGATTTTAGTTCCAGACACTCGACGGCAAAACACCGCTGTTCGGTAGTTTAAGATGGCCGCCGCCACGTGTTTGTTTCCCGAATTGCGGCCACCCAGAGGACAAAGAATACATTACACTGATTGCCAATTACCTGTTTGCAACATTGTTGCAAACGGTAATTGGAGGCACACTTAGTCCTGGGTGGTCTGGTTGTTCGGTAGTTTCCTCAATACAATGAATGGAGTGATTCTACCGAACAATCAGATGAATGCTGCATACATATCCCAGGTTAAACTGCATACAAAAATACATACATGACATTAAAGTATTAAAGGCAGGATTACTGTACTACGCTCCACAGTCTTAAAGGTACAGTATCCCAAAAGTCCCCATAGATCCACGGATGGCCCTTAAAGGCCCAGTAGCAGTAATATACATTATTACATGCCCAAATATAGTTTTTCCAGTACAATATGTCCAGGGGCCATAGTCGCAGGGCAGGAGGCTAGCAGCCAGGCCTCTCCAGTTCACAGTGGCGAAGCTGGTTTCGCCACACAGTGTCCCTGGGACAACGCCCTGCTGGAGAACAATGGAACTGGGGGAGGGGTAGAGCCACTCCATCCCAGGGATTCAAAGGGGAAGAAAAAGTGTCCAAAAAGTTTCAATATGTCCATACACTGTTTTTAAAGGGCCAGCACCGTACAATAAAAGTCCATAAGCCCAAATGCTGGTTTAAACGGGTACAATCTCCCAGGGGCCATAGTCACAGGGCAGGAGGCTGGCAAGCAGGCCTCTCCAGGACCAAGTGGTGAAGTGCACTTCGTCACACATCTCCCCTTTGAGGGGAAGACTAACCAGGCATCTGACCTTCTGTCGCTCAGTGCCTCCGTTAGTCAATCCACCCACCCACAAAAAGCAAGTGCCAGAGTAACCCACCCACAACAAACAGTTACAAGAGCAGCCCACCCACAACAAACAGTTACAGCCCACCCACAACAAACAGTTATTCCTCTGAGGTAATTGGGTAACACGCTGTGAGGGCTTGGGGGGCAGAGGATGCCAGCGCTTCTGCTGGGGTAGCCTGGTGGGGACTTGGCTGGGGAGGGGAGACATCACTTACCCCCTCCTCCTGGTACTCCTGCGATGGTAGCTGGGGATCTGGACCGGGTGTCCAGCATCCCTGTGGGTCAGGCACAGAGACCACGGTCCTATCTGCGCCATTTGGGAGATTGGTTTATCCCCTTGGTAGGGTAAGCTGCCGCTGGGGAGAAAGGGTGCGGTGCTCCTTTCCCTGGAACACAGGCTGCCGCTGGAGAGGGAGACCGACTGTCTCCACTCCCATAACATTGTCCTGCTGTGTAACGCTTACATATATTTAAGTGGAGCACAACTGCAGATCTCTTAGGAATCAGATTGATGACTAGGATACTGAAGTACAGGAACTGTATCTTTAATTACGGTTAAAACAGGTACTGTATCTTTAATTACTTCGCTGTTTGTTTAAACGGAGTAAGCAGCTTCTGGCATACACGCAGTATAGTACATTGGAGTTTGCAAGTTTATGGAAACGGCAAATTATAGAAATGAGGTTGTAGCAGGAGTGATGTGATTTGGAGTTAAAGTAAGCAGGCTGTAGCAGGAAGGCTTTGCGGACTTGGGAGCAGGTTGTAGCAGGAATGCTTAGCGGTTTGAGAGAAGGCTGTAGCAGGAAGGATTAGCAGGCTTGGGAGCAGGTAATCTCCTATTACGGATAAAGCAATTGACTTAGCTTAAATGGAGAAAATCAGGTTTCCCGAAGTTCTCCTCCGGGGAGGGAAGATGTTAAGCAGGATGAGGAAGGTCCAGATACTAGCCGTGGTCGAGGAGAGGAGATGGAGGGTCTGTAGAATTCCAGTCCGGTTCGGTTCACAAATAGAGATTGGAGAAATCTTTCAGCCGGTTTGATTCCGCGGTAACGCTGTTCAATAATCCAGCGTCTTGTATCTGGCGCGGTCGCATTATGTAGCGTGGGGAGACCGCGTCAGAGAAGGGGGTGTGGCTAAACTCCGTCAACCCGGAAGAGACAAGGATATACCTGCAATTAAGGCATGACATGCTGCTGGGGAGAGAGACCGACTGTCTCTGCTCCCTGTAGGATACACTGCTGCTGGGTGGGAAGGACGATACCTTGGGCCCCCTGGGGTGCAAACTGTGGCTGGGGAGAGAGACCGACTGTCTCCTCTCCCAAGGGTACACACTGCCGCTGGGGAGAGAGGCCGGCTGCTTTCTCTCCCTGCAGAACACACTGCTGCTGGGGAGAGAGACCAGTTGTTTGCTCTCCCTGGGACTCACCCTGCCGCTGGGGAGTGAGGTCGATTACCTCCACTCCCGGTAGGGAACACTGCCGCTGGGTATAGAGACCGGTTGTCTCCTCTCCCTGGGACTCACCCTGCCGCTGGGGAGTGAGGCCGGTTACCTCCACTCCCTGTAGGGAACACTGCCGCTGGGTATAGAGACCGGTTGTCTCCTCTCCCTGGGACTCACCCTGCCGCTGGGGAGTGAGGCCGGTTACCTCCACTCCCTGTAGGGAACACTGCCGCTGGGGAGAGAGGCCGGCTGCCTCCTGTCCCTGCAGGACACACTGCCTGCTCTCCCTGCAAAACACACTGCTGCTGGGGAGAGAGACCGGTTTCCTCCTCTCCCTGGGGCTCACTCTGCCGCTGGAGAGTGAGGCTGGATACCTCCACTCCCTGTAGGGAACACTGCCGCTGGAGAGAGAGGCCGGTTGCCTCCGAGATCCGCTAAGCTATGGCGGTTGTGGAGTCTGCGGTGCTTTTGGTATCCGGTGCGGTGCTTATGGTCCTCAGCGTCGGCTAGGAAGCATCTGTTGGCGGAGGTACCCAGTCGGGGTGCCAGGTGATCCATCACACTAAAGCTTACAGAAAATATTTAAAAATGCAGGAAGTGTAACACAGAGGCATGGTTAATATGCAGAATTATTTATTTTTTTCTGATAAGAAAAAAAAAATGTTTAGTAGCCAACCTCATAGCTTATTTTTACAAAGCTATCTGGTTGTGCAAAAATTGGATATGTGACAGTTCTTTTAAACTTGTTCTCTACTTTTTTTGTTACATTCTTTCTCACTTGCTCATGTTAAATGTATTCATTTTTTTAAAACTTTGTTTTGTTCTGTTATGTTTTTGTCCTGTTACATTGCTTCTTCCTGAAAGACACAATCTTCAGTTAAAGAAGACTACAAACCATAGTAAGCTAACCTTATTCATTCGGAAAGGGACACACCTTTTGGTATCCGGTGCGGTGCTTATGGTCCTCAGCGTCGGCTAGGAAGCATCTGTTGGCGGAGGTACCCAGTCGGGGTGCCAGGTGATCCATCACACTAAAGCTTACAGAAAATATTTAAAAATGCAGGAAGTGTAACACAGAGGCATGGTTAATATGCAGAATTATTTATTTTTTTCTGATAAGAAAAAAAAAATGTTTAGTAGCCAACCTCATAGCTTATTTTTACAAAGCTATCTGGTTGTGCAAAAATTGGATATGTGACAGTTCTTTTAAACTTGTTCTCTACTTTTTTTGTTACATTCTTTCTCACTTGCTCATGTTAAATGTATTCATTTTTTTAAAACTTTGTTTTGTTCTGTTATGTTTTTGTCCTGTTACATTGCTTCTTCCTGAAAGACACAATCTTCAGTTAAAGAAGACTACAAACCATAGTAAGCTAACCTTATTCATTCGGAAAGGGACACACCTTTTTTAAATATACACTGCTGTACATTATTCTAAACTTTCACTCTCTAGAGCAGTGACTCAGCTTTATCAATGGCTTCCAAGTCTGATGTTCGACTTCTGATGAATGATGGAAACACAATTCCAGTTATAGGCTTTGGCACCTATGCACCAGAATATGTAAGTACTGAGAATTTTAATACAATTAATTGAAACCTGTGAAAAAATATCAATGTTTGCTATGTTTTCAGTTCAGCTGTACAATATTTTGTTTAATAATTGAAATTCACTTAGGATTTATTTTAAATTCCTGAGAATGAACGCTCTAGGGCAGGGCTAACCAACCTTTTAGCAGCACTGTGTAAAAATAAGACTTTAACATTTTTTTAAATCAACATGTGTGTGCGTTTCCATATTCAGCATGTGTTATGTATGGATGCTGTAGCTGCTTTGTAGAGTTTCATTTTTTTGTATGCAGGTCGAGTTATATTGTGTGTGAGCAGATTGTGGTATTGTGTGTTACATATGTATGTTGCGTGCGTATCATGTTGTATTTGTGAATGTGCGCTGTGCATGGGAAACTGCTTGTGGTATTGTGTGCTTAGATATGTCATATCGTGTGTGGTGTTTTTTGTAAGTGTTGGGGCTGCCCATGGGTTGTATGTGTGTATGTGGACTGCCACAGTGAGTGTCTGTGTGTGTGTGTCTGCGTGTATGTGTGTGTGTCTGAGTGTGTGTGTTTGTCTGTGAGTATATGTGTGTGCGTCTGTGAGTGTATGTGTGTGTGTCTGTGAGTGTATGTTTGTGTCTGTGAGTGTGTGTCAGAGTATGTGTGTTTCTGTGAGTGTGTGTCTGTGAGTGTATGTGTGTCTGTGAGTGTGTGTGTATGTGCGTGTGTGTCTGTGAGTGTGTGTGTCTGCGAGCGTATGTGTATCTGTGTGTGTGTGTGTCTGAGTATGTGTGTCAGTGTGTGTGTGTGTGCACGTGTATATATATATATATATACACTCCAACCTATGCACCAGCCAGCTTAAAGTATATGCATTTGTGCAATAATTACAGCAATACACTTGCATTTAAAGCCATTAGAAGCAATTTGGCTAATTTTTTAGTAATATTTTTTTTCATTATGGATGTATTTTTGGAGCAAGCGGGAGCATATTGTACAGAAGCAGAGACTTTATATTTTTCACAAGAAGAGGCTGCAACTATTTTATGGCAACAGTCTGGCACTGACCTACCCCATAATGTGTCTATCAAGGATGTCTATTTTAAACTGTTACGCCTGTATAGAAAACAAGTGGATCTGGACTTGCATGGTACTTTTTTATCTGATTATTTCAAGTCTAAAAGGATTCCAAGAGGTTTCAGAATCCACAATATACCAACGATAGGAAGAGCAAAAGCAACTGTTTGCAGAGATTGGACTCATGTCCTTAATAAGGCGTCTCTGGACCTTATGCTTATCATCATCAAAGACGTTAAAACAGATTTAATAGACACCAACTTGAAGATTACTCAACTAGAAACCGAACATGCTGTACTACTGGCATCATCGGAGGGTATCAAATCGGTACATAAACTCAAGGAGGAAATCCTAAAATACAAGACAGATTTAATACGATTCAAGAAGCAGAAGTTTGAAAGAGTAACTCAGGACTACTTGGATCACAGAGTTTATGGGTGGCTGACCGGTAGGATGAATACTCAGAGACCTAGGAGGCAGCGCAGGAGAATACAGCGTCCTCCAATTCATACTATAGATATAACTTCGGGTGAGTCAGCCTCAGATACAGATACTCAACAACAGAGCCATACAGCACCTTTTTTAGACACCACGGGGAGTGGTGCAGTAACAAGGAGCCAGGACAGAGGAAGCGGAGATCTAGAACAAGGAGGGGGCATAAAGGGAAGAAGGGGAGCACTGGGGAAACCACCGCTCAGGAGATAATCCCCATATTTAATTTGTCCCACAGGCCTTTGGATGCAGCTGAAATAGACCTCCTAAGTAGGGGTCTATCGTTTGTGCCAACATCAAGGCCGGACCAGTTCAAGTGGAAGATTGAACTGCACAAATTTGGGAGAACTATGAGATTAAAAGATTTTTTTTCAGCCCCACGTACAATTACAGAAAACAATACAGATGGCACTGGAGGGACATTTCAGAAGAAATCCAACTTCGACCCAGTATCAAATAAAGCCTCCATCAAAACCTTCTTGTCGGTTGTGAATCAGGATGCAATTGGATACATGCAGCAGGATACTAAAAGGAAACAAAACGTAACAAAACAACAGAGAACGATCATCAAAAAATTGGCTGAAGACCCCTCAATAATAATACGTTCAGCAGATAAAGGAGGAGGTATTGTGGTGTTGGATTATACCTATTACGCCACAGAATTAAAATCCCAATTAGCCGACCGGAAAACATACAAACTATTGGAAGGGGATCCGACTAAGAGTATTCAAAATAAGATTGATGATATTCTGAATATGGGCCTAATGGCAGGCCATATTGATTTAAAGTTGCGACAGTACCTGGCTAGACAACATCCACGCACGCCCATCATATATACGATCCCTAAAATCCACAAGAACGCAAACCAACCACCAGGCCGCCCTATAGTTTCGGCAATAGGGGGCGCTCTAGAGCCTATTGCCAAGTGGCTAGACCACCTCTTTCAGGACCCAGTAAGACAACTGCATACCTGCATCAAAGATACTCCATCTCTCATCTCGAACATCAAAGAGATTCATTTTGAGGAGCACAAACCCATACTTATCACTATGGATGTACAAAGCCTATATACTATTATACCGCATGAAGAAGGCGTAGAAGCCATGCGACAAGTATTGGTACGATCTACAGTATATAGAGGCCCACCCATAGAGTTTGTGCTGGAACTCCTTACCTTTGTACTTCAGAATAATTACTTCAGATTTGAAGACAAGTGGTATCTCCAAATAGCAGGAACTTCAATGGGGTCACCCATGGCACCCATGTACGCTAACGCGTACATGTTCATCTATGAAGAAACACATATTTTGGAACGATATGGTAGCAGTATTACATCATACCATAGATTCATAGATGACCTGCTCATTATATGGAATAAAACAAGAGAGGATGCAGAAGAGATGTTTGAGAACCTTAACCAACTACCATCACCAGTTAGGTTTACGGCAGAGATAAGCAGTGATAAAATACATTTCCTGGATCTCCAGATTGAGGTGGGAGAAACATGTTTGCAGTATTCACTTTACACGAAACCAACAGATAGAAACACTACCTTGCATTACCAGAGTGCACATCCAAAAGCCCTCAAGGACTCGTTACCGAAGGCACAGTTTTTGAGAGTGATTAGAAACAACTCGGATACTCAAATCATGGGAAATCAACTTTTAGAAATGAAGACCAGATTCCTACAAAGAGGCTACAGTAGCCGTATTCTCGACAGGGCGCTTCAAGAAGCACAGAGTGCACGCGCCGACGAGAGGAAGGAACAGAAGTCTACACAATTAGTTTTTCCCATGATGTATCAACCCGTGTCACCACAAGTAGCAGCGTCGGTCAAGAAAAACTGGAAAATCCTGACAAGCGATACAACATTGCCAAAGGAATTTAAAAAAGCACCATTAATCTGTTTTAAAAGAAATCAGAATTTAAAGGACTTGCTAGTGCGCACGGATCCCGTAGCGAGTTACCATGGTACATCTAAAGAACAGATAAGGGGATCAGTTAGATGCCTTGGATGCGTCACATGCAGTCATATGATTCCGGCCAAACAATTCAACAACCCACATAGTAACAAAATCTATACCATCAGGTTTACAATAACGTGCAAAACAACGCACGTGATATATAAGTTGAATTGCCCATGTGGCCTGTGCTATATTGGCAAAACTGAAACTGCCATTTGTGAACGCATCAGGGGGCATCGCTCCAGTATCCGACTGGCCTACAGGGATGGTCGAACAGACAAACCAGTGGCAAAACACTTCTTAGAGTTTGGACACCCCTTGACCACATTAAAATTTGTGGCAATTGACCATATCCCATTGTCGAGAAGAGGGGGTGATCGGGGAAAGATACTTCTCAATAAAGAGGCTTTCTGGATTCATGAATTAGACACTGTTTCACCTAAAGGGTTAAATGAATCATTACCACTATACTCGTTTCTGTGAATAATAATAATGATATTCTACTGCTCTAGGTTACTTGCTCCAAATAGTTTTATGTTTAAACTTCATGCATTGATGTTTTTTATTTTTATTTTAAGTGCCGACATGCGAATGGTGGCAGAAGTCAGGGACTTATGGTACAGTAAGTATATGATAATGCTGTTCATTAGCAACAACTTTTTTTTGATAAAAAGATATATATATGTTAACTGAGTACTCATTTACGTATGAGTTTAGTTAAATCCATACATAATCCCCTGGTACCATGAGTGCCTAATGCCATCCATTCGTATTGTCTAGCTATCTAATATATTTTAATATAAAATGATGTGCTGATGTATATACTAGATAGAATCATTATGTATCTTCACGTTGACACTTTGATATTCACTTTTGTTTGGTTGTTTTATATTGTTTTGCACTTGTCACTTTAATACATATAGCATTCATATGCACAGACCTCTATAATGGAGGCTTAATGACACATAATTTCTATGCAGGAGAGCTGGGAAGCACTATAGTAGCAATTTATAATTGCCCTTAATATCATGCACTAGATGGTTTATATGTAAGTAGGATAATTTTCTTACTTAGCACTTTCACATCATGCAGTTTAGTTTTTATATACTTCATCCAATTTTTTGATCACTCTACGTGTAGTTGTAAACAATGGTAGTTTACATCACTATGGTGATGGTAGTTAGAGACACCGCGTTGCCGTAACAACGCCGATAAACATGGCGTGATGACGTCATGTTGGAGGCGGGCATAATGACGTGTGTGCGCACATGACCGGATCACGAACCGGCAATATGGTATTGACACTTGGGGTGATGCACATGTGTAAGTGATAGCTCACATGATTACGGAGGTGGGTTTTGTTTAGCCGCGGTCCCATGACTACGCCGGCAGCGTAGCGTGATTACGTCACGAAGGGGGCGTGTACACTGGTGCACATGCGCACTTGGACGGGGAGGACGCTGACACATCACCTGGGGTGAGTTACACATGTTTGTTTAATTTATGTATTACTATGATTATATGCCTATATATACAGCAATGTTTTTAATGTTGACATATCCTGATGAAAGTCCACGGGCTGGACTGAAACGTCGATTTTTATGCGATTTCATTAAAAGTTATATTTTAAACTGAAGAAATTCCGTGAGTGCAGCCATTCTATTTTGTATTTGGATATTTGGAGCCCTGGTAATGCACCCGGTCTATTGCAAGAACTGAAAGACAGCTTGAGTGCAAGGTACTATATATGTGTTCATATATATATATATATATACATATATATATATATATATATGAGTGTATATTATTATTATTTGTTTTTTTTTGGGGGGGGGGATCTCCGGTGAGTTCCCACACTTTATTCCCCAGGACTTGACCCCTGGGGGAGACATAGTACATCTCACACCCCTGTCCCCATCAATTACTCACTGGGTGCTAGTGTTGATAGTGGGCCATAGAGATTGTAAGAGATCAATGAAAATTTTCACTGAATTTCCGCTGAAATGAACAGACATGTTGCCAACAGTCAGTCAAACTGGAAGAAAACCTTGTGGTTTGATTGAATGAAAAAAACCCTGATAATTAGTTCCGTGCAGATGTTGATTATGTACAATGACAGGTACCATATATTTATAAAAATAATTTCATATAACCATTCTGATACTAATAGTATAGGATCCTGCTGGTATGGCACAAATGAGTTAAACCTATTAATATTTTGTATGTTTTTGGTGACTGTCTGTGTTTTTTTTTTCCTGAGAAGTGTGTTAGTTTAAAACATTGTAAAGTCGATGACAGAAAAAAATGTAGCAAGTCATGCTTGCTAAAACATGCATGGAGTGAGTTCAGTCATAAAGCGGAAAAGCAAGGTATTGACAGCTGTGGAAAATTACAGAATGTAGATACCTTCTTTTGGAACATAAAGGGTATGCAGTTCTTCTGATTTTAGCTTTACTAATTAAAAAGAAATTATAGTGAACTGAGAACCGAGTAGAACAGTGTATCTGCAACTAGACATAACCTGATTATTTTAGCTTAAAATTAGCAATTTGGGTTTCAGTTTTTTGTAATTTGATGTTTAGTGAAAGCTGTTTTCAAAACAGTTCTTATCTTCAAAAAAATAATAATATAGAATTCTAACTTTCTAGCTGGATGACAGCAGTACAATGAGAGCAAAGGGCTTAGCTGCCCCACTGCTCTTAGCTTATCTATTCTGGACAGAGTTTACTTTTGAAATATTAGATCCCATAGACCAGAATGAGAGGCTCCTAAACTTGGCTTTTTCACGATCTTTGAAGGTCAAATGTTAATGTTTTTGTATTGTTTAAAGAGGCATTGTGGGAACTGTGACTACTTAATTTCATCAAAGTGGTTATAATGTTTGGACTGCCTTTTCGCCGGCTTTTTAATCAACATTAAAACATTTCGAAGGTTTTAATGCTAAATGAGATTGCAAAGCAGCCCACCCCCTCTGTGCTGCTTGGGATAATCAGGATGGATTAGGCCCTGGGGAGTCACTACAGCTAAACGGACAAGGGCACATGTATGAGTGTGGGGATGGTGCTAATGATTGGCTATATGTGTTTAGGGGAGTGGTTATGGGTTTGTAGTGGGGCAGGAATCATCTTACCTCAGTGCCTTTTGGGATTCTGGCCAGCAAACAACTTCTCTGCGCTCCTGTTTGTCCTGGGCCTGCACACTTTACCTGCTTGAGGGATGGATATTGAAGGCATCCTGTCTGCCCTCAGAGCTGCTGCTGCCCTGGATGGTGGTAGGCACTTAAGGTAGCAATATGCTCACCTCCAACCTGTGGCCGCCGGTGTGGGTTCCCCCCCCCCCCCCCGCGGTCAGGCCTCTGCTGGGGCCTCCCACATGGCTACAGCCCCTGTAGGCCGCAGGAGCACGGGCCGGTGCTCTTGCCCGCCTGTTTGGCTGAGCCCTGATGCCTCACCTCGGGCCCGGTGTAGGGGCCGGAGCCTGGACCCGAGGCACCACAAGGCCTGCTTCATTTGCCGCCTCCCATGTGCCCCCCGGCCTTGGACAGCCGGCCAAGGGTGCCAGAAGATCAACTCTGCATCCTGGGGAGTTTGGGAGGCCTTCCCAGCCCCCACGTGGTCGGCGCAACGGCGGATCCAGAGACGGGCCGGTAGTGCGGCTGTTGGAGGGTGGGGGAGGGTCCTCCCTGGGCTCTGATTGCTCCTCTGGGGATGAGGGTCTCCCTCTACTCCCCTGGGTTCTGTCAGCTATTCCCCCCTCCCTCCCTGTGATGCCATTCCTTGTCCCCACTCCCTCTGTGTTTACCTCCTCCTCCCCTGTTCCTGCTGGTCTGTGTCCCCTTCCTCTCACTGTGCCCTCTCTGTCTCCCTCCCTCCTCCCCCGCTGTTCCTGCTGGGCTCGGTGTCCATCCTCTATCTGCTCTCCCCCCGGCTCTCTCTCTGTCTCCCTCCCTCCTCCCCCACTCTCTTCTGTCCCTATTCCTGGTCCCTATGTCCCCCTCTGCGGGGTGTGAGCTTCCCTCCTCTCCGCTGCTCTGCTCACAGGATCTGGCTGCAGTTCCTGGGACCGACCAGCAGATGGCTCCTGGTACTGTTGCAAGGCTGAGCAGTGCTGAAAATGATATTAACTCTGTCCTGCCTGGATCGTCTTCATATCCTTAGCCGCGGGAGGTTCCTCGGGCATCGGCTGATGAGTTCACACATGTTTCTTCTTTTCAGTCCAATGGTTCCTCGCTGGGTGGGTTTTTGTCAGGGCTTAGGGGTTTTCTTGATCAGTCCAAAAAAAAAGCAGGTAGGGTCCCCCCCATTAGATGGTCAGCTCCGGTTAGTGTGGTCCTCGGCGCTGCAGCCACAGGGGGTTTTGACAGTTCCTGGGGTCACGGGGTTCTCTCTCCTGGAGTGGGTGGGTATGCTGGCACCCCTGCTATGGTGTCGAGTGCCGCAGCGCCTACTGTTGCTGGGGGGTCCCTAGCATTAGGTGACCCCCCGGGTGTTGCTGACGTTTCATGTGGGTCTGCCTATGTGTTGGTCAGGGCCCTTGGGCTTGCACCTACAACAGGAGGTTCATAAAAAAAAATTTGGAAGGGAGACTTTGTTGAGATTTTTCCCTCCTTCCCATGGAGGAGGCTCCTCCTTTAAAGGAAAAGGACGGGTAGGAATCCGAAAAAGACTAGGAGATATACAGGTACTGGAAGATCCCTAAGACTTGGGGGAATGGGATTCGCGCGTTTGCAATCCTGGCCAGTGTAATTGGGGAAAGGGCTCTGCAGAAGTGCTCCGTATTGTTCTGCTACCAGGATACCATTTGGAACGCTTGTCGTACCTATGGCGGTCTGGGGTGGTGGAAATATGATGAGCAGTTCTGTCAACGGTTGGCGGGGCGCCCCATAGTTTTGTGGAACCAGATGGACATTGGCCTCTGGCTCTCCATTATGACCTGCCCGGCCCGGCCCCCCAGCAGGGTGGGTTCTCGTCCTTTTTTAGGGGGGATGGGGGGGTCCTCCTCCTCACCGTCCGCGCATCAGAGGCCGGGCTGTTGTTGAAATTCAATGACAGTCACTGCAAATGGGGGGCATCTTGCCGTTTCAAGCACGAATGCTCCACTTGTGGGGGAGCCTATCCCGCCTCCCACTGCTTCAAGCGGGGTAAAGTTGGCATGATAGGGGATTTGGGGTCAGAGGGCGATGGCGCCGGTGGTCGTGAGCGCGATGCGCCCTTGGTTCGCCAGTTATAGGAATAGTCGGGCGGCAGGCATCCTACTGGATGGGTTGAGCATCTGTTTTGGAAAAATACCGTCTGATTCACCATTTATCGTACCTCGGGGGGGGGGGGAGTTTGGTGAATGATGACATCTCTTGGGAACACTGATGAGTATCTTATGCATCCTTTGACGTGGCGGTTGGCATGGTCAGGGCCATGGGCCCTGGGGTCTTGTTGGCCAAGGCTGATGTGGATTTGGCCTTCCGTCTGCTTTTTTGAAGACATGTATTACGTGGATATGTGCCTCTCTATGGGTAGTTCCATATCCTGTTTTTTGTTTTTTTTACTTTGCATGCTTCAACACGTTCTTGGACTGGGTGGTGAGGAAGGAGGCTGGGATAGACTCCTTGCTACACTACCCCGATGATTTCCTTTGTGTGGGTCCTGCCGATTCGCATGACTGTGCGCTGCTGCGACGGGTTCTTGGTGAGGTGTTCCATATGTTTGGGGTCCCCTTGGCACACGGCAAGACGGTGGGCCGGTCACTTGTCTCAGCTGATTCAGCTGCGCAAGATTCAGCTGCGCTGCCTGCAGTCGCTCCTGGGTGGGCTGAATTTTGCCGGTCTTTAACCGGAGTCTGGCTGCGACGACGGCCATTTCATTCAGCTCACTCGGCCACTGCGGGAGGTTTTGGAGGTTTGGGACTCCTTCTTGGCTGCATATTGTGGTGAAACCGACCTCGCCACGTGTCCTTGCCCGCCTCTTGCCTTTGGACTATGGACCCGACTTTATGTGAATGTGTTAATCCAGATAGCTATGCCATGGAGCCCATTCGTGTAGTTAAAGACTTCGGCTCCATGGCAATTGAACTGTGTGAATAGGATCTGAGCGCTATTGGGTAGTTTTGTGCGCTCAGATCCCAGCTATCTGGGGATATGTGACATGTCTGTGTTTTATGTATAAAATGTGACTTTGTGCATTTTATAGTATTTTAATGCTTTGTGCTCACCATGTGCATAATGGAGTCTTGTCTCTGTCCTGGGAGATAATTGAATTACTTCTCAATTATCTCCAGGATAGAAGACTCTGAAACTGGTCAGGGCCGGAAAGCCATGCTGGCAGGGGGTTTTAAAAGATACTTTACAAACTTTTGAACCCCTGGTCATGCCATTTTTAATATGTTGTTCCCCTGAATGGAGTGATTGTGAATATGTAATTTTTATGTGAATGTGATGTATGGTTTTAGAGTTATGAAAGTTGGGTAAAAAGTACGTTTTAAACTGTATGTATAATTGGATTACCTCTCAGGCTAAGGGGAGGGAATCTGTGGGATGTAACCATTATGTGATTGGTGTATTGTAAATCCCTCCCTTGCATGGGAGAATCCTTTATAAGACAGTGTGTGAATAAATCTTGAGTTCCTGTTTTAACCCTCAAAGTGAAGTGTCGTCTCATTCTTGGGGGGGGAATTTGACTGTATGCCGATTGCCAGGAGTGTAAGCTGTTCGTAGGGCTTTTCCTGTTCGGCTGCGTCCAGGTTTCGTGTGTCTCTGGTTCGGGAGTTGGTGAATACGTGCAGTTTGGAGTTCGGAAGGTTGGTGATTGCAGTAGCTGCCTGTGTATCTGGAAAGGGGGATATCGCCTAAACGGTTTTTATCCTCTTGTGAGTGAAACCGTCCGTAACACATATAATGGCCGGTCCTGCTGGAAAAGGCCGGAGGTTTCTAACGCCGACCTCCACCTCATCACGTACGCCACGCCTCTCGGAAGTATCCTACGGACTTTGCCGATCGTGAGGGTGCACGGACTAATTTATCTAGCCGGCGGATGCACGAACCCACAAAAGGACAGTCTTTTACAAGGATCCGGAATATGTGAATGAATGCTGTGTTTTAATCTGTGGAAATAAATTGTTTTACCTTATTGGCTGCAGTGGATCTTTCTGCATTTGGAGCTGGCAATAGTAGAGCAGGCTCATCTGCTTTCTGCTTGTGAGTGGAACTTTTACATACATGTTGTATTTTTCTTAAAAAAGCAATACTTCACTATATATGTTTTGTATTGTATTTTTTCTACGTTACACCATTTGAAACCAAGGGTTACTTCAAGCATATGATTCTAGTAAGTGTACCATATTTTGTCTTTTAATACACTAGGTCACTTTACTATCTTGGTACTAAGAATATTTTCATATTGCAATGATAAAGAGTGTTATAAGTGTTTGGATGTAGCACTTGTATTTTTGCACTAAAGTGGTATTAATTGCTTGCACTATCTCACTTTTGATACAGTGAGTTAAATTTGCACTTTATAAATATTCAGCGCACTTATTTTTATGTTTTAATAAAAGCTGTGGCCTGTTTCATCCAATATTCGTTGTTTGTCATTATTGGGGGGAGAATTGGGGTAGTCTCCTTACTCTTAGTCGCACCACATTCCCTGCTACGTACAAACAAGTTTGTGCAGCAATGGTTCGCTGAGAGTGTCACTTTCAGCCTCTCGCAGAGCTCATTGCTTGTAGGAATTGGTATGACCAGATGAATGTGTGTAAACTCTGCCTGTGCCATAGCTCCATTGGGCCCAGGGCTGTGGGTATCCATTGACTCTTGTTTAAAAGTTGGTTTAACACTGAATACGGAAACAGCACCAGATGACTCCTGGATCTATAACCAATCCAATGAGATGAAATAACTATAGTGCCTACAGGAGGGGTCAGCAACCTAAGGCCTCCCATAAGGTCCGCCCCCTGCAATAATAAAAACATGGGCATACTGTTTGAGCAAGGGTAGTGTTCTATCAAATTCCCCTACCTCGTGAAAATCCCCTACCCTTGTCACTTCCGGTGAGGGGAATCAGCTGGATCCTGTGCTACACGTGCGTGCTAGCACTCCTGCTACTCCTCCACAGCAAGGTCCTGGAAGGTAAGTAAAACTAGTTTTACACTTTCATTATAGTTAGTGCATTCACTAAGCTTAGGCACACGGGACATTTAGGGTTAAGTGAGGGTTTAAATTAGGGTTAGGTAAGTGATTTCTAACCTCTCTCACACTCTATTCTTACCCTAACCCTTGGGGTAAGGGTTAAAATAAAGTGTGAGAAATCACTATTTAGTGATATTCCCCCAAAGTGAAATATCACTAAATATGAACAAGTCCCTAATCCAAACCCTAATTTGAACCCTAAATGTCCCATGTCCTACGCTTAGTCAAGCTTTGTCAAGACTGACAAATTTTGGTCATATGGCAGTCTGGCTCATCCGAATTCTATTAAAGGAAAGGAGATTCAGAAAACGAATCAGACATAGTACAAAGGGGTTGAAATGGGCCACAATGCACTCTCAGGTCTTCAAACATCAAAAAAAGTGTATTCCAAATATTGAATGCTGTGTACATCAAATCAACGTTTTATCAAGATCCAAATGGGGTCGAAACGTTGATTTGATGTACACAGCATTCAATATTTCAAATACACTTTTTTTGATGTTTGAAGACCTGAGAGTGCATCGTGGTTTGTTTACTTACTACATATTTAACATTAACGAATTGCACCCAGGCAAGTACCAACTATTTTGTCAGCTATAGGTGGAGTGCCAAGGTATTTTTTGAAGCATAATATAAATATTACGCACATATCTTGCTGTACACTGATAGGTGCATTTTACCGCCATTTGATTCACAGATGAAGTGAGATGTAACCAATAGAGGGAATAAGAGGAGGAGCAGTAACAATTTTTTTTTATATTATATCTTTATTAAATATATATAACATATATTAATTTAGAAATATAGATTTTTTTCTGCTTCTCCTTTCCCCACCCGTCTGTTGGTCACATCTCATTTGTTCTGTGAATAAAATCCACATTTAGAGGCTGTCCCTTATCCATCAATTAATTTTTTTTCTTGGCACCACGGATAGAATCCCGAAACACATGCTCGTACATTGTGCAATTCGTTTGGCTCGTGATTCAGCTACATTTCAGCTCGGAGTTTGGAAATTCGGACAATAAAATTAAGTCTAAATGAATTGCAGTTTATAATGAAATTAATATCCCAGTCTAGTATCTATCTTTGTTGTGGAAATTTGATATTGTGAACTGCTTTATATGGTTCTACACCAACATGTCCTATGCACAACTTAAAATCCGTAAATACTATCACACGTTCTTGCTCTCTCTATGTATATATCCCCATAGCCACTATTATGCATTCTTATTATGCATGATAATAGCAAAAAATATATATATATTTTCAAAGTGCTGTCATCGTGATTCTTTCTAAAGTTAAATGTAGCTTTGTCAGCATGCAATTTTCCCTTGGTGACATTCTGGAATGTCATACTAGGAATTTAAAAGAAAAAAAAATAACAGAACCACAATTGTTTTCTGTTTGCTCCAATTGTCAAGTCATTATTTTACTTCTGGTTTATGCAACAGATGCTTCGAGCATCTGGTACAGATTTAAGAATTCCAGGAAAAACCTTCAAAACATAATTTATTTATTACAAATGTATAAATATATCATTTTTTTCACAAATTTAGATTTTTTTGGATGCTTTTTAATGCTTTTTGTCTTTAAATTATTTTTAAGCTGTTTTTCAAATATGTATATTAGTTGAAAACATCTTTCAGGATCAACGTTTTGAGTAAAATAAGTGTTTTGAAAAAAGGGTATTTTTTATAATGAATATTATTCTGACATTTTGTAATTTTCACTGAGAGTTTGAAAAAAAAAAATAGCAATAGAATACCTATATTGGAACCTACACAAAGAAATGCTGCCAGATCTCAAGTGCTAATTACAGCTCAGCATGCTATAGCTCAGTCATATTTCAATAGCATTTTTTCTACTTTTAGAATTATTTTAGACACTTTTTATGGAAATTAAATGTCAAATTACACTTTTATTAAACATAAAGTTTAGATAAACTTCTAGGCAAGAGGGAATTCCATCCCTTGATTATCTGTTGTTAGAAATAAACAAATACCCATCTCCCCCAAGAGTCCCTGTTCTGATACCGGAGAAACTGACAGAAGCCAAGCACAGAGAGATGGACACAGGTTTCTTCAGGAAGGAAGAGATTCTTTATTGGATCACCGATCGGGACTCAGAGGGACTAGCGTCACCAAAATACAGCAAAGTCTGAGTACTGAATACATAGAGTACATTCCTTATATAGCACTGTAGCTCCTCCCACAATTAACTACACCCACACATACCCTTAACCTATTTAATAAATAGAGTCTAAACTCATCCATCCGGTCTAACCACGTGGCTCATCTGATACAAAGGAGAGGGACGCGTAATTCCAGTTCTTACATTCCTGCACCTGGTCAGTACAGTGATAACAGTATCTTAGCTACGTGTAATTAACTAACTGATACTACAAACACATATACATACATATGCCTTGTGGCAATCTTAGCCTGCTAAACTTGTATTTTACTGGAATTACATCACATTCCCCCCTTTGATGCCTCTGATATTTCACAATTACTTGAGGCATCACTTAACCTTGGTTTGCATATACCTCAGGTTACCATGAACCAGACCAGACTTATCTTATGATGTGAATCTTTTAACACTCATCTTCCTGCATTGGTTCTCCTTGATCTAGAGCCTTATACTTATATATCGCCATTATCTGTGCAGCAGCCTTCCTCTCTGCTATACTTCCTATCAGGCTTTGCACAGACCTAACTACTAAGGGTATAAGACACGGTAGGAGTAGACACAACAGTAAAATCAGTAGGACTCCACCTACCACTGCCTTAAGCCCTCCAAACCACTCATACCAGCTACCAAACCAACTACTTGGATTGTACCCTTTCCATACCTGAGTAGGCACATGCACTAGTTTAACCATATGGCTAGTAAGCTCAGCTATTGCTTGCCCTTCGTCATCTATTTGAAGACAGCAATTGCTCAGGTTAAACTTCCCACATACACCTCCCTCTACTGCCAAAAGGTAATCCAAGGCTAATCTATTTTGGTACACTGCTGTCCTCATCCTGGTATTATGCTTCGCTAGAAGATTGAGTGCTTGTGAGGTCTCATTAGTAATAATCTCAACCACCGCCTGTAATCTTATAATACGGTTGAGCATATAAATTGGGGTTCTATAACCAAAGGTACCATCTTCTGCCCACGTGGCTGGCCCATAATAATCTATGATACGCTGGGGAGGCCATTCATTATCTTCCCAGGTGCCTATCTCTAAGGGTCCCCTTTTCTTCCTATGATTCACATCATACACTTTAACACCTAAAGTCTCACCTGTTTCAATCGGTAACAAGAAGAAGGATGGTTTGAGCATACCCAACACACATGCCCCTTCCCAGTCCTGTGGCAACTCCGAATAGGCTTTCTTACCACAGATCCAGTACAAATTTGCTGGGGCTCTCCAGGTAGATGTGATGGATAAATCAAACCACACATCCTTTAAACTGGCATATCTAGCAAACGGGTTAGATGGTTCTGAGACATTTGAAGCCGACCACCAAGTTGTATTTTTAGTATCATCATCATAAGCTTTTTGCCCTAGACAAGTTAATTCTCCTACAGAAGTATTATACATTATTCCTTTCCTTGCTATGCAAACATAACCTATGATGGAGGTCTTTAATCTCCACTCAGATTTACCTCTAACACTCAAATGATAATCGGCTTGTGTAGATATTAGTTGGTCAACTGCCTCAGAACCGGACATTACCTCCTTTGCTTCCCAAGGCCATTGGTCTCCCATGTTAGTACCTCCACACACATAGCAGTTGGTAACATTAAGACTACCGGCAATACTTTCAGCTAGGTCAATGAACAGGTTTTTAGCGTTATGGGGGATCTTATTATCTATACTCATCTCTTCATAAAAGGAATGGTATACTTGATGAGTCTGGGAGGATACCGTATCAGTCTCTATTCCTATAAACAATAATGTCCCAGGATCTAAACCCGTCCCGTATATCTGAAACCCAAATAAATTTCCATACTTATCTAGGAACTTGTCGGGGTTATTAATAAGTATATGGACTGGGTTGCATTCCATAGACTTACAATAAGGGCTAGTCGGCAACTTAGTCACTATCATGTCTTTATCTACTGTCTGTCCCCAAGTCGCCCACCCCACACAAGACCAATATGGACAAAAGTTATAGTCTTTATTTGGGCATCTAGGACTCACATATTTATTTTTACTACTGGGACAAATATATTTATCATTAGACCCATACGTCCTCTCCCATCTAAGATCCCCACATACATTCCACGGTTTTCTACCACTTGATATCGCCTTACATGCATCAAATAGCAGAACACCCGAAGAATGTACGGATTCTAACACCGTCTTATTAATTAGGGTCCCCTGAGGATCTCCATTCCTGAGAGTCAACCAAATTGTACGAGGTTGATACTCTGGACTGAAGCACTTAGGTTCTCCTACTCCTAAATGGCACACACTATAGTCTATATTTAGGTATCTACATCTTGATACCTCTCCTTTACATTCGTATTGTGAATGCCAAATTAGGGTTTGGGAAATATGGTTACCTGTTCTCGTAGTCTTAATGCATACCTCACAGCTAGGAGTGTCGGTACCTCTACCTTCCTGAATATAAAAACACATATAAATAAACACAATCAAAAGCACATCTTTCGCCGTCATCCTCAGTCTTCGTCCGTGCGATGGAACCTCAGCTTCCAGGATGTGAGGGCTGCAGGGAATGGAGTTCTGCTCGTCTTCACAGGTGTCCCTTCGAGACTTTCCTGGCTTATACACTATGTGTTGGTAAGCGGACAGGCTTTATTATGGCCTTCTCACTCACACCTGTAACAATAAAATTTGTAATCCACAATAATTCCTCGTTACTCCGACTGAGTAGTGCGTTTCAACCGGATCTTGCAGGGATTCTCTGGATCTGCTGTAATTTGCCAAGAATCGACTGCTGCTGGTTTAACCCTGGAGTGATGTATCCACGGAGTTACTTCGGCTACTTTTATCGCTGTAGGGGTAGACAAAAGAACAACATAAGGACCTCTCCACTTGGGCCCTAACGGTACATTATTCCACTCTTTAATCCACACTTGGTCTCCTGGATGATAACTATGAACAGGGGGATAAATATTCACAGGTAATCTATCTTGTACCCATTTCTGTACCTCCTCCATAGTCTTACCCAACTCTACAACCTGCTGCCGGGTAATTCCTTCTCCCAACTGACTCAAGTCCCCCCTTAAGTTACCAAGTACGGGAGGTGGTCGCCCATACATGATTTCAAAAGGAGAGAGGCCCATCCTTCTGGTAGGGGTACTGCGGATTCGCAATAAAGCTATGGGTAAGAGAACGTTCCACTTAAGTTGGGTTTCCTGACACATTTTAGCCAACTGGTTCTTTATAGTTCTATTCATTCTCTCTACCTTACCAGAACTCTGGGGTCTATATGCAGTATGAAGCCTCCACTTTATACCAAGCATATGAGTCAGTTGTTGTAGGCACTGATGAACAAAAGCTGGACCATTGTCCGATCCTATAGAACAGGGTAGTCCATATCGGGGTATTATTTCTCGTAGCAGGAATCTTACAACTTCTCCTGCTTTCTCTGTACGAGTAGGACATGCTTCTACCCAGCCTGAATAGGTGCACACAATTACCAACAGGTAACGATGTCCACCCGATTTAGGCATTACTGTAAAGTCTATTTGTAGATCGGACATGGGGAGTCCCCCCATAAACTGGACTCCTGGTGGCTTTACTGGTCCTTGTCTTGCATTATTCTTAGCACACGTTACACATCTGCGTACAATGGCCTGAGTCAAGTTGGACAATCTTGGTATGTAGAAATGTTTCCTGAGAGATTCTTCAGTACTGTCTCTCCCAGAATGTGTCCCGTTGTGATAATTTTGGACAATTTCTACCGCTAGTGATGCTGGTATGACTATTCTTCCATCTTCTAGCTGATACCACTTGTTCTCCAAATACTTTCCCGGTTCAGTCTTTAACCACTCCTCTTCTTGAGCTGTATAAACTGGAGTCCATTGGGACAGTGGAGTTGGTATAAGAGCAGCTATATGCCCCACATACTCCTGTCTTCCTGATTCAGCAGCACGCTTAGCTGCACTATCTGCCATCCGATTTCCCTTGGTTACATCACCATCTCCTCTCAGATGCGCTCGACAATGTATGATACCGACTTCTTTCGGCTCCCACACTGCTTCCAATAGTTGTAGGATTTCAGCTGCGTACTTGATTTCTTTGCCTTCTGAATTCAGTAGTCCTCTTTCTTTATACAAAGCTCCGTGGGCATGAGTGGTTAAAAACGCATACTTAGAGTCCGTATAGATATTTACTCTTAAACCTTCAGCCAATTGTAACGCTCGTGTTAGTGCTATTAATTCTGCCTTTTGTGCTGATGTTCCTTTCGCCAGTGGCCGAGCTTCTATCACCTTGTCTATTGTTGTCACTGCATATCCTGCATAGCGGATCCCTTCTTTCACATAACTACTGCCGTCGGTGTAATATTGAACATCGGGGTTCTGGATGGGAAAATCACGAAGATCTGGTCTACTTGAAAATACTTCATCCATTACTTCCAAACAATCATGTTGACTTTCAGTAGGTTGCGGCAAAAGGGTAGCTGGATTTAAGGTGTTTACAGTCTCTAAATGCACTCTTGGGTTTTCACACAACATTGCTTGATACTTGGTCATACGGCTGTTACTAAACCAATGATTTCCTTTGTAATCCAACAACGTCTGTACTGCATGTGGGACTCGTACATAAAGTTCTTGACCCAGAGTGAGTTTATCGGCTTCAGCTACTAGCAGGGCGGCTGCAGCTACGGCTCTTAGACAAGGTGGAAGTCCGCTGGCCACTGCATCCAGTTGCTTAGACATGTAGGCAACAGGTCTTTGCCATGATCCCAAGTACTGTGTCAATACTCCCACAGCCATTCTTCTTTGCTCGTGTACATATAAGTAGAATGGTCGTGTGTGATCAGGTAGACCTAATGCTGGGGCACTCATCAAAGCCTTCTTCACATCTTCAAATGCCGTTTGCTGTTCTTGGGTCCATAAGAAGGGGTCGTGCTCTGTACCTTTGATGGCTGCGTACAGAGGTTTTGCCAGTATCGCATAGCTGGGAATCCATATCCTACAGAAGCCTGCTGCCCCCAAGAATTCTCGCACTTGTCTTCTATTCTTGGGTATTGGTATTTGGCAGACAGCTTCTTTTCTCTCTGGCCCCATAATCCTTTGACCTTCAGAGATATGGAATCCCAGATACTTGACAGTTGGCAAACACAACTGAGCCTTCTTCCTGGACACCTTGTATCCTGCCTTCCAGAGAATATGTAGTAGATCGTGCGTTGCTTGCTGACATTTTTCTTTTGTAACTGCTGCTATCAACAAGTCATCTACATATTGTAACAATACACATTCTCCTGGGATAGACTCGAAATCCAGTAGATCTTGACTTAGAGCTGAACCAAATAGGGTAGGTGAATTTTTAAACCCTTGGGGCAGTCTTGTCCAAGTCATTTGGCGTTTTGAGCCCGTTACAGCGTTCTCCCATTGGAAAGCGAAAATACATTGGCTTTCTGCGGCAATTCGGAGGCAAAAGAAGGCATCTTTGAGATCTAAGACTGTGAAGTAAGTAGCCCCGCCCGGAATTAAAGCAAGCAGGTTATATGGATTGGGTACAACTGGATGTATGCTAACAACCGCATCATTGACTGCTCTTAAGTCCTGTACAGGTCGATACTCATCTGTACCGGGCTTTTGAACAGGCAGCAATGGGGTGTTCCAGGGGGAAGTACAGAATTTTAGGATACCATACCGTATGAACTTATCCAGATAGGATTGGATGTTCTTCTTAGCCTTCTGCGGAATGTGATATTGTCTTAGGCTCACTGGATAAACCCCATGTTTCAGTTCAATTTTTATTGGTGGAATATTGCGGGCCAGTCCTGGTGGGTTGTTCTCTGCCCAAACTCCTGGTATGTTAAACAATGTCTCATCACTCCTAGGGTTTTGGCTAGTCAACACTGTATAAAGTCGCCACTCTTCTTCCTTTGGTACGGATAAAGTCATAATACCTGAAGGTCCATTAAACTTTAAGGATGTTGTTCCATTTGGTAGGAACGTAATCTGCGCTTGTAATTTTGATAGCATATCACGTCCCAGCAATTGGACTGGACATTCAGGCATATAAAGGAATTGGTGTTTTACTACGTGGCCTCCCAATGTACAGAGTCGACTTTTAAGAACCGGTTTTTCAGCACTTCTTCCAGTTGCTCCTATCACAGTAATAGTCCTTCCAGATGGAGGAGCAACTAGATTAGTCACCACTGAATGTTCAGCACCAGTGTCGATCATGAACGCACTCCTTTTCCCCCCTATTGATACATCGACCATAGGCTCCGCTCGACCAAGGGGGATGGAGCCCGGTCGGTATCAATAGTCCTCCATGACAGTGTCAGCCAATCCTACAAAGTCCCTACCTTCTCTATCGCGGGACCTTTGCGCTGCTGGAATATACCTGTCTTCCCTAACACTTCCTCTGTTCCCATTACTCCCTCTATAACCATTACTCCCTCCGGGGCCTCCTCTACCTCTCGCTCTACCTCTAAAGTTTCCGTAGCCTGCCCTGGGTTGGTCTCTCTCGTACTGCTCTCTTTGCGGACATTCGTTCCTCCAATGCCCTTCTTCCTTGCAATACGCGCATTGATCCCTACTCAAAGGCTCCCTACTCCATCTATTATTGCCTCTATCTGGGCCCCGTTTATCTACGCCTGCGATCGCTACCGCTAGCATATCAGCCTTTTTACGCATCTTGCGCTCTTCCTCTTTCTTACTTTCTGTATCCCTGTTCATATAGACCTTATTTGCTACCTCCATTAGTTGGGTGATGGACATACCTGCAAACCCTTCTAACTTTTGTAGCTTGCGCTTAATATCTCCGTATGCTTGGCTGACAAAGGCGGAGTTAACCATTCGGGAATTGTCTGCGTCTTCCGGGTTAAAGGGGGTATACAAGCGGTATGCCTCCAATAATCGGTCATAAAAGACACTGGGCGCTTCATCGCTTTTCTGGATCACCTCAACTGTCTTCGACATGTTAATGGCTTTCTTTCCTCCGGCTTTCATGCCAGCAATTATAGCGTCTCTATAGACTCTGAGTTGAACCATATCAGCACCATTTACGTTCCAATCGGGATCGGTGTTGGGATAGTGTGTCGCGGCCCATGCTGCTGGATTGGCTTGGTTCAAAGCACGGGCTCTATCCTCTAATGCTTTAATGGCTGCTTGATTTATTCTTGTCCTTTCCTCATTGTTAAATAAAGTCATTAGTAACTGCTGGCAATCAGCCCATGTCGGATTATGCGTCTGTACTATTGAGGTGAACAGATCAGTCATAGCTTGTGGTTTCTCAGTATACGAGGAATTATGGGTCTTCCAGTTTAAAAGATCGGTTGTGGTAAATGGGACATATACGAAGACTGGGTCAGCGTGTGCCATTTGACCTGCGGCATCGATATAAGCTGACCCGGGATTCAGACGAAGAGGCATCTGATAGTGCTTTAATTGTTGGGCACCAGTCAACTGTCGGGTTTGGATGGGGCTACGTAGAGAGGCGTCAGTCATGGGTTCCGGTCGGGGAGAGATAGGGTATGGGGATGTGGGAGGTCGGTTTTGGGAAAAGGTCGTAAATAAAACACTTCGAGCCGAGCTAGATGAAGCTTGACCGGAAGTCTGAAGTGGCGCCAAATCAGGATATTCGTTTCTAATGGGGGTGGATTCTGGTTCCGGAAGGGGAGATTTAGTACGAGGGGGGGTGGATCCTGTACTGGAGGAGGAAGCGGAAGTGGATGAGGGTAATGAGGGGAGGGGTGCAGGACTTCCTGCGTTTGCGTCACTTCTTCTTAACGGAAAGTAAGGGGGCGGCAAAGGGATCTCGGACTCAGGGGGCGTGTCCAAAATGGGCCTAACACCAGTCCTAGTGGACGAGCAAGTCCTAGCTACCATGAGGCGACACTGCTCCTCGTGGCATGTCTGGAGCCATTTTGGCGAGTCATTTACGGCCTGTCTCCAACAGTCAATATAAGGAAACTGGCCGTAAAGTTCAGGCCTACCCGATACAGCCACGTGTAAGCGCTGTACCAGAGTTGGATCCAAACTGCCACGTGGCGGCCATGCCGCAACCAAAGTAGGCCACTCCCTAGTACACAAAGTGACCAAACGTACAGGAGACATCTTTACCCCAAAATCACAAACTTTGAATCCCTTTTTAAAATTCTTAACCATACATCCTAAGGGATCCGGAATCGTTGACTGCGACGCACCCATACTTAACAATGGAACGTCGTCGACAACGAATACTATACACGTGTACTATTCAACAGTCACACCCGTTTCCTCTGGCAACAGCACCACGTGGTACGGTTACCAAGTGAAACGTACACAATAACAATAAACACTCAGGGAATTCCCGTACACACACAGCTGTTACACCAGTCACTATATAATCAATATTATGCCCTTTGGCGTAACTATACAGTCACCCACGCTATAATTCTCTATATACGAATTACCCGTCTATAACACACCCCAGTAACATCGTCTTTTACAAATAGCGGTTACAGTACGGTTAGCATAGGTCAAAGCACAAGTTAAGGTCACAATACAATTATTAGTGGTTATGGTGTTAAACATGCAATGGACGACAATGATTAGTACTTATTATATAATGTCAGTAAATATACAGGGTTATGGTACCATGCACTATAATACAGCAACACACTATTAACACTCTCGCTAGACGGCTGAGCTCGCGCTATCTAACAAGATATACACTTTACTAAAACAATCGTTAACACATTTACAATTCCCAACTAAACTATTGGCCAGTACCTTGAATGGACTACCTAAAACTATATACACCCGTTTTGGTTAGCCACACTGCCCAATCACCACATATATAGCGAGCTAGAGAACCGAATTTACACAGGCGCCTCTTAGTCGCACTATCAAAAGTCTAGTGGGTTCCAAATTTACACGCCTTCCCACTTAGCCCAGATAGGATGAGAACTAGCGAACCGAATTTACACAGGCGCCGCTTAGTCTCCCGGTCCCTCCGACCTAGCGAACGTAATATACACCCTAGAACGCTAGTCTAGACAAGACACCGGTGTCCGGCTAGGGCTATTTACACCAGGACCCCGCCTGACTAACCAAATCAAACGGTCTGACTAAAGAGCGTTCGATCGAGCGGTGCGCCTTCGCTCCTTCCCTCCGACAGAGGGGGCAGATACACAGATTCAAAACCCCTTTGGGCCTACCGCACAATCGGTATACCCCTAGTGGGTCCTGCCGTCTAAAACAGCAGTTGTCTTACCTCCTCGTTCCTGAACCTGAGTTCACACTCATCGACGGGGACACCCCAGCACTTCTCACGTAGAGGCCGATGATCTCCTGGACAACAGACCAGTGGCGCCGAGACGAAGGGAGGTCCACGCAGAAGTTCAGGGGTGCAGCCGTAGAGAACGTGGGCAAAGATAGACCGTCTCACGCCTCTGCCTCTCAGCTACCGTTGAACGATGAGCTTCCCGGCCAATGCACCAAATGATACCGGAGAAACTGACAGAAGCCAAGCACAGAGAGATGGACACAGGTTTCTTCAGGAAGGAAGAGATTCTTTATTGGATCACCGATCGGGACTCAGAGGGACTAGCGTCACCAAAATACAGCAAAGTCTGAGTACTGAATACATAGAGTACATTCCTTATATAGCACTGTAGCTCCTCCCACAATTAACTACACCCACACATACCCTTAACCTATTTAATAAATAGAGTCTAAACTCATCCATCCGGTCTAACCACGTGGCTCATCTGATACAAAGGAGAGGGACGCGTAATTCCAGTTCTTACATTCCTGCACCTGGTCAGTACAGTGATAACAGTATCTTAGCTACGTGTAATTAACTAACTGATACTACAAACACATATACATACATATGCCTTGTGGCAATCTTAGCCTGCTAAACTTGTATTTTACTGGAATTACATCACAGTTCCAATCTCCCCTCATCTGCCTGCCCCCAAGTACCCTTTTCCCATATGCAGTACTGTGAAGAAACCTTAAGGTGGTGTGAAAAATAAACTATGTAAAGTATTGAGGAGACTATTAATTCTGACCAAATTCCAAAGTCCATTTGTAGAAATGTAGCCACAAACATGCAAGGAACCTCCACTATGCTTCATTGTTTGCCTGCAAACATTTATTCGAACAGACTGCTTATCCTACAGACAAATATGCCAAATTTCGATTAATTTTCCAAGCCATATTTCTGCCCACCCCCTCGTTTCTGTGTTTTCATGCATAGGTGAGGTGTTTGGACTTGTTATGTAGTTACATAGTTACATAGCAGAAAAGAGACTTGCAGCCATTGAGTTTAGCCTTCCTCACATTTGTTTTGCTGTTGAACCAAAAGAAGGCAAAAAAAAAAACAGTTTGAAGCACTTCCAATTTTGCAAAAAACTAGGGAAAAAAATCCTTCTTGACCCCAGAATGGCAGTCAGATTAATCCTTGGATCAAGCAGCTATTGACCCTACATTGAAAAATTATATCCTTGAATATTCTGTTTTTGCAAGTATGCATCTAGTTGCTGTTTGAACATCATTACGGGCTCTGATAAAACTTCTTCAGGCAGATAATTCCACATCCTTATTGTGCTTACAGTAAAAAAAAAAACGTTTCTTTGCCTTAGACAAAATCTTCTTTCTTCCAGTCTAAATGCATGACCTCATGTCTTATGTAAAGTCTGGTTTGTGAATTGATTTCCACACAAGGGTTTGTATTGGCCATGGATATATTTGTATAACATTATCATATCCCCTCTCAGGCGACGTTTTTCTAAACTAAATAGGTTTAAATTTGTTAATCTTTCTTCATGCTGATATGTTCCATTCCTTTTATTAATTTTGTTGCCCGCATCTGCACTTTTTCTAGTGCCATAATATCCTTCTTTAGAACAGGTGCCCAAAATATGTGGTCTTACCAGTGATTTATAAAGAGGCAAAATTATATTCTCATCCCGGGAATAATTGCCCTTTTTCATGCATGACAATTCCTTACTGGCCTGAGCCACTGCTGATTGACATTGTAGATTGCTGCATAGTTGCATAGTTTGTTGTCTATAACAATCCCTAAGTCCTTTTTGTGTGTTGTTATCCCTAATTTACTTCCATTAAGGGTATATATTGCTTGGGCATTCATTACGCCGAAGTGCATAACTTTGCATTTTTCAACATTCAATTTCATCTGTCATTTGAGTGCCCAGTTCCCCAGTTTATCTAAATCACTCTGCAGCAAAGTGTTATCTTGCTCACATTGTATTACTTAGAGTTTTGTGTGATCTACAAACACTGAAACATGACTTTCAATGTTTTTTTCAAGATCATTTATAAACATGTTAAATAGAAAGGGTGCCAGAACGGAACCCTGAGGGACATCATTTGCCACCTCTGTCCAGCTTGAAAATTTACCATTAATGACAACTCTTTGTACTCTTTTTTTAAGCCAATGTTCTACCCAAGAACAAGAATTTTCATCTACACCAATTTCTTTGAGTTTGAACACTAACCTATTGTGTGGAACTGTATCAAATGCCTTGGCAAAATCTAAATAGATCACATCCACTGCAACACCCTGATCTATACTTCTACCTACTTCTTCGTAGAATGCAATCAAGTTAATTTGACATGACGTGCTTCATATTTTTGCTGATAACCATGTTCTTCTCAAGGAATTCTTGAATATTATTCCTTAATAACCTTTCAAATACTTTTCCAGACACAGGAGTTAAGCTCACAGGTCTATAATTTCCAGGCAAGGAATTTGAACCTTTTTTGAATATAGGAACCACATCTGCCTTCCTCCAATCCTCCATGAAAGGTTTGGCTTTTTGGTCCTAAATCTGCAATGAAGACAACTTCTGACTAGACATTTTTAGACAGTAGATAGCAGATCGGTGTACCAGCATATCAGAGGCTGTGTGTGGATTTGGCCCCACATTACATATCAATCTGTGCCGATGCGGGAAAATCTATGAGGTTCCCAAGCATTGGGAAAATAAATTTGAGAGCGAAATTTTGGTCACCCCATCTTAAAATAGAATGAGTGTATTATAAAATGTTACTGTTCTTGTTCTAGGTTCCTGCTGCTGACAGTGAGAAAGCTGCAAAGATAGCCATTGATGTGGGTTTTCGTCATATTGATGGGGCTCATCTGTATTTTAATGAGAAAGAGATTGGACGTGCAATTCAAGAGAAAATTGCAGATGGGACCATAAAACGACAAGACTTATTTTACACTGGAAAGGTGAGGACTTCTGTAGAATCGACTACAAATGATTTTCAGCCCACTAGTTAACCTGTCTAATTTAATTACCTATATGCTTAGGTACATGTACAGATTAGCGATATTGGAATGTTTAATGACACCAGAAATGGGCATATATATTTTTAGAAAGGAGATATGCAGCAGAATAAAGTTGATTGTAAATGCACACTAGTGATTGTAAATGTCAAAACTAATTTCTACAGAATGTTTGTAGACAAAGCAGTTATTGCTGATGGACTTTGGGGTTTTTATTTCAGACCTGTCTGCTTGCTAGTTTTCTGTATTCTAGGATATGGTGAAAACGCTGTAGTTCCATCTGTCAGAGATCAGGTGTTAATTCTTACTGAGGGCATAATAAAAGTTGAAAACTGCACTCAGTAGTTTGCTTTTGAGTGGAGGGAAGTTCTTTATGGCTCTTGCTGAATTGCTCCCTGTTAGAGATCATTTGGTTTGCTATATTGCCTTACTTAGAATAATAGCATTGGACAAAGTATTATATATTTAGAGAATGATTCACCTCTCTGCCCATGCCTTTAGCATCCTAATAAGAATTCATTTTCTTTGTTCCTATGGAAACATAAGAAATCCAGCTTTGGTACTCCATTTAATTATTCCTACATCTACTGCACCCTAAACGCTCCAAATTTGTACTAGTTACTACATATGTGACTTGTTACTACAGTAAATGGTTTACAACAATTATATAATTGAAATATTCATGTGTGGTCCGGTCCCATAATCTTTAGGCCTTAGTCCAAAATTAACTAAGAACACCCATAGAGTCTTTTCTTGTACGTTATACACACAATACCCTCATGTAGCCCTTTATTAATCCATTTTCAACACTAGAATGCTATACCCCACATCTTTCGCTAAAACATGGATCCACAAAGGAATTTTCACATCGCCACTATAGCATGTTTCAGCAATCTAAATTCTATCTTCCTGATCAGGAAATTTATAGGTGTAACCAACTTATCTTCTTCCTGAGCAGTAACTTGTAGTATCCAGCATCATGTAATCTCCTAATAAAATAATGGCTTTTTATAATGCTCCCAGGAAAGAGAAGATAATTACTATTTACAATGCTGACCTGTTACAAACACATACCTTATGCACTTCACTTCACATTAAGATAAATGGAAAAAATAACTCAACTCATTGACATTTATCCTCTGTTAGTTTAAAAATGCTAATCACAAATCAGGCCATACTGGTATGTGTGCTGTGTAGCATTACAAAAATCAGCATAGCTGTGTACATCAGTAAGAGACAGAAGATAACAGTATAGCCTGACAGGAAGAAGGGCTACCAAATAGTCATTTAATTCATGTATTCCACACCCCTAGAAAATAGGGAAATTTCCTAGCTCAAGTAATGATACAATTTATACTTATTGTATTCCTAGCTTGAGTACTGACACACTTCATACTCTTGTTGTCCCAATCTTACCATACAGACATTTTTATTATAATTAAAATTAAGTTTTAATTGTTGGTCATTGTTCTTTTCTTTTTTCTTGAGTGTAACTCTCTCAAGGGTTACCTCCACCCATTTATTTCTATTAGACATGCAACCTGCTGTGCAGTCACTACTATCCTCTCCCACCTTCCCCCAAAAGCCAGAAGTTCCTCAGCAATCTGTAGTGCTTATTATGCTTGCAGTGATCGTTAATATTGTTGGGCTAGAAATATTTATGCTATGAACACAGAATTACTGGACATAGTACTACCATAACATATATTTCATGGACTATTTAAAATATGCAACTATAGAGTTATTTTTCTGTAAATTTTCTGGTAGGTAGAATTATCTGTAAATGGAACACTTAGATTGTTGTTGTTTTTCAGTTATGGTCCACCTTCCACGTGCCAGAACTCATTCAATCGCATGTTAAACAGTCCCTCCAGACTCTCCAACTAGATTACATGGACCTTTACTTGATCCACTGGCCATTTTCTTTAAAGGTATGTGCGACAGTTATATTTTATTGTATTTTATTATTGCCTTTGTGTTTTACTATATGGTTTTATTGCTCCACCATACATTAAATGTAGCATTGTTAAAGGTTTGTCCCAATTTAAAGGGACACTATAGTCACCAGAACAACTACAGCTTATTGAATTTGTTCTGGTGAGTAGAATCATTACCTGCAGGCTTTTTGCTGTAAACACGGTCTTTTTAGAGAAAATGCAGTGTTTACATTACAGCCTAGTGATAACTTCACTGGCCACTTCTCAGATAGCTGTTAGAGATCCTTCTTGGGTCATGGCTGCCTAAAATGCATCCAAACATTCGGTGTCTCTTCCCTCTGCATGCAGACACTGAACTTTCCTCATAGAGATTAATTAATTCAATTCATCTCTATGAGGAGATGCAGATTGATCAGGGCTATGTTTGAATTGTGCTGGCTCTGCCCCTGATCTGCCTCTTTGTCAGTCTCAGCCAATCCTATGGGGAAGCATTGTAATTGGATCAGGCTACCATTTATGATCATGTCAGCAGACAGCTTGTTTTCTGAGACAAACAGCATGCGAACGGCGAACGCGAACTTCCGCAAATGTTCGCGAACGGGCGAACCGCGATAGACTTCAATACATTGGCGGATCCAGGGGGGGGGGGCAACGGGGCAATTGCCCCCCCCGAGATTCTCCCCTGCCGGCTAGTGCAGGGCTGGCATTGCCCAAGCGCCAGCCCTGCAATGTGCCTGCGGACCGGGGAGGGAGATCAGTGATCTCCCTCCCCGGTCCGCAGGCACATTACTGACAGCCGACCGGCAGGGGAGGGAGAGAGGACCCGGGAGCTGTTACCAGCAGCTCCTCCGGGTCCTCCTCTCGCGAGATTTGGAGCGTTGCCGCGGTTACCACGGCAACGCTCCAAATCTCGCGAGAGTGAACTCTAGCCCTGGAGCGCGGGCTAGAGTTCACTGGAACCACTGGACCACCAGGGATTCCCCACTGGGACCACCAGGGATCCATAAATATCCCCCCTCCTCCTCAATAAAGGTAAGAAGGGAGGGGGGACATAAATATATTTTATTAAATACATTTTTTTTTTTATTAAAAAGCCTCCCTTCCCTCCTCCCCTTCCCCCCATACACACTGCCCCACATACACTGCCCCCATACACACACTGCCCCCATACACACACTGACCCCATACACACACTGCCCCCATACACACACTGACCCCATACACACACTACACACACTGACCCCCATACACACACTACACACACTGACCCCATACACACACTACACACACTGACCCCATACACACGCTACACACACTGACCCCATACACACACTACACACACTGACCCCATACACACACTGACCCCATACACACACTACACACACTGACCCCATACACACACTGACCCCATACACACACTACACACACTGACCCCATACACACACTGACCCCATACACACACTGACCCCATACACACACTGACCCCATACACACACTACACACACTGACCCCATACACACACTGACCCCATACACACACTGACCCCATACACACACTGACCCCATACACACACTACACACACTGACCCCATACACACACTACACACACTGACCCCATACACACACTGACCCCATACACACACTACACACACTGACCCCATACACACACTGACCCCATACACACACTGACCCCATACACACACTGACCCCACACACACACTGACCCCACACACACTGACCCCATACACACACTACACACACTGACCCCACACACACAAACACTGCCCCATACACACAAACACTGCCCCCATACACACAAACACTGC
The DNA here is from genome assembly GCF_036172605.1 of Pelobates fuscus. Taxonomy (NCBI): domain Eukaryota; kingdom Metazoa; phylum Chordata; class Amphibia; order Anura; family Pelobatidae; genus Pelobates; species Pelobates fuscus. Next base: position 163,242,290 of record NC_086319.1, read on the forward strand.
CCCCGTACACACAAACACTGCCCCCATACACACAAACACTGCCCCCATACACACAAACACTGCCCCCATACACACAAACACTGCCCCCATACACACACTGTCCCCATATACACACTGTCCCCATATACACACTGTCCCCATATAAACACTGTCCCCATACACACACTGTCCCCATACACACACTGCCCCATACACACACTGACCCCATACACACACTGACCCACAAACACTGCCCCACATACAAACACTACACACACTGCCCCCACATACAAACACTGCCCCCATACAAACACTGCCCCCCATACAAACACTGCCCCCCATACACACACTGCCCACAAACACACACTGCCCACAAACACACACTGCCCACAAACACACACTGCCCACAAACACTGTCCCCATACAACACTGTCCCACAAACATTGTCCCCATACAACACTGTCCCACAAACACTGTCCCCATACACAATGCCCCATACACATACTGGCCCGCACACACTGCACACCTATACACACACAGTGCCCTACACACACTGCTGCCCCCCATACACACATTGCCCCAAACACATACACACAGTGCCCCCCATACACACACTGCCCCACACAGACATACAGTGCCCCCATACACACACTGCCCCCTAACACACACACTGCCACCCTTACGCACTCACACTCACTTCACCGCTCACACACACTGCACCTTTCACACACACTTCACCCCTAACACACACCACTTCTCCTATGCCCTATATCCCAGCAGACCCCAGGTAAGTTGTCAAACTGTTCTTAAACGGTATGACTACTTACTCTGGGGTGGGATCCTGGCACTACTGGCACCATAACTACTACACTGAGCTGTAGTGGTTATTGTGCTAGGATTATTTTTTTTAAATAATCTACAAGTGCCCCTCCCGAGATCAGGCTCTGGATCCGCCACTGCTTCAATAGGCAGGCGAATTTTAAAACCCACAGGGACTCTTTCTGGCCACAATAGTGATGGAAAAGTTGTTTCAAGGGGACTAACACCTGGACTGTGACATGCCGGAGGGGGATCCATGGCAAAACTCCATGGGAAAATTACATAGTTGATGCAGAGTCTGGTTTTAATCCATAAAGGGCATAAATCACCTAACATTCCTAAATTATTTGGAATAACGTGCTTTAAAACATCAGGTATGATGATGTATCGATCAGGTAGTGTAAGGGTTACGCCCGCCTCACAGTGACAGACCAAACTCCCCGTTTAATGCACCGCAAACAACCGCAAACAGTCCATTTGCACAACCGCAAACTCCCCATTTGCACAAGGTTGGATACCAAGCTAGCCATGTCCCGTTCCTTGTCCTCACTGATGTCATTGAAGGTATCTTCCTCCACCCAGCTACGTACAACACCAAGGGTCCCCGAAAGGTGACAACAAGCCCCCTGTATTTTTTTTTTTTAACTGTACACTACTGTTACACCAGATATGAGTTGCACTGGTGTGACACTGTGCCCTGGCAGGCCCTGAAACGCACACGTGTGAAGGAAACTGACTGCTATTATATTACAGTCAAAAAAGGTTTTTTTTTTTTTTTAAATGCAAGCTATTGTGACACCAGATATGAGTGGTGGCACTGGGACCACCTTAAAAATATTGGATATCGCTAAAAATCATGATCACTGTAACGGACCGTTTCAGCAGACAAGGGGTTATAATCCGTTTAGGCGGTATTCCCCTTTCAGATATAAAGGCAGCTTCAGTAAAACACCAAACTCCCGAATTAAATACAAGTTAATGCGCCAAACTCCCGAACTGCATACAAGGGAATAAGGTAGCACTCCAAACTCCCGAACCGGAACCTCACGAATAGCTGCTAGCAGACGAACAGGAAAAGCTCCCAAGCGGCTTACACTCCTGGCAATCAGTCTCTATCAGCATACAGTGAATACCCCCAAAGATGAGACAAGGCTCCGTGTTGAGGGTCAAGCAGTGGTCTGGTTTATTATGGGCAGTATTTATGCAGGTCTCCCACTTGGTGGACACTCCCCTAGGGGACCAAATGGGAGACTGTAACAAAAGACATACAGGTATCAATTTAGGACATACAGTCACAATACTTTCCCACAATGCATCCTGGCTTCCTCTCCTCTGCCCTGGAGATAATTGAGAAGTAATTCAATTATCTCCCAGGACAAAGGCAAATCGCCATTATGCACATGGTGAGCACAAAGTCATATTTTATACATAAAACACAGACATGTCACACATCCCCAGATAGCTGGGATCTGAGCGCACAAAACTACCGAATAGCGCTCAGATCCTATTCACACAGTTCAATTGCCATGGAGCCAAAGTCTTTAATTACACGAATAGGCTCCATGGCATAGCTATCTGGGTTAACACATTCACATAACAAAAGTACCGGATGAACATGTATTCGTTAGATCTGTACGAATAAGAACCAGGCGGCGGACGGCTCAGCGGTGTTTGTGCAAATACGTGTCTGTTTTTAGATCCATGGTGTAAGCGCTGAACACCGCTGGCCGCTCGGGACTTTTAAAATGGCCGCCGCCACGTGTTCGGTAAATGAACAAAGACCACCCTGTATTAACCGCAGCTTCAGGGAGGTAAATTGGCGGCACACTCCAGCTCCCAGGTGGTCGCACCTTCGGCAGTTTGTTCGGTAGATAAAATCTACCGAACACCCCGGCAGAAAGGCACGAATAAGCCTTTCTGCAGGGAAAATAAAGTCTTTTAAAGTCTGGTCCATAGTCCAAAGGCAACAGGCGGGCAACCATGCTTCTCCAATGCAATGTGGCGAGATTGCTCTCGTCACAATCACTATATACTTTCTCTACAAACCTCTAAAACGAACCAAACTACTCATCCATCCGCTATGCCACTTTAACCCACCTAGAACTAGTTCCCAGTTAAAATACTTGACTCTTACTTACCCACGCTCAGTCATGCCACACACATTTCACCACTACTCTCACTGAATCCTTCTGACTACGGCTAAATTCATCTTCTACATCAGAACACTACTCCTAAGATTGGGTTGTATCCATGTCTCGGGTCTTTCATTTAGAATAGGGGCAGCTTCGGTCTCCTTCAACACTGACACTCCAGTGCATATTATTAAAAGATTGGGCAGATGGAAATCCTCAGTCTACAACCGATATATTCCTCATCCGAGAAAGAAATGAGGAAAGCTTTTAAAAGTTTGGCTTTGTAAATTTGATGCAATAAGTGTGTTTTTCTTTAATACCTTTTCACCCTCTTTGCATGAACCCGATTTACATATATTACTAATATGTTTCTGAACATATATATTATATTATTCACTCACTCACTCTCTGGGCAGGCCTAAGACATCATGCTGCCTAGGTCCAACCAGGGCCGGTGCTTGCATTTTTAGGTACATAGGCGAAGATGCATTTTTCCGCCCCCCCCCCCAAAAAAAAACAACAAAATCTTCACCTATGTGCCTCTTAACCAGCCCCGACGTCCCTTTCTTAGTGTTCTTCTCCCCTCTCCCCTCTTTTCCCTGTCTCTTGGTGTTTCTCTCCCATTCCCTTTAGTGGTCACACTCCCCTGGTGTGCCTCCTACCTCTATTGTTTAGTGGTCACACTCCCCTTCCTGGTGTGCCTCCTACCTCTATTGTTGCATTGCCAAGCGGAGCAGATCCCCTAAAGGAGCTTCAGTTTTCTGTACCCGGCCGGACTGACAGGGAATGCTCTCTCTGTGAGCACCTCCTGTCAGTCTGGCCAGGTACAGGAAACAGAAGCTCCTGTACCGCACTCCGCTCCGCTCCGCTCTGTACACACTGACAGTTGCACACTCAATGACAAACACACAGACGTCACTGACAGATACAGACTCATTGATCTGACACACTCATTCATTGACACTGACAGACCCACACTGATTGACACTCATTGACAGACACACTGATAGTCACACACAGACTCAATGAGAAACATACTCTTACTGATTTGAGACACACACTCATCATACACTGACAGACACACTCATACACTCACATGCACACACACTTATACAATCACTCACAGACACACGCTGTCACTCACAGACACACGCTGTCACTCAGACAGACACTCACACACAGACACACACGCTGTCACTCACAGACACACACGCTGTCACTCACAGACACACACGCTGTCACTCACAGACACACACAGACAGACACTCACAGACAGACACTCACAGACACACATGCTGTCACTCACAGACACACACGCTGTCACACACAGACACACACGCTGTCACACACAGACACATGACATACATTCACTAATTATTTTAATAAATAAAACATTTCCACCCAGCCTCCCTACCTGGAGAGCTGGTGTGGATGATGGATCATTCCCTGTGGTCCAGTGGGGCTGCTGGGTGGCGTGCGGCAGTGCTGTGATCAGGCGCGGCGAGGGAGCTCTAATCTCACCGCTCTGCTCCCTCGCGGGCTGTCTGCTGATACCGTGGAAGCCGGAATATGACGTCATATTCCGGCTCCCGCGGCATCAGCAGACAGTGCGCGAGGGAGCAGAGCGGTGAGATTAGAGCTCCCTCGCCGCCGCCTTATCACAGCACTGCCGCGCTGGGGTCCAGATGATGGCCGGCAGGAGGGAGAGCTTCCCTCCTGCCGGCCACTGAAATATTGCGCCCCCAGAGCCCGTGCGCCCTAAGGCGGCCGCCTGTGCCGCCTTATTGACGCGCCGGCCCTGGGTCCAACGATAAATGACTATGGGGGATAATGTATAATAAACAAAGGTTACTGGCTATGTAAATGATAATGTAAAATAAACACAGGTTACTGGCTATGGGAGGGATAATGTATAATAAACACAGGTTACTGGCTATGGGAGGATAATGTATAAGAAACACAGGTTACTGGCTATGGGGGAGATTATGTATAATAAGCACAGGTTACTGGCTATAGGGGGGATAATGTATAATAAACATAGGTTACTGGTTATGGGGGGATAATGTATAATAAACACAGGTTACTGGCTATGGGGGGATAATGTATAATAAACACAGGTTACTGGCTATGGGAGGATAATGTATAATAAACACAGGTTACTGGCTATGGGAGGATAATGTATAATAGACACAAACACAAAAAAAAAAATGAATGCAGCATCAGAATTAATCTAAATTCTATGCTGTCTGGGAGGGAGGGTATGCTGCTGATTGGCTGGAATGTGTCTGCTGACTGTGAGGTACAGGGTCAAAGTTTACTCAATGAGGACGAATAGGGGGCGGACCGAACATCGCATATGTTCGCCATCCGTGGCGAACGCGAACACGCTATGTTCGCCAGGAACTATTCGCCAGCGAACCGTTCGGGACATCACTAATGCAGAGTTACAGCTTCATGCTTGAATACAGTAAGATTTTGCTATATTTATGGAGGCATGAGAGGCCCAGATGGTGGTTTTAACACTATAGGGTCAGGAATACATGTTTGTGTTCCTGACCCTATAGTAATCCTTTAAAAATACTATTTTGGTTATAATAATTAAACCAAGATTCCAACTGCTTTAGCAAAGCTGCACATGCCCCTGCTCCCTGGTGTATTAACTATCCAAGTAATTAGGATGAGTTGACAAGTGACCTGTGTCATTAATAAAAAATAGCCAAGTTAAAAAAAAATTATAATTAAAGTCGATTTTCTTTTATTATAACAATTTTGGTGAAAGTTTTCAAATTACATTATCAACTGTCGTGAAAAGGTTAAAGTGTTTCATAAAGCAACAAATTAAAAGAGTAACAATTTTCCTTGCCAAGATCTTTGTCCATCTGTTCTCTTTTGCCTGCTGCTAAAAACTTCTGGCAATAAGAGTAAATTGAATTAACATTCATTTACTTTCAGTCTGGAGGAGAATTTATGCCAGTGGATGAAAATGGGAAAATTATTTTTGACACAAATGTTGACCTTTGTGCAATTTGGGAAGTAAGTACTATTAATTTTTCCTTGTTTGAAAGTCAAATAATCATCTCTGTATACATATATATATATTAATTACTAAAATGTAACTCATGTGACAACTTCTTTACTGGGTGCTTCTTCCCAATTCTACAAATCTGGGAGCCCTGGATTGAGGAGCATTTGGGGAAAGGGGTCCCTCTCCCTCTTCTATTCTCACAGCGCACTTCTCTCTCCATCCCCCTGCCCCCCTTTTCTTTAACTTTCTTTCCTTCTTTCTGTCCTCTTCATTCTCCTATCCCTTCTACCCTCCCTTCTTCTTTGCTATCCTTTTTTGTCCCCTCTTATCCCATTCACTCCCTCCCTTTCTTAACCTCTGGATTATGTCATATGACAAACTTTTAGAGTAAAAGTTTTATAATTTATGTGACTGGAGCTTGCCTAGAATGTTGTTCATGCATGCACATGTACTTGTATTAACTACGGGATGCAGAGGAAAGAGCTTGAACTCTATAAAACAGGGACAGTATGTGCCAAATAACCTGGAGAGGCTGGTATCACAGAGTAAATAATAGCCTTTATTCAATATTAGTGAATAGACCGCTAATGTTTTAGAGAGAAAGTACAAAGAGAGTACAAACAGGTCCAATGTTTATTTGCAATGGATGTTTCCTGAATATGTATGCATTTTAAAACAACAAAAAGGACAGATGTGGTCAGATTCAAGAAATCAAATGAAACTAACCGCATCTCTGGAAATAACTATAGCGGCAGTGTCTAGGATTATAATGCTGGCTGTAGGTAACAGGTGTAACTGTGAACCGCTAAGGGTATCACTATAGACCCATGAGCAGAAAAAATGCTACTAAATACCAAAATGAAGTATATACAAAAAATTACTGCTAAATGCAAAAAATAAATAAAGTATATACAGTGGTACTAGGATTCCACGCCTGTCAATAGAAGGATATGTATAGGTAGGGATATAATGAGCCAAATGGCAACAGCAACTCACCCCTAATTATCAGCTTTAATATAGTGCACTATAAGGAGATGAGAAAAAATCCCCAAGTCCCAACCATAAATACCTCCTATAGAGATAGTAGTAGATACAGGGTAAACAGAGGCTCCAAATGAGGCTAGTACAGGGGTGAAGGGAGATTGAGGAGGGTATGCAGTATTAATAGCAGTCAAATTCGGACTGCTAGTTTTAAATTTAAACAACCTCTCTCCCTGTAAATCCTATACAAAAAGGAGTATAGGTCCCCAAATCCCAACCATAAATACCTCTTACAAAAAAATACTAATGATAGATACAGAGTAGACAGAGGCTCCAAATGGAGCTAGTACAGAGGTAAAGGGAGATTGAGGACGGTAAACGGTCATAATAACAGTCAAATTCGGACTGCTGGTTTAATTTATAAAGCCTCTCTCCCTGTTAATCTAGCTAGACAGGCATAGAAAAGAAAGAGTAAATCAAATATACATTAAGTGATTAACATGGTGCTAAAACCACCAGTGCCCAGTGCTCATATCCGTGATATGAGGAAAAAACAGGACCATAGGGATGCAGAATTAACTGTACCAGGTCCGGATATATCGGAACATTCATTTACTGCATTTCTGCAGAGTTTTACATCCAGGGTTTGAGAGTTTTTAGAGCTGTCACAGTAATATATGGGGTTAAATGGGGGTTTGGCCGGCCCATCTCATCTCACGACCCGCCCACTAACTTCAGATGGATAGGGTCTATCGAAGAGACAGGACTGCCCTCTTCACGTCAGGGGTCCAACCTCCATGACGCAAGACCGGATACATCACGTGACTCGGGAAGCGCCGTGTCACGTGACCGGCATCAATTGCTCCCCATAGATCGGGACAGCTCAAAGGACTTAGGACACACCGAGCTATGTGACCGGCATCATGCGCCTCCCTCCATAGGGCTGGCGGGCGGGTTCGCGCGGATGTGCGCCCGCCCACCTAGTCCCTATTGGACAGATCGTACCTACATGATGGGGTCGCAATTATTTACAAATAAGCCTTATGATTGGCTCAGTCCATATCACATGGGGCTGGTCACATTACATGTCCCATGACACGTCGGACCATGTGACCGGCATCAAGCCCCGCCCCCAATAACATCTCATGTTACCCTGGAGATTAGAGCGAATGTAGTACAGCTGATATCACACTCCTCCTGCTCCTATTGGTCAAAGGTACTCATGCCTCCTGGCACATCACATATAAAAGAGACTCATTAACAGTCTAATGTTAGCCCCTGACGAAGGTGCTCCTTTTTAGCACCGAAACGTACGTTGGGCAATTTGTTTTTTCCTCATATCACGGATATGAGCACTGGGCACTGGTGGTTTTAGCACCATGTTAATCACTTAATGTATATTTGATTTACTCTTTCTTTTCTATGCCTGTCTAGCTAGATTAACAGGGAGAGAGGCTTTATAAATTAAACCAGCAGTCCGAATTTGACTGTTATTATGACCGTTTACCGTCCTCAATCTCCCTTTACCTCTGTACTAGCTCCATTTGGAGCCTCTGTCTACTCTGTATCTATCATTAGTATTTTTTTGTAAGAGGTATTTATGGTTGGGATTTGGGGACCTATACTCCTTTTTGTATAGGATTTACAGGGAGAGAGGTTGTTTAAATTTAAAACTAGCAGTCCGAATTTGACTGCTATTAATACTGCATACCCTCCTCAATCTCCCTTCACCCCTGTACTAGCCTCATTTGGAGCCTCTGTTTACCCTGTATCTACTACTATCTCTATAGGAGGTATTTATGGTTGGGACTTGGGGATTTTTTCTCATCTCCTTATAGTGCACTATATTAAAGCTGATAATTAGGGGTGAGTTGCTGTTGCCATTTGGCTCATTATATCCCTACCTATACATATCCTTCTATTGACAGGCGTGGAATCCTAGTACCACTGTATATACTTTATTTATTTTTTGCATTTAGCAGTAATTTTTTGTATATACTTCATTTTGGTATTTAGTAGCATTTTTTCTGCTCATGGGTCTATAGTGATACCCTTAGCGGTTCACAGTTACACCTGTTACCTACAGCCAGCATTATAATCCTAGACACTGCCGCTATAGTTATTTCCAGAGATGCGGTTAGTTTCATTTGATTTCTTGAATCTGACCACATCTGTCCTTTTTGTTGTTTGATTTTGTATATATGGGGTTATGCCCCTTCTTGAGACATCTGGAGTCTCTAATTGGTACACCAGTCTCTGAGTAGACACTCGGCATTACTTCCTCGGGTTATCCGGGGTTGTCGGCACAGGTGTACACCCAGAGACACTGAACTTTTTGTTCTCTGTTTTCCTGTTTACAATTGGGTTTTAATACCAAGTACCAATCTTGTGTATCATGGCTAGCTTTTTATTTGATAAATCTAAGAGAGACGTTTGGTGCAGGGACACAGATCAGGTTTTTTCTGAACAGGACCTAACTAACCTCTCAGTAAATGACAACATTATCTCATCCTTTAACCGTTTGACTAATCTCTTCCAACAACAAATCAAAACAGGATGGGAAATCGCGCCACTTGACAACTATTTAAAGAAAGACCTCATTCCAAGGGGCCTAAGGGTACAAAACATACCAGCATCACACATAGAGGAGGAGGAATTTACTAAAGAGTGGGAGGAAGCCGCAGGTATATGCTCCAAAAGATTTATGGAGATACTCTGCAAATTCGAGACAAAAAGATTAGAAAGAGTTAATAAAGAGGTGGATGAACAGATTGACAGGATTGCAGCTTTTAAAGATGAACCTAATTTTGAATCTTTAGAAACAAAACTCAAGAATAACTTGGATAAATTCCAACAGAACATAAAAATTCGTAAGCATTCCAAGTTCATTAGGGATAATAATGATTTCAAGAGTGGGAATGTATACAAGAGAAGCAGAAATTTTAGGAGGAGTTTCTCTGAACCAATTTCAACATCAGAGTATGAGACGAGTGGTTCAGACTCTGAAAATTCCTCTAAAGGGGGAATGTCGGTTCCGGTTGAACGTAATACCAGAAGTATATTGAAAAAAGGTGGGGTCTCTTTTTTAGGGCAACCCAGTATGGAGGAAAGCCTAGCCCCTCGGACAAGGAACAGAGGCAGACCCCCTCAACAGTTCAGAAGGAGAAGGTATTAACACAAACCCCAGACAACCAAATAATCAACTTATCCTCTTACACTCCCACCAAAAATGAAATACAAATCTTGAGGCGGGGTATGTCCTTTGTTCCAGTGTCTAACTTTGATAAGTTCAACTGGACAAAGGACATACACCTCTTTGCAAGGAAACTGGCCCTTCACAAAATCCACCGCATTAAAGATGAAAAAAGGGCAAAAGACTTAGGGCTACAAGTTTCTGATATAGATGCACTGGATACTCTAGTGGATCTCCTTGTATGCAATGATGAGTCTATACAAAAACAACCCCCTTTTACACATCTGAAAAAGAAGAGCCGGTTCACTCCACATATGGCTGATTTTAAATATATAGACTTATTCGTGGAGCTAACATGCAAAGAAATCGATAAGATCAATCCGAAAGAACTCCCTAGTCAACCTAATAGCAATATTTCCCCACAAGAAAACATCGCATTGGGTAAACTAAGGGAAATGGATGAGGTGATCTTTAAACCTTCCGATAAGGGAGGCAACACTGTCATCCTAAATAAATCTGATTATATATCCATGGTATATAGATTAATCGATGACAGCGAGACATATGAGGTATTGACATGTGACCCTACACAGAAGTATCTAGCCGAATTAAAAACAATCTTGGATTCGGCACTGTCACTATCACTCATATCTAAGGACGAATACAACTTTATGTTTGTTAAAAGGCCGGTTACTGCCACTTTTTACGCACTCCCGAAGGTACATAAGCAACAACCAACATTAAAGGGACGACCCATTGTCTCTGGCAGAGGTAATCTGACCCAGAATATAAGTTTATATGTGGATCAGATATTAAGAAAAGTAGTGTTTGAACTCCCCTCACATCTAAGGGACACCAAGCATACTTTAAATACCATCGAAGGAATTAAGATCAATGGCCACGCTATTTTGTGTAGTCTCGATGTGGAGAGCCTTTACAGCTCAATACCACACGAGGTGGGTCTAAGACATCTTAGAGCAATACTTGATAGCAAACCTCCTGTCTCACTTAGACATAATGAACTGGTCCAAGACTTGATGTCCTTCATTCTGACACATAACTATTTTATCTTCCAGGGTAAACACTACCACCAGGTGAGAGGCACTGCTATGGGGACGGCTTGTGCCCCCTCATATGCTAACCTCCACCTGGGGTGGTGGGAGAGTACAATGGTATTTAATGAACACATGACAAAATACACTAAGTGTATAAAAATATGGAAACGCTACATCGACGATGTGTTGATCATATGGACAGACACCCCTGACCTCTTTCTAGAATTTGTAAACATTCTGAACTCTAACTCCATCAATCTGAGACTGACAAGTGAGTTAGGTGGTAACCAAATCAATTTTCTTGATTTAACTATCTGTCTGTCAGACAAGGGGGTACTTACATCTACCCTCTTCCGGAAACCCACGTCAACCAACAGCTTATTGGAGTGGACAAGTCACCATCCACCCTCCCTTAAAAAAGGTATCCCAATAGGACAGTATTTGCGTTTAAGACGCAACTGCACCACTATAGAAGATTTTAAATTGAAGGCAAAAACCTTACAGCTTCAATTTAAACAAAAAGGATACCCAAACAGATGCCTTAAATCCGCATATAAACGTGCACTGTTGGTAGACCGCAAAGACCTCCTAACTGATAAAAACGTACAGTCTAATCAAGAAACCATAAGATGCATAGGGAATTATGATGCAGGCTGGCATCAAATTATGAGTATCCTGGATAGATTCTGGCCCCTATTGCACCAAGACCCACACCTACAGAAGGTGATCACAACTAAGGCGTCTGTAACAGCACGCAGAGGACGAAACATTAGGGACATCCTAGTCCCAAGTCACCTGAAATCGAACACCCAGAAAATTTCTTGGTTAAAGTCTCCAGTCCTAGGCACATATCAATGTGGAAAGTGTAAGGCGTGCAAATTCATACGCCGTCCTTCGAAAACCTTTCCAGACTCCCTAGGGACACAAGAATTTAAAGTTCGCCACTTTTTCAATTGCCAATCTAAAGGTCTTGTATACCTACTCTCATGCTCATGCAACAAATTATAAGTGGGAAAAACTTCCCGTATGTTTAAACTGAGGATAAGGGAGCACGTGACCTCTATTAACCCAAAAAGACTAATTGACACCCCAGTTTCAAAACATTTGAAACTCCATCATGGGGGGTCATCTGAGGGGATAAGATTTTGCGGAATTGAAAGTGTCACCCTGGGTCCAAGAAGGGGAGATTTAGACAAAAAACTACTCCAAAGGGAGAGTTTTTGGATTTATAAACTTAAAACATTGTCACCATCTGGACTCAACGAGGGTTTTTCATACACACCCTTCATCGAAGATTGAGTGCACCAGACTGGATACTATGTCCCCACACCCTCATTGATCTCTGACATATTTGCAATTTATATCTAATTAAGCTCATTTTTGCCTGATACACTTGTACATTTTGTAATATAGCGTGTAGTGTTTAGTGTAGATTTGTATATATTTCTTTACTTATTTATTTTTTAATTTTTACTCTGTCATGTTTTTCATCTTTATTATTAATTTTTTGTCATGAATACCTTACACAGGACCATAGGGATGCAGAATTAACTGTACCAGGTCCGGATATATCGGAACATTCATTTACTGCATTTCTGCAGAGTTTTACATCCAGGGTTTGAGAGTTTTTAGAGCTGTCACAGTAATATATGGGGTTAAATGGGGGTTTGGCCGGCCCATCTCATCTCACGACCCGCCCACTAACTTCAGATGGATAGGGTCTATCGAAGAGACAGGACCGCCCTCTTCACGTCAGGGGTCCAACCTCCATGACGCAAGACCGGATACATCACGTGACTCGGGAAGCGCCGTGTCACGTGACCGGCATCAATTGCTCCCCATAGATCGGGACAGCTCAAAGGACTTAGGACACACCGAGCTATGTGACCGGCATCATGCGCCTCCCTCCATAGGGCTGGCGGGCGGGTTCGCGCGGATGTGCGCCCGCCCACCTAGTCCCTATTGGACAGATCGTACCTACATGATGGGGTCGCAATTATTTACAAATAAGCCTTATGATTGGCTCAGTCCATATCACATGGGGCTGGTCACATTACATGTCCCATGACCCCTCGGACCATGTGACCGGCATCAAGCCCCGCCCCCAATAACATCTCATGTTACCCTGGAGATTAGAGCGAATGTAGTACAGCTGATATCACACTCCTCCTGCTCCTATTGGTCAAAGGTACTCATGCCTCCTGGCACATCACATATAAAAGAGACTCATTAACAGTCTAATGTTAGCCCCTGACGAAGGTGCTCCTTTTTAGCACCGAAACGTACGTTGGGCAATTTGTTTTTTCCTCATATCACGGATATGAGCACTGGGCACTGGTGGTTTTAGCACCATGTTAATCACTTAATGTATATTTGATTTACTCTTTCTTTTCTATGCCTGTCTAGCTAGATTAACAGGGAGAGAGGCTTTATAAATTAAACCAGCAGTCCGAATTTGACTGTTATTATGACCGTTTACCGTCCTCAATCTCCCTTTACCTCTGTACTAGCTCCATTTGGAGCCTCTGTCTACTCTGTATCTATCATTAGTATTTTTTTGTAAGAGGTATTTATGGTTGGGATTTGGGGACCTATACTCCTTTTTGTATAGGATTTACAGGGAGAGAGGTTGTTTAAATTTAAAACTAGCAGTCCGAATTTGACTGCTATTAATACTGCATACCCTCCTCAATCTCCCTTCACCCCTGTACTAGCCTCATTTGGAGCCTCTGTTTACCCTGTATCTACTACTATCTCTATAGGAGGTATTTATGGTTGGGACTTGGGGATTTTTTCTCATCTCCTTATAGTGCACTATATTAAAGCTGATAATTAGGGGTGAGTTGCTGTTGCCATTTGGCTCATTATATCCCTACCTATACATATCCTTCTATTGACAGGCGTGGAATCCTAGTACCACTGTATATACTTTATTTATTTTTTGCATTTAGCAGTAATTTTTTGTATATACTTCATTTTGGTATTTAGTAGCATTTTTTCTGCTCATGGGTCTATAGTGATACCCTTAGCGGTTCACAGTTACACCTGTTACCTACAGCCAGCATTATAATCCTAGACACTGCCGCTATAGTTATTTCCAGAGATGCGGTTAGTTTCATTTGATTTCTTGAATCTGACCACATCTGTCCTTTTTGTTGTTTGATTTTGTATATATGGGGTTATGCCCCTTCTTGAGACATCTGGAGTCTCTAATTGGTACACCAGTCTCTGAGTAGACACTCGGCATTACTTCCTCGGGTTATCCGGGGTTGTCGGCACAGGTGTACACCCAGAGACACTGAACTTTTTGTTCTCTGTTTTCCTATGTATGCATTTTAAATTTTGTCATGTGTTAGAAAGCGGCAGATGTTTAACGGAAATCACATACATAAACAAATTTGACCTATGGCTTTCTTAGCGATTTCCTAGACTTTCATTTTGAGTTGCGTGAATTTAGTTAACTGTCTCCTAAAGAACTTGTGTATTGGGGAAAGCTTGCCTTGATGCCAGGGTCACTTGCTTCCTAAATCCCTGAAGATGTACTCCTCACCTTGCACTGATTTACCTTGGTAAACACCGTGCATGCCACAAGCTGTGAGTTAGAGGGTTACTCCAACCACCATCACCACTTCTGTCACTGGCTACTTGCCTGTTCTAATTGTATTGTTCAATATTGTATCTTTCTTAGCTAGCTAATGTGTATTAACCTTGTACAGGCTCTTGAGCAATGTAAAGATGCCGGGCTGGTGAAATCTATTGGTGTCTCTAATTTTAACCGCCGGCAACTGGAACTGATTCTAAACAAGCCAGGACTGAAGTACAAGCCAGTCTGTAATCAGGTAACTGATATGTATTTGCTTGGCTGAATGTGCAAAATATTTCTCAACTAAGGATTAATAATAATTTTGGAATTGTATAGGTGGAATGCCACCCTTACCTCAACCAAAGTAAACTGCTGAAATTCTGCAAGTCGAATGACATCCTACTGGCTGGATACAGTGTTCTAGGCTCACACAGACACAAGGACTGGTAAATATTCTGAAATGAAAAATACATTTGGATGTATTTCACTTTAATACTATATTGACTCATTCCTTTATATTTACAAGCATGCATTTGTGATGAGTAAGAAACAAAATTAAATGAAGAAATCCATATATCGTTATCCTGAAACTAGGTGCCTCCATTGTAACTCCCTGTCAAACATTGTCATAAACTCTGTCTGTGCACCTAGCAATCAGCATAGAGAAAGAGTACAGAGAAGAGGAGAAAATAAACAATGCTTAGATTTCTCTTCATTTGCAAGGTTTGCCTGCACTTTGCCTTGCCTGTACTAGACTATGATGTAATTTGCTATATTCTTTAATACAAATTTAAAAGAAAATGGTGCATGTCATGAAAAACAGGTTAGCACAAGTTATACATGGTTTTCATTGTAAAAATAACAAAGAAGTGACAGTTCTCCTACCATTAAGTTCATGGAGGTGATCTCTTGTTTTCACAGGGTGGATCAAACCTCTCCAGTGTTACTGGAAGATCCTGTTTTAGCTGCAATAGGAAAACAATACAACAAAAGCCCAGCTCAAGTTGCTTTGCGCTACCAGATCCAGAGAGGGGTCATAGTAATTGCAAAAAGTTACAATCCTGAGCGGATCAAAGAGAACATCAAGGTGAGAAATTGATTGTTCTTCCATATGTATTCCAGGCCCAAAACAAATAATTATAAACTAGTATTTATAAAGCGCCTTTCTCCCAGTGGGACTCAAAACGCATTTCAGCGCACGCTCTCGGAATTAACCAAAATGGCAGGTGAATAGCAATAGATGTTATTATTACCCAATTGATGGTACTCATTTTATCGACCTCGGAAAGATGAAGGGCTGAGTTGAGACTGCCAGATTTGAACCTGTGACCTTGCATTTTTTTTAACAGGCTTTTTAGTCAGGGAATTTACCAAATGAGCTTTGTTGTAATGTCATATAGCCTCAATTTAATATTTTGGATAAGCTTTTCATATAATTTAAGATTTCTGGATACACTTTTAAAATGAGTTAATATTATTAAAACATATTTTATTATAATTTTTGATATATTGATTTTTATAACAAATTAAATATTTGATATTTTAATATTTTGGAAACATACTTTTAAAAGTGTTTCCAAAACTATTACATTATTTGAAAAGCTTATCCAGAAAATGTAAATTGAGGCCTACACTAATCAGTTACAACATTAAAACCATCTGCCTGGTACCCATTGTGCTGCCGGAACAGCTCTTATTCATTGAGACATGGACTCCACGAAACATCTGGACACGTCCTGTGGAATCCATGCAGCAGCAGATCCTTTAAGTCCTGCAAATTGCGAGTGGGGGCCTCCATTGATCAAATTCCATGGATATTTTTCCAACATACATTTATTTCTTCTTTTATTACCTAAACTATGGGTCCTCAAACTCCGGCCCTCCAGATGTTGCTGAACTACAACTCCCATGATTATCTGGCTATCTATGTAATTCAAAGAATCATGGGAGTTGTAGTTCAGCAACATCTGGGGGGCCGGAGCTTGAGGACCCATGACATAAACCATAATCTATGCAGAATTGCTAATTTGTATAACATGACTTGTGGTCAGTCTTACCCTGTCCTTTGTATGCCAGTATGTGGGCAACAATTATTTCTGTACCATTGTGGCATCTAGATACTTTTCTCCCGCATGCCACTCTGGCCCATGGAGCTATTCAAACATTTAAATTTGCTGATATGTGGACATCCCCATAAATCCAACAAACCAAACAAAATATAATTTTCTTCATGTTGATTTCTTACTTTTTTTCATGCCATATAAAAGGATCGCTTGTCTCAGGTTATGTTATTTCTAATGAATTATTTTACTCTGGAGATGTTGCATTATATTATCTTTATATATTGTGATTGAGCTCTTGTACTCTGACCGAGTACCTGTGCCCAGTTCGCTTCCAAATCACTTGCCAGGACCCTGAAACGATTGAACCCTAATCGCCAAGACTTGACAGGAGTGTCTCTGGAGCTTTTCCACCCGACCAAGCTGCAGCTCTCCTTCTAGGCAGGTATCGTCCCCTTTGCCTATTTCTCTGCAGCCCTTCTTCCAGGAAGTATTGTCCCCTCCACTTATTTCTCTGTAGCTTTGCTTCTAGGCACTTATGCATATCTACCTGCAGCTCTCAGACCTGGCTCTCTTTAACCCCTTAAGGACACATGACATGTGTGACATGTCATGATTCCCTTTTATTCCAGAAGTTTGGTCCTTAAGGGGTTAAGTTGCCCAGGGCTAGAGGGATCATGCAGCCAGCCAATGGCACTTCAACTCTGTTACTGGGATCCCTAAAAATCCACACAGTTTCTTTTTGAATTGTCTGTCCTCTTTATTTTTTCTTGGGACTAGCCCATACGCTTATAGGCTCATGACTTATGATGACAACTCAATAAAAATACAAACAATCAAATCACATTAGACAACATACAGGAACTTATAATAACATAATGACATATTTATAAAGGAGTGGGGAAGACAATAATAAACACAACATAACACTCCTGCCTGCAGATTTAGCAATATGCAAATGTCCTGAATATGCAAATTAACAAGCCTTGCTATTCAGGTAGTGCATATAGCTGTTGCTACCAATAGAGGGTGCTGTAAAGGCTCTACAGACAAATTCACCTTGTTAGTAGCAAGCATCAGCAGGACAGGAGAGCACAAACATTTAACCAAAACCAATTATACACAGTCGGCACCTATAATGAGCACAGGGTGGCTAAAACATAAGAGCAATTTAGGAACCTTTGTAGAGTGTCATTCTGCTTCCAGTGATGGTGACTACCATCACACATATATTTGGCATAAGTTGATTATGGCCAATGATCATCAAGTTATTTCTCTTATCTAGAAAAGTGATAGATGGAAAATTGTCGTACCTTTTTAGATCATTTAGGCTATTAATGGACCCAATATCTTTCTACAGGTCTTTGATTTTGAGCTGTCCTCAGAAGACATGAAACTGATTGATGGGATTAACCGTAATTTGAGATATGTTGCAATACCAGTGTAAGTATTTCTTTGATTTTTTTTTTGGTGAGTTATATAAAGTACAGATGGAAAAAATCCGGTGAAAATCCGGTCAAATTCTGACCGCATTGATTCACAGATTTACTATTGCTAATTCAAGTTGGAATTCGGTTGGTCCGATTAGATTTGAAGCAATCGTCTGCATGCATTCGTTGCCCTGCTTAAAATTGGTACTTTTTGCGTCCGAATCCTATAAAATGTACAGGATTCAAAAGATTCACAAAACACAGATTTTAACAAAATTGGAACTGAATGCATCGACAGGATGCATTTACAGATAATCATTTAATTGCTTTTCACAAGCGAACAATAGCAGCGCTAGCAGCCAGCAGGCAAATTGTTAAAACAAAATCTTGGCGGCATGAGAGTTAATTATGTGGTGGGTGGCCAGTGCATGAAAATAAGTAATGGGGAACTGATCACTTTTCACACCTCTGCCCTCCCAATGGTCAGCAGAAAGGGGCCATTACATAAAGCAAACGTGGGGGGACATCCTTATTTGCTATTATTAGCCATTATAGTCAGGGACGTATTAGCTGCGAGGCAAACAAGGCATTTGCCTTGGGCGGCATTTTCCAGGGGGCGGCAAAAAAAGCCGCCCCAAAAGCCCAGGGCAAATGCCTTGTTAGCCTTGTGGCTAACTGACATGCTGGGCGGGCTGATGGGCTGGCTGCTGGACGGGCGGCGCTTGCGAGGGAGCACTTTCCCCTGAGCTATCTGCTCAGCTCCCTCCCTGACGTCATATTCCAGCTCCCAGCCTCACTCTGCGGGCGGTGCGCGAGGGAGCTGAGCAGAGAGCTCAGGGGAAAGTGCTCCCTCGCCAGCGCCCGCACAGAAGCCAGCCCATCAGCCCGACCGTCAGCCCCAGGGAGAGGGAACCCCCCCCCCCCCAGCATTCCTAAAGGTAAGGAGGCTGGGGGGGTTAAATAATAAAAATAAAAAAGTGAGTGATAATGTGAGTGAGTGTGTCTGGTGTTTGTCTGCTAGTGTGTGTTTGTCTGCTAGTGTGTGTGTCTGTCTGTTAGTGTTTATGTCTGTCTGTTAGTGTGTGTTTGTTAGTGTGTGTCTGTCTGTTAGTCTGTATGTCAGTATGTGTGCCTGTTAGTGTGTGTGTCTGTCTGTGTGTGTGTCTGTCTGTTAGTGTCTGTCAATGTGTGTCTGTCTGTTATTCTGTCTGTTAGTGTGTGTGTGTGTCTGTTAGTGTGTGTGTCTGTTAGTTAGTGTGTGTGTCTGTCTGTTAGTGTGTGTGTCTGTCTGTTAGTGTGTGTCTGTGTGTTAGTGTGTGTTTGTGTGTGTGTGTTAGTGTGTGTCTGTTAGTGAGTGTGTCTGTTAGTGAGTGTGTTTGCCTGTTAGTGTGTGTGAGTGTGTGTGTGTCAGTGAGTGAGTCTGTTAGTGAGTGTGTGTGTCTGTTAGTGAGTATGTGTCAGTGAGTGTGAGTGTGTGTTTCTGTCAGTGAATGTGTGTGTGTGTATTTAGAATGTGGGACAAGGGGGAAGGGTTGTGTAGGGGTGGCGCTCGGGGGGGGGGGGGGGGGGGCACAAAACCAGGAAACATCACTGATTATAGTATAAGCAGGGGACCTTGCGTCCCCACTGGCACCCAAGTAGAAGGTGAGTATTTTCTCTGATGCAGTAAATGTAGTTGACTTAAGCCTTTGGTCAAAGAAAGTTAAGCATAGGAAAAATACATAAGACAAAATAGTCCCTACTTTAGCTTACGTTTTAAAGAAAACTAGATCAGAAATAAAGAAAATAAGACCAGATTCTGAGAGAGGAAGAGAGGAGGAAGCAATAGGAGAAAGGTAAATTCAACATGACTTTGCCACTTTAAGCACTAATTTGTGTGGTTACATGGCAGCAGTAGAGCTGTTACCTCTGCTTTGGTTTCTCCACAGCTTTGCCGATCATCCGCAGTATCCATTCAAAGACGAATACTAAAGAGAATTTACTGAACCATTGAGAAAGAACAAAACACTGCAAAGCATTTTAGATCTGTTTTATCTACCAGGTAGTAGAAAAATATATTTTTTTTTAAAAATGTGGTCTTATTCAAAAACAATATCAAACAAAACGGGGCATTTGCAGTAAAGCTAAATTGTATGTGAGATTACAAACATTTAATAAAGATCTTTCTTGTATCAGCTGGTTAGGTGGTGATTTCTTGGTCTGTTGTTGTCTACTCATTTTCAATTGTACAATATCAATAAAAAAAAAATCAGTATTATAAATTCAGGTTAAAAGGGGTTTTGTGGTTTATCAAAGAAACACTACAAACACCATAGTATTACAGCTTTCTTTTTATGCACAATGAAAAACATGTTTATATAACCACAAACCCCAACATTTCAGGGTACATATTCCACAGAAGAAAAACCCAAAAATACAGACACATTCAACTAACGGACTTATGGTTTTATTGTAAAATTGTCAGATCTACCATTTCAACAAATGTCACTTTTCCATATTGTTTCTACTATGCTCACTCTGAGAAACAGATGATGTCCCTTTGCACAGAATGCAAGACTGCTAGACCTAAAAAGACACTGTCAATGTGTATGTTTAGTATTGTGTGACAGTGTGTATCTTGCAGTTTGTGTCTAGCAATGTGATTTTGTGTATAGCATTCTGTTGTAGAGAGCATTATGTGAGACCCTAGCATTGTATGTGGCAATGTGTAACTGTGTGCCCTGGCAGTGTGCATTTGAGGAATACCACAAAATGATCACATTATAACATAGCCCACACATCCATAAACACAACACTACAAAGCAGCTGCCTCACCCATACAAAACACAAGCAGCATAGGGCAGTGGTGTATTTTGGTTTTGTGGTGCCCTATGCATGTCAAAACACGGGCACTTCCCCCTCTCCCCCCTTCTAAAATTTCTCTTCCTTTAAAAAAACCAAAACAACACGCTCTTTGCCTGATAGACAAACTGGTGCATACACTGACATACACTCACCGATACACAGTCATTGGCACACACACAGTTTAACAAACACACACTTTCACTGAAACATACACACTCACATACACCGACATATACGCACACTCACTGACAAACATATATACACTCTTACTTACAAACACAAACATACACTCTTACTGACAAACAAACACATACACTCTTACTTACAAACACACAACAGGATATTCTCCGAGGCCTTTCATGTCCAATTTAATAGCTGGTGATTAGTGTGAGCTTCCACGGGGAATAATTACACAGAAAGGAGTTAAATCCAGTGACCGACGCGCATGTTAAATAACCCGTTTAACTCGCCCATCTCTTCCTACCAGAGCCCACGGTCAGGATACCCCACATACATAGCACCAGCAACCGCTCAGATACTTTCTCTGTATTAGCACCCTCTGTCTGTATAAAGCACCCTCTCTCTCTGTAAACACACTTACTGGGGTCCAGTTGGGCTGCTGTGCTGAACGGCTGGGCGGGCAGCGAGGGAGCAGTGGTCTCTTTGCTCAACTCCCTCGCACGCCTCTTGGTGATGCCGGGGCCGGAATGACATCATATTCTGGCTCCGGCATCCCTGCGAGGCACGCAAGGGAGCTGAGCAGGAGAGAGCTCAGAGGAGAGTACTCCCTTGCTGCCTGCCTCCTACCTGAAGAGATGTCAGCCGCGGGGTTCCCTGAGGTGGCCAGCCGGCCAGCTCCTGGGCCACCCAGGACAAGAGACTGGCAAGGTATGGCAAATGCCTAGATACACCTCTGGCATAGGGCAACATACAAACAAGTTAATTTAACAAAAAAAAATTTTTTATTTTTTAAACAGATCCAGCACTTAAAGAGACTTCAAAGTCTTGTTTTGGCATAGTGCTGCTAAAAGGTTGACTAACCCTGTATCAGTGGTTGGTGTGCAGTAGAGTGAAAGGGACACTCTAAGCATCAAAAAACTTTGTTTATGTTGCCCTATCCATACCTCCCCTGGCTATGACTCACAGAGTCTCCTTAAAGAGTAGCAGACAGTGTAGCAGACTAGTAACAAAATGAAAGAAGTCCAGTTGAATATCTTCTACATCTGTTTGTACCACTGCAGTGTTCAAAATGAAATGGCCTTCATGTTGCAGGGATGGGTGGTTTGGGTCTTTTAAAGCTGCAGTGTTCAAAATGAAATAGCCTTCATGTTGCATGGATGGAGGGTTTGGGTCTTTTAAAGCTGCAGTGTTCAAAATTAAATGGCCTTCATGTTGTAGGGATGGATGGTTTGGGTCTTTCAAAGCTGCAATGTTCAAAATTAAATTAAGACTAAGGAAAAGTGAAGGAAGACAGTGTGAGTAACTGCTAGGGGTGGTTAGGACGGTATACAAAGGGCTTTAACTATTACATTGCAGAGAACTGAGCAGTTAGACTGGAGGGGCATGATCTATACACCAAAACCACATCATAATCTCAAGATGTTTTTGTGCTTAGCATGTCCCTTTA
The DNA here is from genome assembly GCF_036172605.1 of Pelobates fuscus. NCBI lineage: Eukaryota > Metazoa > Chordata > Amphibia > Anura > Pelobatidae > Pelobates > Pelobates fuscus. The sequence goes on from NC_086319.1 coordinate 163,265,018, forward strand.
AGTAAAAACATATCCATTTGCTGGCCTTCTAGACAATAATGCTGTCATTAGTTTTTCTTGTTTCTATGAACAAACACATAGATACTTTTGCAATTTGCCTAAAATGTCAGTGTCACAGGTTTGGGGTGAATGGGCTTAGCATGCAGAGATTTTGGCAGACACAGTTTTAAATTTAATGTCTTTATTATACAGCAAATAAGTATAATGAAAAAGTCTCAATGCAAAATAGAAGCAGAAAATAAGGCAATATATTCAAAGGAAATAAAAGTCCTTAAGATAAAATAGGCTTTTACCAGAGTTTGAGCACTGGGCAAATGATGAAATGCTTAAAGGGACACTATAGTCACCTGAACAACTTTAGCTTAATGAAGCAGTTTTGGTGTATAGAACATGCCCCTGCAGCCTCACTGCTCAATCCTCTGGCATTTAGGAGTTAAATCCCTTTGTTTATGAACCCTAGTCACACCTCCCTGTATGTGACTTGCACAGCCTTCCATAAACACGTCCTGTAAAGAGAGCCCTATTTAGGCTTTCTTTATTGCAAGTTCTGTTTAATTAAGATTTTCTTATCCCCTGTTATGTTAATAGCTTGCTAGACCCTGCAAGAGCCCCCTGTATGTGATTAAAGTTCAATTTAGAGATTGAGATACAATTATTTAAGGTAAATTACATCTGTTTGAAAGTGAAACCAGTTTTTTTCCCATGCAGGCTCTGTCAATCATAGCCAGGGGAGGTGTGGCTAGGGCTGAATAAACAGAAACAAAGTGATTCAACTCATAAATGACAGTGAATTGAACAGTGACATTGCAGGGGAATGATCTATACACTAAAACTGCTTTATTTAGCTAAAGTAATTTATGTGACTATAGTGTTCCTTTAATTAAGCATTTAGTTGTAGCAGGATTGCAGGAGTTAAACCAAGGCTGGAACAGGGTTGCTGGCGTTAACCCAGGCAGGTACAGGATTGATTCAGGAAATCCAGTCAGATCAGATAACTTTAGGCAGGATCAAGCTCTGTACTCTAGGGAGAAAACAAAACAACCGAGCACAGACCCTAGGGTGCGCTGTGCTTAAATAGGAGAGAGGTCATAGGAGCACTCCCATAGGGAGGGGTCTCGGGGCCTATGTATTTGGAAGGCTCCTATGGGTAACTATGTGTCCACACCTCCTATATTGGTGGGATTCTATGTCTATTTGTTCATTTAACTCCATGTTGCTTCCATGTTTCCTGAGCTGGATTCCCCAGAGCTTTGTCACCCTGAGTGGATCCTGGAGCAGCATGGAAAACACACAACACATATTAAGTAAAACATGCCCGCAGGAGAAGAGATAGGCATAAGGGCAGGCAGGGCGTGCCTGCCTTCCCCTGCATGTCGCAACCCACATGGAATGGCTAAAGGGGTTAGAGGGCAAAGTGACTGCAGTGTGCCTTGCACTCATGGCACGCTGCTTAAGTACTACTAGAATGTGACTTTTCATCCAAAGTTTCAGTTCTCTTTAAAAACAAATGCACATACAGTTAATACAGTACTGTAGGACACCTGCAATGGCAGATGTGAACTTGTTTTTCCTACTGTTGATCTCTGATGCTTTATTAGACTAAAAAACTATTAGATCGGGGCGGGGCCGGACCGCCGAGCGGGAAAGTCACATGAGAGAGCAGCTCCTGCTAATTTTCAGCCCAAACCGTGCATAATCGACGAAAAACAATGTTTATGGACCGACAGCAACGGTACTCAGGGCCGAGGAGGTGCTGGTTCCAGGGAGAGGCCGGCTATCCAAGTTTCAGTCCCCTGGAGGGAAGGTCGCCGTCAGACGGGGCGAGGCCTTCGCCGGCGGTGAGGGGGCGGACAGCCGCTGCCCCACTATCCGGCCAGAAAGCACCCGGCCAGAGACCCAGCCCCAGGCGGAACCGGCCCCGTTTCCCCCCCCTATGGACCGGGGGGGTGATCCCGGTCCTCACCCAAAGACTGCACGAGCAAGGCCCAGGGAAATTGCCGTCCCGCATGGGGACCCGGGCGCACTATCTAAAATGGTGGACGCCATGTGCACCGCAGCGGGTGAAACGGACTACCGACACAACGAGCCCTCAGCAAAGATCAGCACCTCGGGTAGGAGCCTTGGGGAGGCGGAGAAGCCTGCGACCCTCATACCTCGCACCATAGGCCACCGAGCGAGGTCTACACTATCCCGCCACCGAGAAACATCAAGGGTAAGCGGGGCACGTAGCTGGTCGGAACTGCTGATTGCGTTTACTCACCATGGAGTACAGGGACTACTGCACGCAGCGACAGGCCCCCACAAACCGCCTACAAGCTTACCCGCTGACCATAGGCTCTGCAAGGCGGCAGCCCAAGCGAGAGGGCGCAGGCGACACCAAGCGACAGACCTCCCTGGACTTAAAATGTATCCCAATGGACTCGGCCAAGCTGAGGCCCGACCCGGGCGGCCCGCAGGACACCAAACACTGGACTCTGCCCGAACTCCCACTCTGGTGGATAATTGTACCCAGCAACCCTATCTAGCCCAACGAGACATCGGCTGTGCAAGAAGCGACGCATACCGAAGAGGCAGCCTATCCGTCCCACGCACAGTTCCCAGGGCCTACACCAGCACGCGCAAGTCAGACCAGCCTGGGTGACACTTCTCATCTAGACCCATCTTAATAGCATGTTAAACCTCAGTACTCCTGAGTAAATATATTAAGGCTAATCCATAGTTAAACACAGGCCGCTTAAATGCAGCGTATAGCCTAACCAAGCACATGACCTTTATTTTGGCCCACCACTTATGCCGAGCTTTCCTATTAGGATGTGACCCAGCTAAAATAGCATAACCTGTGTCAGACTCGCTATAACTGCCTTAATTGTCTAAACGCTCAACTCACCCTGTGTATACACATATCTAGGTCGTCCCTCCTTAGCAAATTGAAGTCGACTGCTTAGCTTAGATATATACAGCTTAGCTTAGATCTATACTGCAAGCGTAATTATATAATCTTGACTCCTGTAATGTGTTATCTGTACAAAAAAAAAAAGTGCATTGCTTATCGACACCCTGATGTAACTAATGTATCATAACCTACATATGGAATGCCGTTGGGGTACCATGTGTATGCCTGTAACAAACATACGCACTACAAAAATAAAGAATTAAAAAAATATATATATATATATATTAGATCAAGTTGACACATTAAAGTAGTCATAGAGCATATCTCCCAACTTTTCAAATGGAATAAAAAAAATGTAATTAATGGAACCACAACACCAGGTAGCAAAAGTAGGCTAATTATTACACCACATTGGACTCGGAAATATTTCTACCCTAAATGATCTTTGTCAAGCTTGAGAGTCCATGTAAAAACATTCCATTTAAATGCATGCGTAATTACACACTCACATATAATTTGTATAACTAGACTGCCTTCAGACGTAGTCTCAAAAAATACAATAAAATTAAACTTTAACACTACAAATAAAACATGTAAATAACCTCCTATAAGTTAACATTTGCATAACAATTAAGGTTTTATGTATTCATAAATAAAACTTCAAATAGGAAAACCCAAAAAATTCAAATAAATCTCCAAAGTTCTATCTATGTACACGTAATTACTAAAACTTAACTTTTATTTAATTCAGTAAAATAGGTTTAATATATGTACCTAAACATAGAGAATGAAAATAAATGTGATGTAAAAATAAAAGAAATGTTTAGAAGGTAGTTTCCACTTTAGAGGGCAGCAGAGTGCGTTTAACCACACATAGTACCTAATGTGGTTATAGTACTTAGAATGAGGAAATAATAGTAAGCGTTAATGTAGAAGAATGGGTATCAAACACTCTCAATATGTATCCCTTAAACTGTATATTGCTATAAATTGCTTAATTGTAACAACAAGGCACTAGAGCGTTAAGGGAAGAGAGTACAGGGAGTGCATAATTATTAGGCAAGTTGTATTTTTGAGGATTAATTTTATTATTGAACAACAACCATGTTCTCAATGAACCCAAAAAACTCATTAATATCAAAGCTGAATATTTTTGGAAGTAGTTTTTAGTTTGTTCTTAGTTATAGCTATTTTAGGGGGATATCTGTGTGTGCAGGTGACTATTACTGTGCATAATTATTAGGCCACTTAACAAAAAACAAATATATACCCATTTCAATGATTTATTTTTACCAGTGAAACCAATAAAACATCTCAACATTCACAAATATACATTTCTGACATTCAAAAACAACAAAAACAAATCAGTGACCAATATAGCCACCTTTCTTTGCAAGGACACTCAAAAGCCTGCCATCCATGGATTCTGTCAGTGTTTTGATCTATTCACCATCAACATTGCGTGCAGCAGCAACCACAGCCTCCCAGACACTGTTCAGAGAGGTGTACTGTTTTCCCTCCTTGTAAATCTCACATTTGATGATGGACCACAGGTTCTCAATGGGGTTCAGATCAGGTGAACAAGGAGGCCATGTCATTAGATTTTCTTCTTTTATACCCTTTCTTGACAGCCACGCTGTGGAGTACTTGGACGCGTGTGATGGAGCATTGTCCTGCATGAAAATCATGTTTTTTCTTGAAGGATGCAGACTTCTTCCTGTACCACTGCTTGAAGAAGGTGTCTTCCAGAAACTGGCAGTAGGACTGGGAGTTGAGCTTGACTCCATCCTCAACCCGAAAAGGCCCCACAAGCTCATCTTTGATGATACCAGCCCAAACCAGTACTCCACCTCCACCTTGCTGGCGTCTGAGTCGGACTGGAGCTCTCTGCCCTTTACCAATCCAGCCACGGGCCCATCCATCTGGCCCATCAAGACTCACTCTCATTTCATCAATCCATAAAACCTTAGAAAAATCAGTCTTGAGATATTTCTTGGCCCAGTCTTGACGTTTCAGCTTGTGTGTCTTGTTCAGTGGTGGTCGTCTTTCAGCCTTTCTTACCTTGGCCATATCTCTGAGTATTGCACACCTTGTGCTTTTGGGCACTCCAGTGATGTTGCAGCTCTGAAATATGGCCAAACTGGTGGCAAGTGGCATCTTGGCAGCTGCACGCTTGACTTTTCTCAGTTCATGGGCAGTTATTTTGCACCTTGGTTTCTCCACACGCTTCTTGCGACCCTGTTGACTATTTTGAATTAAACGCTTGATTGTTCGATGATCACGCTTCAGAAGCTTTGCAATTTTAAGAGTGCTGCATCCCTCTACAAGATATCTCACTATTTTTGACTTTTCTGAGCCTGTCAAGTCCTTCTTTTGACCCATTTTGCCAAAGGAAAGGAAGTTGCCTAATAATTATGCACACCTGATATAGGGTGTTGATGTCATTAGACCACACCCCTTCTCATTACAGAGATGCACATCACCTAATATGCTTAATTGGTAGTAGGCTTTCGAGCCTATACAGCTTGGAGTAAGACAACATGCATAAAGAGGATGATGTGGTCAAAATACTCATTTGCCTAATAATTCTGCACTCCCTGTATAAGTAGTCCTGATCTGGATATTTAGTCCAAATTAAAGTGCCAAATATTAGAAAGGTACATTTCTCAGTATGTACCATTGGGTAATAAATATAAAAGAAACAAATTAAAACCAATGTGGCTTATTGGGAAAGTGAATCAAGAAATTAAATATAAGAAAAGGGCATTCAAAACCTTTAAATCTGAGAATTCAGAGGCATCCTATAAAAGATATAAGGAAGCCAATAATGTGTGCAAAAAGATTAGCGAAACTTCAAAATGAAAAAAAATTATAGCCAAAGAGAGCAAAACCAAGCCCAACGCTTTTTTTTAAATACAATTCTAGAAAAAAACAAAAAATGAAAGTGTAGGTACACTAAAAACCGGGATGGGGGTGTTAGTTAATGAAGACCAGGAAAAGGCAGAAATTTGAAATAACAGTTTCTCCTCTGTATATATTCATGAAGAACATATGGCAAAAGATATGCAAATGACTACTGCAAAAAACTTTTGTAGAAAAATTTTACAAGAAAAGACAAGCTTCTGCAGCAACTAAAGAAAGTTAATGTAAACAAATCTCCAGGGCCTGATGGTATTCATGCACGAGTACTTAAGGAACTAAGTGTGGAAATAAGTGAACCTCTGTTTTTAATCTTTCAAGATTATTTTATTTCAGGAAGTGTACCGGAGGATTGTACGAAGGCAGATGTGGTTCCTATATTCAAAAAGGGTTCAAAATCCTTGCCTGGAAGTTTTAGCCATGTGAGCTTAACTTCTGTTGCTGGAAAGGTATTTGAAAGGTTTTTAAGGAATAATATTCAAGAATTCCTTGAGAAGAACATGGTTATCAGCAAAGATCAGCATGGTTTTATGAAGCACAGGTCATGTCAAACTAAATTGATTGCATTCTACGAAGAAGTAAGTAGAAGTATAGATGAGGGTGTTGGAGTAGATGTGATCTATTTGAATTTTGCCGAGGTGTTTGATAGAGTTCCACACAATAGATTAGTTTTCAAACTCAAATAAATCAGTCTAGATAAAAATACAGAGAGTACAGAGAGTTGTCATTAATGGCAAATTTTCAAGCTGGATAGAGGTGGCAAGTGGTGTCCCTCAGGGTTCTGTTATGGGACCCCTTCTATTTAAAATGTTTATAAATGATCTTGAAAAAAAGATTGAATGTTCTATTTAAAATGTTTATAACTGATCTTGAAAAAAAAAGCATGTTTCAGTGTTTTCAGATGACACAAAACTCTGTAAAGTAATACAATGTGAGCAAGATATTACTTTGCTGCAGAGGGATTTAGATAGACTGGGGGACTGGGCATGTAACGGATCCTGCTGAGTATATCTGTTGAAAATCTCCAAAGCCCCAAGTGAAATAGTGATTAGATCTCCGGCACGGCAATTACAACTGACAAATCTGATGAAGTGGACCCTTACCTTATGTGTCTCAAGATGGCCGCTGCCATCCCAATGGAGCCCCGCTTGAGGAGCGCATTGTTCAAGCATTCCCAGCAGACAGAGAAGCCTACTGTGATTGCTGTGGCCCAGACTTGCACTCTGAACAGTTTTGACAAGCCAAGGCTAGCTGTGAGGCCTAGCTGAGGCACCGGCAGAGCGGCCTCAGGGAAATGTGCTGGGTAAGGCTTATGCAAGCCGACGGCCAAGTTCCAAAACTGGTCTTCGCTGCCCTGAATGGCGGTCCACACAGCAGGAAATGATGAAGTATACATGGGGTACAACACCCACACAAGCGACAGTTCATTCGTATGTGAGCCCACCTTGGCCGAAGACCACTAGGTCTTGGCCCCGAAACATCGCCCACACCAGCAGAAGCAAGTTCGCAATAAGATCTGTTCCATCTGCTGTCCCCCTTGCCCGTCTCCATAGTAGCCCAGGGCAAGAAGAATGCTACACCTCACTTCTGTGCTATAACCACCTGTGGATACCCTACAGCACAGCACCAGCACTTTCCAGACAAGGGAGTTGGTTGAATGATGAACCCAGGCCTTAACTGCTGGTTTTGGCTGCCCCTCTATGTGGGTCAAATTGTGTTTGGCATCCCGCAGGTGATGGCACCGGGCACTAGGGAGAACTTACATGACAGCAGAGAAGCGCCCGGTGCCATCATCCTCAGCCAACCAAGATCACAGAGCCTCCCCCCCTCCTACACACCTCCAATGCCACAGTGCACGGGCGTATCATACAATCGATCTGCCGCTTCCCCTACACTCAGGTAAAGTGGGCCGGACTACAGTACAGTGGGCCGGACTACAGCGGGGGCAGAGCTTAAAGAAAATTAATGCAGCCAGGCCTGGACTGGGACCCACAGAGAGACCATATTAAATAAAGGCAAGTGGGGGACTTCATGGTGTGTGTGTTTGTCAGTGTCAGCCTGTGTGTGTGTGTGTATGTGTGTATGCTTGGATCAATGTGCGTGTGTGTGAGCTTGTGTGCTTGGATCAGTGTGTGTGTTTGCTTGGATGTGTGTGTGTTTGTTTGATTGGATCAGTGTTTGTGTGTGTGTGCTTGGATCTGTGTTTATGTGTGTGTGTGTGTGTGTGCTTAGGTCAATGTGTGTGTGTGTGTATGTGTGGCTGCTTGGGTCAGTGTGTGTGTCTGCTTGGGTCAGTATGTGTGTGTCTGAATCAGTGTGTGTATCTGCTTGGGTCTGTTTGTGTGTTTCTGGATCAGTGTGGGTGTCTGCTTGGGTAAAGTGTGTGTCTTCTTGGGTCTGTGTCTGCATGGGTCTGTGTGTGTGTATGCATGTCTCAGTGTGTGTGTGTGTCAATCTGCATCAGTCAGTGTGTGTGTGTGTGTGTGTCAGTCTACACGAGTTAGTGTATGTCTGCTTGAGTCAGTGTGTGTGTGTCTCTCTGGGTGAGTCAGTGAATTTGTGTTTGCATTGGTCACTGATTGTAATTGTGTGGACTATATTGTGTGAATGAGTGAATGTGTGTGAGTGTTTGTGTGTGTGTGTGTGTGTGTATATGTATGTATGCATATATCTGTGATTGCATCTAGGCAAAAACACTACAGTGTTAGGAATCTAAACCTGTATTCCAAATACTATAGTGCATAGATTCAAGTTCCCCACCACCATAAAAAATAGTTAAAAAGAAAAAAAGGGTGGGGGGGGGGGGTAATTATTATCAAGCACCAAGACTCCCTCTGCACTGCTTGCCTCCTTACCTTGCTCAATGTCACTAATGGGGCAATGCTGGTCCAATCCAATGTTCCTCATACAGAAGCATTGGTGACACTATGCACTTCCAATGCTTCCCATAGTTACATGGCATTGTAGCGGAGGTGTTTCTAGTGGCTGTCAGTGTGACTGCCACTAGAGTCTTGTTTAAAGGGACACTGTTGGCACCCAGACCACTTCAGCTAATTGAAGTTGTCTGGGTGCTGTGACGCTTTTGCACTTAGTGCTGCAATGTAAAACATTGTATAGATTGCAGCTCTAAGTCTGCCTCCAGTGGCTGTCTGCTAGAAAGCCACTGGGGGCGCTTCCAGAATCTAAACAGACTTTTGGTCCATTAGATTTTCCCCTTAGGAAAGCACTGAATAATGGTTTCCTATGGGGAGGTCTAATACGCGGGTGGCCATTGCCGCGCATTAGGACGTCAGCCGGTGGGGGAGGAGCACGGGCGGAGCCTGACCCAGCGCCGAGGGACATCAACGCTGGATTCAGGTAAGTAGCTGAAAGGGTTTTAAACCCTTCAGTGACATGGGATGGGGGCGGGAGGGAGGGGGGAACTTCAGGATTCCAGAGTGCCAGGAAAACGGGTTTATTTTCCTGGCACTGTGAATCCCTTTAACTCTTCAAGGTAAGGTAATGTTTTATCTTGTGGGATTAAACCTACATGACCACTGTGGAGCGAATGGGGCGGCAACATTTTTGTTGTCTAGGGCGGAAAAAATCCTTACACCGGCCCTGGACGAACCTGTGTGGTTGAGAGGCATATAACCTAACAGAGCATGTCCCCTGCATCTCCTGGACATAAGCTTACTTATAGTCCATAGTTATGGCTTGCTTGTTTGTTTTCTTTTATTACATATATGCAATTCTCTTGTCCATCACCACTTGTGATGGGATTCCAGCATGGTCAAAATTTAGTAGGCCGAAATCTCCACATGGCATATGCTAATTAGTGTCTGGTTACAAACAGTTGGATGAGTCATCAGTGTACTGAGCATGTGCAGAAATGGAGAGAACATTCCTTTGTCTCAGATGAACCATGTGGTCTGCCCATATAAGGTGATCCTGAATATCCTGTTTGCTGATTGGTCTGAGGAATATAGGAGGGGTTATACTGTATGAGAGGGGATATGCTGTTAACAAAAAGCTTCTGCAATCTGTGCTCTGGCTCTCAGACATTTTTGGAACAGGAGTTCCTCTGAGACCCAATCGGTATGAATAAAGAACCTTTTTACTTCCTGAAGACCTGCTTCTATCTCTGTGTGTTTGGCTTCTGCAATTGATTACGGTAACACGCTCACACACGGGATATTATGACAGGGAGGTTTGTTCTCAGTGGTAACTTCCGTTTTGCTAAATAAGAACGGTTTACACTACTTTTCATTATGTTTTTGCTTTACTATTAAGCATGTCTAGTTGTTTTCATTCACTAGCAAGTGCCATGTCTGGGCCACGACCTTGAGAGGCTGTTTTGACTTTATCAGATAAGTATAAGTATATCTAGATACCATTGTTACTTATTTTGAGGTATCACATATATATATATATATATACCATGTCTGCCTAGCCTGAATTTCTCTTAATAATAAGTTCAGCCTGTCATGTTAATTTGCCACAAAAATGCTTGATATAAACCAAACATTGGTTCTCTTAAATCTGACAGCCTGAGATGCTTTGACATGTCATACCTTGTTTTTATGTTTACACATTCTTATTCTGGTTCAGCATGTGACAAGTTTGCTAAGTCTAAATTTCCCTTAATTACAAAAAAGTGCCGTGCCCGCTTGTTGCCACAGGTCATAATATTTTAGACAACATCTGGGTTTTTTTTGCTGCTTGTAATGTTATGTACTTGCAGCTCCACTACAACGTCACCTTGAGTTACTGTTTTGCCCCACTTGCTGAAATGCCAGGAGAATGCTTTTTGTAGGGAAGGACTATAGACTAATTACAACAATTGCTCCCTAGGAACCAGGGGTAGCCTTCCTTCATTGGACTGCAGGAACTCCTGCTATTTTATCAGCCAAACGCAACAATTACACTGGAACTATTTTGAGCTTAGTACTCGTGTGCAGCCGGTGAAAACTTTACCCTGGTGGAAATTGGACAATTCTTTATGGATCTGGGGCCCATTTTGCCAACTTGGGCGTTCGGACCAGAGCTATACAGGGATGTATAATATGTGGGGTTCTGTGTGTTTTAACTGTGTTTTGGGGTTTTTCATGTTAGGCACTTTGGATCAGGGACATAATTAGTTTAGCGGTCAGCAACTCAATTATCTCCCTGACACTTAGGTGCCTGGATGGGCTCTTTATGCATTAAATGGAGACCCGATGCTGGGGGTCTGTGCATAAAGGCTGCATTTGACTCAATTAATAAATTGTACTCCCAGAACTATGTGTTGTCTAGTTTGATCATGTCAGCCATTTCTTCAGTGGTGATAGGGGCAGTGAGAATACTTCTGGCCTCCTTGATGAGGGTGGGTAGTGAGGTGGATCCTAGGAACTCATCTGTAGCGGAGGGCAATATTAAAATCCCCGATATCCGCTGGTTCCACAGGTACATCCACAGTCAGCGCTGAAAAGTAAGGCAAGTTCCCAAATCCTCCCAATAACCGGACGAAACACAGTCTGGGAGTCAACTAACTGGCTTTATTCACAGCTGGCATATTTATACAGTTCCCCATGCAAGGGGTTTCCATACAGTAAATCCAGGGGATTTCTCCCATCATGCAATGTAATTTTCCCAACAGGCTGTGCTGCACGAGAAGGATACTCCCACTAAAATGGACGATTAAGTGGATTATCCCCTCGTGCAGCAGAACTGACAATCTGTATTAAAATACGGTTTTCACATTTTATTCGGTAGATTTAAATGACCGAACGTTCGGCAGGTAGCTGGGATCTGAGCGCATCTTTTGGGAGAATACCGCTCAGCTCCCAGCTGAACTGACCGAACGCCGCATAAAATACACTTAACCATCGAGTTCGGTTTAAAACTACCGAACGCCGATGGGAAACATAATGCGATGAGAGCGGAACTCCCGAACGCTCGGGAAGTCCAGCGGTGTTCGTATCATTGAGTAGCCGTTTTCAGTACCAGGCGCTCGACGACCGAACACCGCTGGAGAGACAAAGGATCCAAGATGGCCGACCGCCGCATGGTCGGTAGTCGAACGACGGCCACCTAGGAGAGCCTTTAATTACCGATTGCAACAATGTTGCAATCGGTTAACGAGCGCCATACGACTGCTAAGTGTGTGGTCCACCTGGGGAGCCCTTGTTCGGTTGGCGAACGGCCCGGATGGCCGCAATTCGTCAAACGAAGGGTTTGCATGCTGGTAGCTTAGGGCTGCCAGCATGCGAACGGTGCTATACAATACACACATAATATAGAAGATACAGTCCCCCATTACATCCTATGGACAACCTCTACGTATCATAGTCCAGAAGTGGCTAGGTTTGCCACAATGCTCCCCCAGAACCAAGCCGGCATACACAGTCTGATCCCAACGGATCGGCTTGGGGATGTCCGGGGGAGTACTCACAGATCATTTTTCAAGTTCAGTTTGTCTGGATAACCCGTCGGCGTTACCGTTTTGCTTCCCTGGGCGATAATGGATCGTAAAGTCAAAGGGCTGTAGCGCCAAGCTCCAGCGCAACAGTCTGGCATTGTCCCCAGCCACACGGTTCAGCCATACCAACGGGTTATGATCTGTGAGTAGGGAAAAGGGTTGTCCATACAAATAAGGTTGCAACTTTTTGAGGGCCCACACCACGGCCAGGCATTCTTTTTCAATGGCGGCGTAGCTTACTTCCCGGGGTAACAACTTTCGGCTTAGATAAGCTACGGGATGTTCTCCGCCATCTGCTCCTACTTGGCTTAGCACTGCTCCCAATCCAAACATTGAAGCGTCTGTGTGGACAAGAAATCTTTTAGTTGGATCAGGAGCGGCAAGTACAGGAGCATTAGTCAAAGCATTTTTGAGTTTTTGGAATGCCTGCTCACACTCTGGGGCCCAGACAACCAGTCGGGGAAGGTTCTTGCGGGTCAAGTCAGTCAGGGGTTTGGCCAGGGCACTGTAATTGGGCACGCATTTTCTATAGTACCCTGCGGTACCTAAAAATGCTAACACTTGAGTTTTGGTCCTGGGGGTAGGCCACTTGGCCACAGCTTCAATTTTAGCCGGCTCGGGTTTCTGCTGTCCACACCCCACCCGGTGACCCAAATACTGCACCTCTGCCATCCCAATATGGCACTTGCTGGGTTTCAGGGTTAGCCCTGCCTCCCCGATATGATCTAGGATGGCCCCTATATGCTGTAAGTGTTCCTCCCAGGTCTGGCTAAATATGGCAATGTCGTCTAAGTACGCACATGCATAACCTTGGAAACCGTCCAGTAGCCGATCCACCATCCGCTGAAAGGTTGCCGGGGCGTTTTTCATCCCGAATGGCATGACCCGAAACTGGTACAGGCCAAACGGGGTGACAAAGGCGACTTGGGGATGGCATCATCGGCTAGGGGAATTTGCCAGTATCCCTTACACAAATCGATGGTAGTGAGATACTGGCCACGGGCCATCTTATCTAGCAGCTCGTCTATCCGGGGCATCGGGTAGGCATCAGACACGGTTTTGTCATTTAGCCTCCGGTAGTCGACGCAGAACCGCGTCGTGCCGTCCTTCTTAGGTACTAGCACTACCGGTGATGCCCAGGGGCTATCAGAAGGCTCGATAACCCCTAGCTGCAACATTTCGTCCAGCTCAGTCTTCATATGTGTCCTCACTGATTCGGGGACACGATATGGAGCCTGCCGCATCGGCAGCTGTCCCTGGGTTTCAACTCGGTGGGTGGCCAGCGGAGTGTACCCAGGCAAATTGGAGAAGGTAGCCCCCTTAGCTACAATTAGCGCCTGTACCTGGGCACGCTCTTGAGGGCTTAGCCGCTCCCCCAGTTGAACCCCCTTGGAGGGCTCTGTCTGGGTCTCAGGTTCTAAGAGGTCGGGTAGGGGTAGATTCTCTTGATCCTCCGAGGCAAAGGCGCATATCACTGTCACATCCTCTATCCTCTCATGGTAGGGTTTGAGCATGTTCACGTGGAGCATGCATCTTTTCCCTACCCCTGAGCAGGGGCCAATCACATAGGTGGTGTCACACTTCTGTTCCACAACCTGGTATGGGCCCTGCCAGATGGCCTGCAGCTTGTCTGTGCGGACGGGTTTTAAAATCAACACCTTTTGTCCTACTTGAAAGCTGCGGTCTCTGGCCCCCCTATTGTACCAGCGGCGCTGGCGTTGTTGGGCTGCCTGGAGATTGGTGCGTACGGCCTGAGTGAGTGCCTCCAGTCGATCCCTAAACTCCAGCACGTAAGATACAATAGGGGTCCCATCGGGACTACTCTCCCCCTCCCAGTGCTCCCGAATTAAGTCTAGCGGGCCCCGTACCCTCCTCCCGAACAGCAGTTCAAACAGGGAAAACCCTGTGGACTCTTGGGGTACTTCCCTGTACGCGAAGAGTAGATGGGGTAGGAACCTTTCCCAGTCTCTATGGGCCTCTCCAAATGTGCGGAGCATCTGTTTCAGCGTACCATTAAACCTTTCGCATAGGCCATTGGACTGGGGGTGGTACGCTGAATTTACTATTGGCTTAATGCCACAGAGTTTACATAATTGTTGGGTGACCTCGGTGGTAAACTGGGTGCCCCTATCGGAGATAATCTCTTGGGGAAACCCTACTCGGGAGAATACCTTCATTAGGGCCTCGGCCACTGTTTCGGCATGAATGTTGGAGAGGGCTATAGCCTCGGGATGTACTTTTTCCCGGAGGGGCTAGGGGTTGGCAAGGGCCCCACTATATCTACGGCCACCCGGCTAAAGGGTTCTTCTATGATGGGAAGGGGGCATAGTTTGGCTTTATGTCGGTCGCCCCGCTTGCCGACCCGCTGGCAGATGTCACATGACGTGCAGTACTGTCTCACTTCCTTAGAAATCCCTGGCCAGAAGAAAGCGTGGGTTAACCTATATCGAGTACGGGTCATCCCTAGATGGCCAGACAGGGGAATGTCGTGTGCAATCCTAAGCAGTTCCTGTCTATACTTCTGGGGTACCACTAACTGTTTCGTCGTTACTGTGACTGACCCTCCAATTTCGCGTTCAGCAATGCGATACAGTAGTCCTTTCTCCCACATGTATCGCTCCCCCTCTGACCCTGCCTGGTCAGTGTGTACCCGGTCCCTGTATATCTGTAGCGTGGGATCTGATTTTACCTCGGCCTCAAACTTAGTCGGGGTATCCCAGGATAAACGTGTCGGGTGGGGGTCTTGGTCTCTTACCTGAGCCTCAGAGTGCGTTGGTGGAGCCATGGTGCGAGCCTGTTGCCGTGTGGTTACTGGATGGGCTTCCTGGTAGGGAGCCTGTGGAACAAAAGCAGAGGTCATCTGGCCCAAATCATTCCCTAGAACAACATCTGCCGGTAAGTTCTGCATCAGTCCCACTTCTACTGTCCCCTCTCCCGCACCCCAGTTCAAATGTACTTTCGCAGTGGGTAGGCGGTATACAGCTCCCCCGGCTACCCGGACGGCCACAGATCCGCCAGTATGCGTTCCCTCGGATACCAAATGGGGTGCTATCAGGGTTAAGGTAGCTCCCGAATCTCGTAGTCCCTGAACCTCTTTCCCCTCAAGGGTTACCAGCTGCCGGTGATGCTGCCGGTTATCGGTGGCTCGGACCGACATGACCTCATGCAATATACCCAGGGGTTTCTCCGCATGAACACTCCACAAATTCTGAGTGGTTGGTTCCCTCTGATAATGGTGAGCAGCCGCCCTGGGCACTGGGTTTGGACGCCCCTGATTCCAGGTGGGCTTGCCACGATTTTGGGTACATTCCCGGGCCATATGCCCCCATTGTTTACAGGAGTGGCATTGGATGTTGGCCCGCCCGTTGTATCTGGAAGGTGGAGGTACATTCCCTTGGGAAGGACGATACGGGGCGGCTGTGTGCGCTGGAGGTGGTATAGCGCTAGGTAGTCCTGTGGGTCGGGAGTAGCTTTTGGCTATAGGTCCCTGGTGCCTCCGTGCATCAAAGTGTTGGTCGGCCAATCTAGCTGCTTCAGTTAGGGTGAGGGGTTTCCTGTCCCGCACCCATTCTTGTGTCTCCGGGGATAGTCCATTAAAAAACTGCTCCAGCAACATCAGCTGGCGCAATTCCTCCATGGTGGTGGCTTTGCTGGCCTGTATCCACCCTTGGGAGGCTTGATCTAGTTTGTGTGCCCATTCCGCGTGCGAATCTCGCTCTGGTTTGCGCAAGTGTCTGAACTTGCGCCGGTATGCCTCTGGAGTAATGGCATACCTCTCTAAGATTGCTCGCTTCACCTTCTCATAATCCTTGCTGTCCTCACTGGGCACAGCACGGTAGGCTTCGGCTGCCCGACCTGCTAGCTTGCTTGCTAGCAGTTGCACCCATACTGTCTGCTCTAACTCATGTAAATCACACAGTCTCTCAAAGTCCTGCAAGTACCCATCAATCTCATCCTTTTCCTCGTAAAATGCTTTGAAGGCCTGGTACGGGATCTTGGGCTTTACCGGGTTGTAGAGGGACCCTGTGGTGGACTCTGTTCGAGTCAGTGTGTGCTGCGGGCTGTGTGCCATTACGTATTCCTGCACATTTGCCATCACCAGATGCATCATGGCCTCCGATATAGGCTGCGGCAAAAATGCTAGCCTGGTCCTCATCTCTCTCTCATAGAGAGTTTCTTCCATGACTGCTGGGGGTGTAGCGCTGCGGGCTTTGTCTCCCTCCATCAGCTCGGCAATTAGTACCGCCTTGGTTTTGCTGCTGGCTACTTTACACCTGGCTTCCAGTAGTTCCTTTAACGTCTGTTTCTTTAGTTTAGAATAATCCGTCTCCATTCACTTCGGCAGTCGGTTCTTTCGTTGGATTCTGCTTGCCATTCCCTTTTCTCATTCGGCAGTTTGCAATCTGCACGAATTGCGCTTTCGGCTGTAAGTTCGGATCCCGTCGCTTGCCACCAATTGTAGCGGAGGGCAATATTAAAATCCCCGATATCCGCTGGTTCCACAGGTACATCCACAGTCAGCGCTGAAAAGTAAGGCAAGTTCCCAAATCCTCCCAATAACCGGACGAAACACAGTCTGGGAGTCAACTAACTGGCTTTATTCACAGCTGGCATATTTATACAGTTCCCCATGCAAGGGGTTTCCATACAGTAAATCCAGGAAATTTCTCCCATCATGCAATGTAATTTTCCCAACAGGCTGTGCTGCACGAGAAGGATACTCCCACTAAAATGGACGATTAAGTGGATTATCCCCTCGTGCAGCAGAACTGACAATCTGTATTAAAATACGGTTTTCACATTTTATTCGGTAGATTTAAATGACTGAACGTTCGGCAGGTAGCTGGGATCTGAGCGCATCTTTTGGGAGAATACCGCTCAGCTCCCAGCTGAACTGACCGAACGCCGCATAAAATACACTTAACCATCGAGTTCGGTTTAAAACTACCGAACGCCGATGGGAAACATAATGCGATGAGAGCGGAACTCCCGAACGCTCTGGAAGTCCAGCGGTGTTCGTATCATTGAGTAGCCGTTTTCAGTACCAGGCGCTCGACGACCGAACACCGCTGGAGAGACAAAGGATCCAAGATGGCCGACCGCCGCATGGTCGGTAGTCGAACGACGGCCACCTAGGAGAGCCTTTAATTACCGATTGCAACAATGTTGCAATCGGTTAACGAGCGCCATACGACTGCTAAGTGTGTGGTCCACCTGGGGAGCCCTTGTTCGGTTGGCGAACGGCCCGGATGGCCGCAATTCGTCAAACGAAGGGTTTGCATGCTGGTAGCTTAGGGCTGCCAGCATGCGAACGGTGCTATACAATACACACATAATATAGAAGATACAGTCCCCCATTACATCCTATGGACAACCTCTACGTATCATAGTCCAGAAGTGGCTAGGTTTGCCACATCATCTATAGCTATTTTCGTGGTATCGCTGTCCAGTCTGGACTGCGAGTTGTGGTCAAATAAGGATAATAAAAGTTATGGAAAACAGAGGCAATTTCATCTGCGATATCGTGTTCCTGACCATCCAGTGCTGTGATTTTAGAAATGTGTTTGCTTTGTATCCTTTTGTACAGTCTTCTCACAGAAAAATTGTCTTGTCCATTGTAAAGCTTTTTTGGTTTCCTGTGACAGAAATGTTTGTATAGCCTGTCTGAAGTTGGGACGTAAGTTCTGGTGTAGGATTAAGTTTGTGCTTGGTCACTAGGGATCTAACTAAGTGTGATTCGAGGATTGTGAGCTGTTTTTTGTGGGCAGAAGCTGCTGCTATCAGTTTGCTTCTAATAACCGCTTTATAGGCGCTCCAAAGAATGCCGGCAGATGATAATGCACCCTTATTCATGGTGAAGTAATTGATGATGTATTCCCTAATTGTTTTTTGGATTTGTGGAATGTGAAGGTAGGTAGGATTTAGTCACCATGACCAGTGGTCGGTAGTGTAATGGTGAGTAGAATGTCAACATGATGGATGTTTTGGTGAGGGCGAAATCAGAAATGTGTCAATTCTCGAGTAAGAATCATGTGGATGAGAAAAAAAGGTGAAATCCAGGGTAGTGGGATGGTGGAGTTTCCAAACATTATGGAGTTGTATCTGCGATGTAAAGGCTTATAGCATTTTGTTGGACCTGGCCATGGGTGGAGGTCTTACAGCCGAATTGGCTGTATTTTCTGTCAATTCACTTTTGCTGGGTCGATTTAGGACTTTCTCTGTTTGGAATATTTTCAAGGAGGACTACAAAGTCTCCTTTTTACTCCTGCTCCTTAAACACTTATAAGGCATGATGTAAACTGAAGTAAAATTCACCACCCAAAAAATGGCCACCAAGACCCCATTATGCACAACAAAAATACAGAGCATGTGCCACGAATGCAGGAACCCCTTGCCAATAACGGTACATGATCATCTCCAGTTTGGCCACATAATGCTGTAGATTACTTCTCTGCATGGTGATCTCAACATAATAGACAAATGGATAAGTATAAAAAAAAAGATATATAAGAGAGTTACACCAAAAAGATACATATTATTTCATACCTTCTATTGTGCAAGTGATGGACATAATATTATTTTAAAGGAACACTGAAATATTATTTTAAAGAAACATGTATTCCTAACCACATGTTAGGAGTGTTAAAAAAAGAACTAGAAAACATACCTTATTTCCAGCGCCGAGCGGGTCTGCTGGCACTGGCTCTGCCCCCAATCCACCTCCTTGGCTGACATATAGGAAAGCCTTGGATTGGCTGAGATTTTTCATGGGTAGAGCCAAACCCCACCGTAGTCAATCAGCCTCTCCTCATAGAGATGCATTGAATCATCTCTAAGGGGAAAGTTCAGCGTCTCCATGCCGAAAGTGGAGATGCTGAATATCAGTGCTGCACACTGTACAGCACTAACCCAGGAAGCACCTCTAGTGGCCACTCCTGTTCCTAGGCTGTAATGTAAACACTGCCTTTACAGCAAAAAGCCTGCAGGGACTAACTATATTGACTAGAACAACTACATTAAGCTGTAGTTGTTCTAGTGACAACAGTGCCCCTAGTACTGGGCTGTACAAATATTGCTTAAAGAAAAATTTTAAGACTCACATCCTCTCCTATAGGCAACATATAGAGAATCTATAAAAAAGGATACAATAATATATTATATAATTCCTAAAAGAGTATCGGAAACCTGTGAAAAATATACAGATAGATCAAAATTATAAAAAAATAAATAGAAATATATGAACATAACCCCATGTATTTTAATGCACTAACCAAAGCCAAATGTACAGAAATGGTTCTTACAAATATTCACAGTAATTAATAAATGGACATACAAAAGACATAGAAATATACAAATATATATATGTACATAAATATAGAACACATAAAAAAAGATATTTTAAAATTCATTAGTAGAAAAAAAAATCCATAATACAAAGATTATTGCATGAATAATGATGGCTGTGAATTTCAAATCCAGTTATTGGAAAATAGATTCATAAAGAGAGGTTATCCTAGAGGATTTATCAATGAAACTAAACAAAATACTTGAAAGAAGAAAGAACAAAAAAGATAATAGGGAGAAAAGCTGAGAGTTTGTAACCCAAGTGGTCAAATATCTGAATGACAGCAGCAGAGAAGGTTGGATGCAGATGAAGGAACTCAAACAGGTACAGAAACAGAAATAGGTCCAAGTCTAGCAGAATCAGAAAGTCAGAAACATACTCAACAGATTTACCAAGCTCTGGCTGGAGTGTGCTTTGTTGTTTTTTTATTGGTTATGTAAGGCCGTAGTGTCAACGTGAGCACAATGCAGAAAAATAACTACAAGCTTGAGCTCCATGAGGACACTGCCAGTAAAACCTGACCAGGCAGTAATTACATTATATGCTGAGCTTCCCTGAAAATAGGCAAATTGTGAAAAATCTGAAAACGTTACCTACAGACAGGTGAGATAAAATGTCCTCAGACGGACAACTCGATGACAATAAATCACAGTTTTTTTTTGTGTTCCAGGCTGAACGTATACCATGCTCTGGTATTTTATATCACTGTCTTTTTTAGCTTTGTCTCATCTGCAGCGTGTGTTTCTGAATTTGGTTTGCCTATTCACAATAAAAATAATAAAATATATTTAAAAAAAACTCAAGCCATGGTCTTTTGGTATGTGTCAGTTTTACTCCATTTTACTCTATTTGGTGTATGTACATGTATTACGTAGTTTGTAGATGATTAAGTAAGAATAGGTGGACCATGGCTCCATTGACACACTTAAAAATAATCCATTATAGGAGTCTATTAAAAAGAAACATTGAGATTTGTTTTGTTCTGACAATTCACCCAAATTTGGGCCAATCACTTGATTGGCTGGAATTCACATTTTAGAACTGCCAAGTGCCAGAATCACGGATCAAATGACTCACAAAATGCAAACATGTTTGTTTAGATTCGTGATTCAGAGTTCCATTCCTGATGCAAGAAAAATGGGGGATGGAATGGTGAAGAGGCTGTAGGGGCAACAAAGCAGCTTTGCCATGAAGGTTTGCTGTAAAGTTCAAGAGGTCTGACCAATAATGTATCTCCTGTCCAGTCAGAAGGTGGAACATCAAAGATGATTTGATAGTAGGCGACAGCCAAGAAATTTAGATTTTATTCACAAATCAGTTGAAAACTTACCAATACAGGGAAAAAAAGGCGGAGCAGTAAAGCAGTCTATACTTCCAAGAACGATTCCTCTAGACACTTGCACTACAGCCATTTAGTGAGACAGACCAGCAGTTGTACTGTGTTTAACCCTGCAATGCCTTTGTGGGGATGGGAGAAAGCCTGGGTCATTGATCCTAGTGTGAGACTAAGTTTAGCTTACTACTGCATCTACCTTGTTAGATACTACTTGTGACACAGAGTTGCTGGAGAAGAAGATAAAGAGACACAGAGAGGCTGGGGGGGAGATAGATGGGCTGGGGGTGAAAGAGAAACACACAAAAGAGCTGGAAAGAGTAAAAGACACAAAGGGGCTAGGAGAGATGGAGACACACAAAGGGGCTGGGGGAAGTAAGACGAATAAAGGGGGGTTGTAAGAGATACACAAGGAAGGTGTAAGACACACAATTGAGAAAATAGGGGATAAGAGGATAAGATACGCTAAAGGGGGTAATACATTTTAAAAAGAGGATAAGAAACAAAAGGCAGATGAAGATGCTTTTTTTGTATCCAAAATCCTTGCACCTGCCCTGACTGTAGGAATTATACCACTTCATCTCACTGAACTGGCTATAGTATCTTGAGTCCCCTGGTGATGTCATTTCATTCAGCGTAAAACAATTTTTTTTTCAGATTTGTATTTTATTATTTTCTTCAAAATGTGGTCAGGGGTACAGAAGGAAAAAAAGGGGAGGATAACGGGGGGTACATAGTTTCAGCATTTTTCATAACCATCACATCCGTAGAATTTGGCAGAACATGAGGTAATATAGGGGGTATTGATACATACATACATTTTGACACAGTAAAATTGGGTATATGTGTAAGTTGGTTGACTGCTAATTTGTGTACAGTGTCGCTTTGGTGTCTATGCGGTCTTGCCCTTAAGTTTGAGCCATGCGAAGGGATCCTCCCTTAACCAAGGTTGTGAACGTAAGTGGTCGATTCAACCGACTGAGTTATTATTGTAAGCCGTATGGCTTGTGGTGGTTCTTTACGTCAACTAGTCCCAAGTTTGCGGGTTGGGAGGTGCCGGAGTCGTACCTCATTTTGTTGAGTGCGTTGGTGTATAAGTGGGTAGCCCCTATGGTAGGGTGAAAACTTGGTAGGGAGATAGGAGGGGGGAATCTGATTAGGCGGGGGGTGGGTGAGGGAGGGGAAGAGGAGTGTGAGAGTACTGGTAGAGTGTTGTACGATTACCGTATGTGTACTGTATGTGTCCTGTCCCCACTAGAAAGCAGGGTCTTGTTGCATTCGTGAAGAAGTTGTTATCTTTGTCGCCTTTTTCGTTGTACTGTGTTACATATTTTGCCTGGGCATTCCTCCTGTTTCGCCCCCCCCCCCCCCCCCCTGCTCCCAGTCTCCCCAGCTCACGTTTCTTTTGTGGGGATACTATTGCCATTCTTTTATAGATTTTGAACTGAGTGAGTTTGGTTTGGAGTTGGGCTAAGGATGGGCAGGTCTGTGATTTCCAGTGCAGTGCTAGCAAGTTCCTTGCCGCCAGTATAGTAAGAGCTGCGATCTGTTTGTGTGCTAGGGTGAGGTTTTCTGGGAGTAGTAGCAGGAGACATAAGATTTTCGACAATTGAAATTTGGGGATGTGAAGTTGGTCTAGTGTTGTGGATACGGCGGTCCAAAGTGGTTGGATGCTGCCGCAAGACCACCACAGATGCTCCAAGGTTCCTGTAGTCGCATTGCACCTCCAGCAAGTATTGGGCGTATTGGGGTATATGCGGTGAAGCCTCTGTGGGGTCATGTACCTGCAGTAGAGGAGTTTTTTGTGGGCTTCAACGTGCGTGTAGCACTTTGTCCATTTAGAGAGGCCGTTGAGGGCACGTAGCCAGTCACAGTCCGTCAGTACTGTCCCACAGTCTGTCTCCCAATGGATTTTATAGGGGTGTGATGTGGTTGTCGAGAGTTCTTACCATGCCTTGTAGCATAGTGTAAGTGTTTTGGGTTTTGTGGGTGTTGCCCAGCATCTGTATAGGAGTAAGTAAGAGGTGAGTCTAGTCTCGTCTGGTGGTGTATGCAGTGAAGGTGTGTGTGCTTGTATCGCACTTTTTAGTTGTAGGTAGCTCTGTTCGGGAGTTGCCACTGTGTTTGTAGGACCGGGAATGGTATTATGCCTTTGGCGTCCAAGAGCTGTGATATTTTTGTCACTCCTGCTGTGTTCCAGTCTTTGAGGGGGATGTTGGGTACTATTGTTCTTAAGGCTGAGATTGATGATTTGGTGTGTAATGTGTCCTTGTGGCCTATAGTCTCCATTAAGGTGTCCCATATGGATATTGTGAGTTGTGTGGTTGGGAACAGGTCAGTATGTTTAGTTCTAAACTTCCTCGTTGCCCATAGATAGTCGGTTAGAGATATGTCTGTAAATTGTGTTCTTTCCATGTCTACCCACTGTAATGTGCCTGGTGGAGCATGAAGGAGTATGCCCGTGGAAAGAATCGTTGCTCTATGGTATTGCCTTAAGTTTGGAAGTCCCACTCCTCCAAGTCGTGGAGTGGTCTGGAGAAGTGCTAAGGATACTCGTGGTCTTTACCCGCCCCAGATATAAGTGCCACATAATTTTTGTAGTGCTTTACAAAATTGGGGTGTGATCCCTAATGGTATCATCCTAAAAATATAAAGGATACGTGGGTGGATCATCATTTTGTATGTGTTAATTCTTCCTAACCACGAGATTTGTGCGTTTCCATCTCTTCATTTGCACTTTACATAGTGTTAGTAGAGGTTTGTAGTTTAGCTGTGAAGTGGCAGAAATTGAGGATGCTATCTGTATTCCCAGGTATGTGATTGAGTGTGATTTCCAGTCGAACTGGTAGGAGGTCTGGAGTGTGTCCAACAGGGGCTTTGGCAGGTTTATTGGTAGGGCTTGGGTCTTGTCTTGGTTTAGGCGGTAGTAGGAGATATCGCCAAATTGCTGTAGGAGGTCTAATAAGGGAGTAAGAGAGCGTCGTGGGTCTGACAGTGCTATAAATATGTCGTTGGCAAACAAAGCTAGACTGTACATTTGTTGTGGATATTGACTCCTAGTATCTCGTGGTGCCATCGGATCTTTTGGGCCAGGGGTTCTAGGGCGAGTATGTACAGAAGGGGTGACAAAGGGCATCCCTGGCGGGTACCATTTGTGATGGAGAATGTAGTGGAAAGGAACCCTCCGTGCGATACTTTTGCTGCTGGGCGATGGTATAGAGCCATGATGCTAGTTATGGTGGAAACTGGGAAGTTAAATTGTGCTAAAACTTTAGTCATATAGGCCCAGTTCAGGCGATCAAAGGCCTTCTCCACGTCCAAGGCGAGGAGGAGGCCTGATGATCTTTTGGACTCCAATGTTGAGATCATGTTTAAAAATTTTCTGGTGTTATCTGAGCCCTGGCAGCCTCTGATAAACCCGGATTGGTCGTTGTGAATTATTTTATGCAGGAGGGGGGCAAGTCAGTTACTGATTAGCTTTGCATATATTTTGGCATCTCCATTTAGGAGGGATATAGGCCGAAAATGTTTACATTGTGTAGGGGGTTTGCCTGGTTTGGGGAGAGTAGAGATATGTACCAAGAGCATTTCCTCTGGGAGCGCACCCGTTGTAGCGCATTTGTTGACTAGTTGGAGGAGTAGTGGCGCTATGGTTGGTGAAAAGGTTTTATAGTATTCATTTGTTAAGCCATCTGGGCCTGGTGATTTGTGTGCTGGGAATTGAGAAATTGCTTTTGTGAGTTCGTCTAGAGAGAAGGGTCTTGTCAGGGGTGCTAGGTTGTCTTCTGTCAGTTTGGGTAGGTTCAAGGTAGCTAGGAATTCGTCTATTTTGTCTGGGGTTGGCATTTTCACATTGGGGTCGTGTTTGAGGTTGAATAGTTCGCCGTAGTATTGAGCGAATTGGTCTACAATGTTTTGGGGGTTTGTTACCTTTGTACCCTTGCGGTCATTGAGGAAGGCAATCCTGGAGGCGACATTCCTTTTTTTCGGTTGGGATGCCAAAATTGCACCAGCTTTGTTGCCACTCGTGGAAATATTGTGTTTTAGTTTCCTGAGTAGGTATGTTGTTTTGGCTAGTTCAATGTTGTTTAGCTTGTTTTGGAGAGCTAGAAGTTTTGTTTTTGTGGCTGGGTTTCTTTTGTTTGAATGTGTTCGGATTTCTTCCAAGAGTTTGGTATACTCTGCCGTTCTCTGTTTTTTAGCGTATGGGGTGTGGTATCTGGATCTCGGTGTGTAGGAGATCAACAATAACTAAGGTCGAGCGTAGTGCATCCGGGTATTGCTCACCCGTTGCGGCTAGGCCTATGGCCTTCTGTTAAACCCTTGTTGGGCATACTAAGGTAAATTACAATAGTAACATAAAACATAAACAGTGTAAACCTGTACGTTACGTTCGTTGGAGGAAGTGTTGTGGCGTTAAGTCTGGGTCCCTCAGGTCGGTGACTTGTCTGGGTCCATGCGTGCTTGGGAGGCTCTTTGAACTCGCAATCAGTCTTTAGAGAGCATCTTTGGCACTTGGGCTGTTGCTTGTTTCTTCCGAGGGCTAGTAGATAGGAAGGGTATGTTCCATTCTTGTAGTGCCGTTTTGCCATCTTCCGGAGTCATGATGGGCTTGTCTACGACGTTTCTTTTAATTAGTAGTTTTGTAGGGAAGCCCCATTTGTAGGGGATATTCACGTTTCTCAGTGCCTCTGTGATCGGTGCAAAAGCTCGGCGTTTGATCATGGTCGCTGAGGAGAGATCTGTGAATAGCTTGATATCTTCATACAATTCCGGCCATTTGTTCACGTTCCTGGAGGTCTGCATGATTCTGTCCTTGACAGTGAAATGGTGTACTCTCGTGATCGTATCTCTCACAGTGTCAGGCGGGAGATATTTAGGCTTGGAGAGTCTGTGGGTCCTGTCCAGGATTAGGTCAAATTCAAACAGAGAAGGGATCAGGGTTTTAAACAGGTCTTTGACATACCTGGGTAAATCTTGTTGTGATATGGTCTCTGGTATGCCCTTTATACGGATGTTATTCCGTCTGCTCCTGTCTTCTTGGTCGGCCACCTTTTCTTCCAAGGATTTTAGTTTGCGTTCTAGATATGTGTAGGCCTCTGCCATTGTATTATGTGCCTCCACCAGTTCTTCTGTCCTGTCTTCCAGGCGTTTAGTGCGCTCCCCCATGCTGTGGATGTCCGCTTTGATGTCAGCGGTCATCTGTTGGAGGTCAGCCTTAAATGAGGTTTGCAGCTCCTGCATGATTAGCCTGATAGAGGCATTTGTTGCTGGGCTGCTGTGCTCTGGCTGGTATTCTCCTGTGTCATAGCTGTGAGCAGGTGAGTGCCGTCCGTCGGCGCCATCTTGGATTTTCAGCTCCGCTGGTTGTGACCGTTCTAGGTGGGGATTGAGGGTTTTTTGTTTAAATTTCTTCGTGGCCATTAGGAGCAGGGGTGTTTACCTGTGGATGTATGAGTTTTTTGCTCGTTTCGTAGGGTTTTTCTTGCTGTTAGAGCCGCTTTATTGCCGCGGGCCGGGAGAGCTCCGTTCCTGCACGTCCGCTCACATGCGCGGTCAGGACACGCCCCACGTAACCAATTTTTAATGGTTCTTTTTGTTTTAATGCTAAAGGAGAGTCGGCAACAGCCCCAACCCTCTGTGCTGCTTTGGGTAATTAGAAAATATTAGCTTGAGCAGCAATAGGCAACTGTGATTGCCTGAGATTGACAGCTGACTGCTTATAGCCTATCAGATCTCCTACTGCCGGTGGGAATGAGTATAACTACAAGGAAGTTTCCAGCAAAGTGTGTATTCTCTGCCTTAGCCACACTTCCAGTTGGGCTGTGGTTTGCCAGGAACCCATATTTATTGCTAAACTGCTTGAAACTGGTTTACCACTGTATGAAGGGGCAGTGCCAGGGGGAATCCAGGTACCATAACCAAATACATGAGATTAAATAGTTATAGTGATCACAGCGTCCGTTTAATACCAACTTGTAATAACCAATTTACAGTTTGACAGGTTTTTTTAAGTGTCTGTAGAAAGAAAATGATGTTTTATTTTTTTCAGCGTTTTAGTCCATTATGTGCTACACACTGTGTGCAGTGTAGTGTTTCTTACAGTCAAACACAATAACATAATATCAGTAAATCCACCAAGCACCACCAAAAAAAAATCTGCAAAGACATCACAAATCTGTATTACTGAGGGAAGTAGTAGAAACGGGAAATTACTAAGGCAGACAGCAGGTCCCCTGTTACTATATATAATTCTGCACAACCTACTACCATCATCAGTACCTCTTCCACTACTAGGCAAGACAGGGGGTATGTTGAGCTTAGTGCTACCAGGCAACCCAAGGCCTTGTCAAAACAGCAGGCTAACACGATTAATGATTGCCCAGCTGATCCCTGTAGTGGGAGCTTTGACTTCCATGATTAAATGGTGGTAGCCTTTTAAGTAGCTGATAAAGTCCCTTGCTTCTCAATATATCATTCCCTCACAATTCACTTTCAGCAGGAAAATAGTCCAATCACTGTACCATTCCTGCTACTATTTAAGAAACAGTTGGCAAATCTTTAGGTCTCTGGGTGCAATTCACTAAATGTTTATGGAGTATTCATAATGGACATAATGCCTTCTTCTCCTTGATGAAACACCGGTGTCTGTGAATGGTGGTGGTAGTGGTGGAGGTCCAACCTTAGCAGAATGTTAAGAGAAAGCGGTAATGAACACACTGTTGGGGGATACTTCCACTAGGGTGCCTCCAAACAAGGAAGGCAAATTCCCAAGTAAAGTTAATCTTCAAAATACACAATGTGTGGGTTTCCTCATAAGGCAGTCTTTATTACAAGAGCACAGAAAACAGACAAAGTTTTGGCACTCGTATGTGCCTTTTTCAATTCTAAATATCAAGTGTGAGTTGTGCATATTTATATATCCAAATAGTACAAGTGAATGAAATCATAGCATCAAGTGCATATAACTGGTGAATCCATTATAAAAACAATTAGCGCATTTAAAGCACGTGTTCACCATCCTAATAAAACATAGCTATTGGATACTCAGTTAATCACTTACTATTATTGTGTGGTTTCCAATATTCAGGACTTAAGTTTATTAATGATCTCTCCTGCTACATGTTGATGGATTAGGAGCACATATTGCAGGCAAACAGATGATTGGTGTCAAATTGGTTGGGAAAGCAGGCATGAACCAATCTACAGGTTGGATCCATGATAACTGTAGAGGAGCTCCTATATCTTGGCTGGATATCTCCACTGGAATTCCCTCTGAGCTGGAAGTGCTGGTTAGTGATTATATCCCTTTGTCCCAGTAATCAGATGACACATGATTCTGAACTGGTTTTATTGCAAATAAAATGGTCTTTTATACATGGACCCCCAGCATGGGATCTCCATTCAACACATAGGAGTGATTGTTTGGCATCGTCTCTTGTACCTCCCCTCCAGTTAGTGCTCTCTTAGCCGGGGTTGAAGTTGGCCGGGCAATGCTGGTGACCGTGGCTGAGCTGGCATTCCATTGAAATGTGGCCAAAAGGTCAGTTCTCTCAAACTCTCCCAAATCGTTAGCAGGCAAGGTAGGGAGGCGCTCTTCGGTGTGGATCATGGAGAGGTAGTCAGTAAAAGCCAGAGGTAGTGATTTGGTCTTTTGGGGAAGATTTGAGTAGGAAAACCATATTGTGCCACTGTAACCAATAGCACTGCTAACATGGTTAAAGCTCTGCGAGAGAGTTTGTTCGTAGGTGTAAGCTACTCTGCACTCAGCCTACATCTTGTAGTGAAGAGCACAATTCAGGAGAATATGAGAACTCTCAGAACAAGCAAAAGCTCAGAAATATCAATAGCTTGCCCTTCAGCTAATCCCTACTAAGGTCACACATTTTTTATTCACTTGTGCCATTCCAAAGAGTAAATTACAGGTTTAAAACACCCATTTTTTTTTTTTTTTACCACCACACTCATCTTAATGCCAAACGATCAGGTGGCTCAGTCTACAAGAAGCACCTGCAGGTTTACGTGTTACTGCATGGTTAATTCCATGTGGTATTTATATACATTTATGCTCACTGTCCTTCTTTTTTGTGGGATGCCTAACATTTTTCTATTTCACATTACCCTTCAGGCCATTGACTCTTCCATTATTATGTACACTGGTATGGTATCTGTTGCTCAACTTGTCTGGAATTTTATGGAATGTCATAGTGTTCTTATAAGGATTGAGTATACATTTTAAAAATATATAGATATATTTATAAATAAAAGGTAAGATGAATAACTTCCAAAATTCCAAAATCCAAGTTTTCTCTTGATTTATATTTTAGGTTTCCAGCCTTTTCCTCCAACATTTGTTGACTTCCAATTCTGAAAGATCTGTGAATTTTGGCATATGAATGTTGGAGAAAAATAAATACATAATTAATCTGTATTTATACGTCATTTTTAAGTATATAGTTCAAAGTGGTTTTAATGCATTTTAATTCATGTATACATCCAAACCAGCTTAAGTTTGCTTAGAAATCAAATCATATATAGTATTTTATACAAGCTACCTTTACACTGCTAAACTGACATGGCCCACTTAAGATTTCTTCTACATCCCTGAGTCGCGGCTTCTTTTTTGTTTTCTATATGTTAACAAAAATGTAAAATGTAAAATACATCATTTTCAACTTTACTCTACAATATAACATTTGTCCACATTATACTGAATTTATCAGATTAATTAATGATAAAAAATGAAGATTGAAAAGAAAAAAAGAAAAAAGATTGAAACTCTGTTTTTGTTTGCTTTGGTTTTTTTTGTACTCCTTCCTAGGGAATTAAACATGTTTTGCTAGTTGTTCAAGCCAGCTAATTACAACATACATTATGTAACATTACAAGTTGGGATAATATCCTCTGCCTTACCTCTGTGGGGAGCGATTAGGTTGTTCTCTCAGTGCACATTTAATGCATAATCCAGATGTGTTTTACTTAGCAGATGACCAACTTGCCTGTACTATAATTTTATTCCGAAGTTGATTCTGGTGCAGGGGTTTTTAAATATATATATATATATATTTTTTTTTTAATGTAATTTTTTTATTTTTTCATTATTATATTATATTACTGTTTATTACCAGCATCCAGAGATAGGGCAGCATATTCCCTTGTGGTTTGGTGGTGCTGCAGAGGCTCTCTGCCTTCACCTCTGCTGGGTGAAGGCTCTTCCCATGAGTCCCGGCACCACCTGGTATCAAGCGTTTCCATGTTTACCGGCAACGCTAGATTCCACTCGGCCGGCCAAAGAGGTGAAGACAGAGAGCCTCCTGCCCCTTCTGGCTGCATAAACTCTGAAAAGACTGGGCCTGTGTGTATACAAGGTGTCTGGGCTCACGGGGTCCTCAGGAGGCCTGGGCCCCTTACTAGTGAAAGGGTTGTACCCCCCGACTGGCCCATAGTCGCAGGGGTCATCGTGGTAGGTACGCCACTGTGCATGACTGTCTGCCTGTAACTGTCTGATTTTGACTGTGGGTGACTGCTTGTGACTGTGTGTGTGTGTGACTGTTATAAGGCCTACATGTATTTTTTTAAATTTGAATTAAATACCTATTACAAGTATTACACAGGCAATACACATAACAAATATAATATATATATATATATACATATATATATATATAAAATTGGTCTCAGCGTCCTATCTCTCGAATGCGCACATGCAAACCAGGTCTTTCATTCGCACGTGCGCATTTTACCACATTTTGCCATGAACATGCTTTGTTTCTTTTATGCTAACGCGTGGTTTCATTTGTACATGCACATCCGTTTGTGGTGCCTTGTTCACGTGAATGCGCCCGCGCGAAGCATATTGTTCGCGTGTGCGCATTCATACGTTCTGCCGCAAACGGAGTCTGTTCATGAGTTTCTAATAGCTATTCTTGCAAATGCGCATGCAAGTTCATTGCAATGAAGTCAGGCGCCATTTAAAGGTGCCAATCCCCATTATGGGGTATCAATTATTTGGCTCCTGATTGCAGCAGTTTCCAGTTTATTATACAAGTATGGATTGTAGAATTTTGCTGTGTTCAAGTTCCGAGTTTATTTCAAGATAAGATTTGATCTTTTAAAGAAATATCACTCCTTTTGGTTCGATATTTCAAAATTTCATATTTTGAAGTTCTAATTCTGTATTTCTCTCAAAGATGGAAAAAGATAGATCCTGTTCCAGGGAATCTCGTTCCTCCTCAAAAATGAAAGGTCACACTCCAAGACTTATAGGTAAGCCAGTATTACATGTCGCAATTATTGTTTCCTAAATAAAAAAAATAGCATACTAATGCTCCCCTATCATGGCAGCTCTACGGGGAAAAGAACATCAGGTTCATCCAAATAGAAGTTGACCAGAAGGACACAATGTGAGGCCTGCGATCAGAGAGCAATGGAAGGGAAACATCTCTGCACAGATTGCATATCACAAGTAGCAGGCCCAATGCAACCATATCCGGATATTATGCAGTTTATCAAGCAGGCTGTCTCACAAGGGATTAAGGAAGCTGGACATTCCCGCAAAAGGCCTAGATATCCAGATCTATCCTTATATTCTGGAGAGTACTTAGCTGAGGAGTCTATAGATATTAATTCCTACAGAGGAGGAAGCACAACCTGCCCCGGAGTTTATTGAACCAGCTGAAGTGGATCATCTAATTTCCAGCGTCTGCAAGGTTTTGAGCTAAAAAGAAACTAATAAGGAGGAATAAGGAGCCCGTTTGCGAACATTTGCGTAATTCGCGTTCGCCGTTCGCAAACTGAAAATGTTATGTTCGCGACATCTCTATTAAAGATTCACCCTACAATTAAACCATTCTCTCCTCCATGAGATTTGCCATTAATTTTGAAGGCACTGAAATCCCATCCTTTCGAACTGATGGAATCCATATCTCCAAATCTGCTCACCATTAAGACGGTATTATTGGTGGCATTAACTTCAGGCAGGAGAGTATCTGAACTTCACGCCTTGTCATCCAATGAGGCTTTCACAATTTTCCACAAGGGTAGAGTGATTTTGCGCACGGCTCCTGAATTCCGTCCTAAGGTAACTTCCTCTTGTCATATTAACGAGGAAATTGTTCTTCCCGCATTGCATTCAGAATCTTTACCTGATAATGGAACCTCAGATCTCTCTCCTTTAGATCTGGTAAAATGTCTCAAAATGTATGTAAATAGAACTGCATCATGGCGATCCACTCAAAGATGCTTTGTTATTCCTAGCTAAGCTAAGAAAGGTTCTATGGCATCTAAACCAACCATTAGCAGATGGATAGTTTCAGCCATCATCAAGGCATATCAGGCCTCAGGAGTTCCAGTTCCAGAGGGACTGAAAGTCCATTCCACTAGGTCTCTCTCCTACTCTTGGGCAGCGGCTGCCAAAGTATCTCCAGAACTGATTTGTAGAGCCGCTACTTGGTCTTCTTCTAATACATTCATAAGACATTGCCAATTAGATGTCAAAGCTGGACAGTTTGACCCATTTGGAAAGAGTGTTCTTTCAGCATCTGTTATTTAAAATTATTGATGTGTTTTTGTTCACATTTTGGTTGTCATGATAATACACTTTTGCATTGGATTTCGTAGTCTCTGTGTTTTTCTTTCCCTCTCTTGGTAATTGCTTGGGTATTACGCATTGTTGTGCTGACATGGATATGGCCAGGAAAGAAGAAAATGTATTCCTATTTACTGTAATTTTATTTTCCTGGTCATAGGCAATGACAGCACAAAGACACCCCCCCCCCCCAAATGAGTGCCAGAAACAAAACAGAGGGAGGAAAGGTGGTAGGGGACTTATGTGACCTCTTTTTCAATTATGAGTTCCTCTCTAATTAGGGATAGGAGCAGCTACCCATTGTTGTGCTGCCATGAGCTATGACCAGGAAAAGTAAATTACGGTAAGAAGGAATACATTTTCTTTTTTATTTATATCTATATATATATATTTGTGTGAAGGGCTCATGATGGTACAGAGTAATAAAACATTTATAAGTGTAGGATGGTAGAAAAGTAGCAAGTCGGTTGTGGTGTGCCGGAACCGACGATGAGGTAGGCCTGTAAATAAAGAGGGCAAAAATAGAAATTTCAATATTTAATACATACCACCAAGATACATACTTTTAACAAGACATGTTCTGAAAAGCATTTCTTACTTATTGTACAGGGTTAGGAATGTATGGGGGGGCAAAAGGGTGATAAAACATCAATCCAATTGTCCCCCAAAACAAGGACAGAAGGTGCCTGTAGCAAGTGTGTTAAAAAATGATAAGCTTAGAGTCATGTCTACAAATGCTCGCAGTTTAGGGAATAAGATCCACGAACTTGTGGCAATAATGGCAACTGATAGTGTAGATTTAGTCGCTGTTACTGAGACATGGTATAATGAGAAAAATGACTGGGACATAGCAATACCAGGGTACTCTTTATATAGAAAAGACAGGGAAGGCAAGAAAGGGGGAGGGGTGGCCCTGTATGTAAAGAATAGCATAAAATCTAGCCTAATAAAGGTTAGTGAGGCGAACATAGAGTCAGTTTGGGTTACGTTAGAATTTGGTAATCACACAGTAACTCGTGTAGGTGTGATTTATAGGCCCCCAGGACAAATTGAAGAGTTAGATAATCTACTAGTTGAAGAAATAGCTAAAATGACAATGAAGGGGGAAGTTATCATCATGGGTGACTTTAATCTTCCTGATGTAAATTGGAAAACAAAAATAGCTACTTGTGCCAGGAGCACACATATTCTAAACTCCCTACTGGGATTGTCTCTAAAACAAGTCGTTGAGGAGCCAACTCGTAAAGAGGCCATACTAGATTTAGTGTTAACAAATGGAGATTTGGTATCAGATATTACTGTAGGTGAAAGTTTAGGATCCAGTGATCATCAGTCAGTGTGGTTTAATATAAGAACAGTGACTGAGTCACACCACACAAAAACAAAAGTTTTAGACTTTAGAAAAACAGACTTTTCCAAAATTAGAATATGTGTAAAGGAGTCATTATCAGACTGGAGCAATTTAAATGGAGTCCAAAAGAAATGGGATTATTGAAAAGTTGCACTACTGAAGGCAACAGAAAATTGCATTAGGCTTGTCAGTAAAAGCAAAAAATTCAAGAAACCACTGTGGTACTCCACAGATGTAGCCAAAATAGTAAAAAACAAAAAGTTAGCATTTAGTAATTATAAAAAAACCCAGAGTGAGGAAGACAGAATGACCTATAAGATTAGGCAGAAAGAGGCTAAGCAAGTTATAAGAGCTTCCAAATCACACACAGAAGAGAAAATAGCACAGTCAGTAAAAAAGGGGGACAAAACCTTTTTTAGATACATAAATGAGAAAAGAAAAGTAAAACAAGGATTAGTTAGATTAAAAACAAAAGAAGGAAGGTATGTAGATGAGGATAAAGGTCTAGCTGACTGCCTCAATGAATATTTTTGTTCGGTATTTACAGATGAAAATGAAGGAAAGGGACCTCAGTTAAGAAAAAGGATAAATGAGTCATTTATTACACGTGAGTTTACAGAGGAAGAGGTTCTATTTCAACTGTCAAAAGTAAAGACAAATAAGTCAATGGGACCTGATGGAATACACCCAAAGCTATTAAAAGAGCTTAGTGGTGTACTAGCAAAACCATTAACAGATTTATTTAACCAATCATTGATAATAGGAGTAGTCCCAGAAGATTGGAAGTTAGCGAATGTTGTGCCCATTCACAAGAAAGGTAATAGGGAGGAGTCGGGCAACTATAGGCCAGTAAGCCTAACTTCAGTAGTGGGGAAAGTGATGGAAACCATGTTAAAGGATAGGATTGTTGAACATCTAAAAACACATGGATTTCAAGATCAGAGACAACATGGGTTTACTTCAGGGAGATCATGCCAAACTAATCTTATTGATTTTTTTGATTGGGTAACTAAAATTATA
The DNA here is from genome assembly GCF_036172605.1 of Pelobates fuscus. Classification (NCBI taxonomy): domain Eukaryota; kingdom Metazoa; phylum Chordata; class Amphibia; order Anura; family Pelobatidae; genus Pelobates; species Pelobates fuscus. Next base: position 163,299,905 of record NC_086319.1, read on the forward strand.
GATCAGGGTGGTGCAGTAGACATTGCTTACCTCGATTTCAGTAAGGCTTTTGACACTGTTGCACATAGAAGGCTTATCAACAAACTACAATCTTTGAGTTTGGATTCCAATATTGTTGAATGGGTAAGGCAGTGGCTGAGTGACAGGCAACAGAGGGTTGTAGTCAATGGAGTATATTCGAAGCTTGGGCTTGTCACCAGTGGGGTACCTCAGGGATCTGTACTTGGACCCATTCTCTTTAATATTTTTATTAGTGATATTGCAGAAGGTCTTGATGGTAAGGTGTGTCTTTTTGCTGATGATACTAAGATATGTAACAGGGTTGATGTTCCAGGAGGGATAAGCCAAATGGAAAAGGATTTAGGTAAACTAGAAAAATGGTCAGAGTTGTGGCAACTGACATTTAATGTGGATAAGTGCAAGATAATGCATCTTGGACGTAAAAACCCAAGGGCAGAGTACAGAATATTTGATAGAGTCCTAACCTCAACATCTGAGGAAAGGGATTTAGGGGTGATTATTTCTGAGGACTTAAAGGTAGGCAGACAATGTAATAGAGCAGCAGGAAATGCTAGCAGAATGCTTGGTTGTATAGGGAGAGGTATTAGCAGTAGAAAGAGGGAAGTGCTCATGCCATTGTACAGAACACTGGTGAGACCTCACTTGGAGTACTGTACACAGTACTGGAGACCCTATCTTCAGAAGGATATTGATACCTTAGAGAGAGTTCAAAGAAGGGCTACTAAACTGGTTCATGGATTGCAGGATAAAACTTACCAGGAAAGGTTAAAGGATCTTAACATGTATAGCATGGAGGAAAGACGAGACAGGGGGGATATGATAGAAACAGTTAAAGACATAAAGGGAATCAATACATTAAAGGAGGAGACTATATTTAAAAGAAGAAAAACTACCACAACAAGAGGACATAGTCTTAAATTAGAGGGACAAAGGTTTAAAAATAATATCAGGAAGTATTACTTTATTGAGAGGGTAGTGGATGCATGGAATAGCCTTCCAGCTGAAGTGGTAGAGGTTAACACAGTAAAGGAGTTTAAGCATGCGTGGGATAGGCATAAGGCTATCCTAACTATAAGATAAGGCCAGGGACTAATGAAAGTATTTAGAAAACTGGGCAGACTAGATGGGCCGAATGGTTCTTATCTGCCGTCACATTCTATGTTTCTATGTTTCTATGTTTCTATGGTGTGTAGGCGGATGATTTCCAGCGCCCCAGTGTCTTGATAACATGAACCGGTATGTTTACACTGGAGGCTGTGGAGGCCGCTCCTATGCGGAAGGAGTGGCCTGAATAGTTAGCTGGCTTGAGTCCCAGCTGTGTTAGTAATGACCTGACGTGGGTCATGAAGGTGGTAGTAGTGAGTACTGAACCTTGTAGAACAAAAAGTGGTTGTGATGGCGGTGCCTTGTTATTCTGTGTATAAGAGTCCAGTATTTGGACGGGGCACCATCTGTTGTGAGTCGGATAGTACTTAACCTCTACTGGTGGTGCATGTTGATTGTTTTTGGAATGAGGTAGTGTCAGGATATAATAATCCATATGTTTGATTAAGTGTGAATGAAGCAGGAGGTGAGTGGACTGTGTTGTATTGATGGCGGTAAATTCTCTAGGTCTCAAAAACCCATAAAAAGCCACATAAATTGCTGTTTTGATGACTAGATTTGTGCTGATGGAAAAGGGTTTTAGATCTAGTAGGTGTGATAATTCGTTGAAGATATGAAAATCTATAGGTAGCCTCTGTGCTGTATGCAGGGGTTCGGATCTTTGTATATCCCTAAGGATGTTCCTAATTTGGTACGATGACATAAAACTTGAGTTGTTGGGTTGTAACGTTAGCATGTGACGTTGGACGCCTGTTAGATACAGTTTGATTGTGTTGTAAGAAAGTTTGAGTTTGATGTGGCAAAAAGAGGCAAAACCTAAAAATGATGTCATGATGAACGGTTGTAATATGTTGTGTTCCGAAAGGAATCTTTTAAATAAAATGAAAGCTCTGTCGTAAGTTTTCCGGGTATTTGTAGATAGTGCTAGTTGGGACAACGTTCTGCTATGTTGCATGATAGCGTCTAGTCCATTACTAGATGATGGAACAGTGGAGTGGCCGTGGCTGTGAGCGCGGCTGACGGGAGCAGTTGATGAAAGGCCTGGAATTTAAAACGAGACAAATTATCAGCTGCCTCATTATATACACCTGGAATATGAACACATTACAAGAAGAAATTATGACATGCTGCCAACCAAGTGAGTTTCCTCAGAAATCTCATGATAGTAAGAGATTTGGAGCGACCTTTGTTAATAATGTGACAGGTTGCTTGGTTGTCTGAGTAACACCTTACTGATGAACCTGTCCATAGATGTCCCCATGCCACGGCAGCCGCCACGATGGGATATATCTCAAAAAGAGCTGAGGTAGAGGAAACATCCTCCAGGTCCTGAACCTCTGAAGGCCAGCTGCCCCAAAGCCATTCGTTCCCGAATATTGCCGCGTCTGACCAAATAGTAGGAGAGGTGTCAGACAATTGAGGGAGGAACATGCTTTTACCATTCCAGGTGGTTAAAAAGTTTCTCCACATGAGTAGGTCTGCCATAGCTTGGGTATATAGGGATAATCTGTGTGCATCATGTAGAAAAGTGGGAACATGCTGAGGAGTCGTGAGATGAAAGCACGGCCTTGAGGTATAATACGCATGGCAAAATTGAGTGACCTCAGTAAAGATTGTAGTTCTTTGCGGTTACAAGTGCGTAGTTGTATGTAGAGATTGATGTTTGTAAGGATGTCTTCTACCTTGGTGCGTGGCAGGCTAGCTTGCATGTTGGCTGAGTCTAGCATGATGCCCAGGAATGTGATGATGGTATCTGGGCCTTCGGTCTTGGTATGGGAGACTGGGACCCCCAACTGGTTGAATAGGCTGACGGTTTCTTTGAGGCTACTGGGAGGGGAAGAGTTCTCCTCGACCAGTAGGAAATCGTCCAGATAATGTATGACTGTAGGGCGTCTGGATATATTGAGTAATAACCAAAATAGGGTTTTGGCGAATTTGTCAAATATGGCTGGACTACTTTTAGAACCAAAAGTTAGGCGTGAGAAAAAGTAGTAGTTCCCTGCCCATTTGATGCCGTGTAGGTGCCACAGTGTAAGGTGGATCGGTAGTAGTTTGAAGGCATTTGTTATGTCGGTCTTGCTGAGCCATGCACCAACTCCTGCCTGTATGATAGCCGTAATGGCGTGATCTATAATGGAATATTGCAGGGAGAATTCCTCCGATGGTATTAGGGAGTTAAGGCTAGGAGTGGTTGAGGTGTGTGGTGCCGATAAATCAATAATAAGTCTCTGCTTGTTGGAAGATTTCCCTGTGACAATCCCGATGGGGTTTGTCCACCATGTGGTGAAAGGAGGGGATTGAAAAGGTCCCAATAAGAAACCCTCTGTGACTTCTTTAGCTATGAGTGTGTCAACAGCTGTAGGGTTGTGCTGGGCAGACTGTAGATTTGGACATTCCAGGATTCCAGAAGGCATATGTATGATACCGTGTGGTATCCCTCTGATAGACCAGAGATTATGAAATCTACCAAATGTGTAGATGGATGATGTGACAGAAATGTCGAAAGTAGGGATATGTTTATAGACGTTAAGTATTGTTTAGGATACATTTTATTGGGACACATGATTTTAGCATGTGCCCTGAAACATTTCGAACATATATGCAATAAACGACATCCGCTGTAATTACATGTTCCAACATTAAAATTATTACATATCTGGGATTTGCCCAGAAATTTGATAGGCCTTCCCAGTTTGTCTTTGGATGTTTTCTCCATAGGACCAGCGGAGCTAGGTCCTTGCAAGTGGGTATGCTCGTTAGCAGTGGTGGGACAGAAATTTGCTGAATGAGACATGGAGGAGCAGTATGCACAAGCCGGCGTCCTTAGACCTGCAAAGTGTCTGCAGAAAATCACCGTGTCTATCTTGCTCCAGTTGGACCTTGTCCAGTACTGGGAGAATGCGCCTGACACTTTTGCAGAAAAAGATCTATGGTAATCGTAGAATGCCGATCCACCATATTTATTGCCCAGGTCCACCAGCTTGTGCATATACATATCAAATTCCTCACGCCTGTGTGGGTATACGGCACAAATGACATCCCGGTAAAAGCCAAAGGCCAACACAAATTCCGGGATGGTGAGTTTCCTATTTAGGCGTGCATCCCTAGACTTGACCACCACAGAAATATCATCATACGCATAGGTTTTATGCTCCACCACATCCTGGGAGGCAATTAGTAGTGAAGCTAAGTTGACATCTTTACCTTCCAGGATGTCTTTCTTAAGGTGCTCAGGTATCATATGTGCAGGGTTAACCTCCTGCTCATCAGAGGTGGTGGCTGGAGAAACTAGTTGCAATTCGACCAGTGGCGGAGGGGTCGCCGTGGCCGACCCAGACCTGGTAAGGGCTGTGGTGACCAATTCCAGTTTCTCCAGCCTGGAGTTGACCCTGCCCATGGATGACATGAGGGATGTTAGCATGCCGTGTATATCTGCCAGGTTAGACTGGCTAGTCCCTTCCCCTGCCTCAGTTTTATCAGTTGAGGTGTGCAGTAACTTGTACAGTTCCGCCTTCCTTGCAGTAGCGGGGAAAGGAATTTGTCGCCTGCTGAGTTCGCTGGTTATGCGAGGGATTGTCCATGACCTGAAAGATGCAGTACTAGCCATGTCTTCTTCCTGTGATGGGGTATTTGCTCTAGCCGGAGTGCTCGGGATGGAGAAATCCTCTACCCCTTCTTGAGACATACTAGATGAGAAAATATATCGTTAGTGTGTGGAACCCCAGGGGATGTATTGGCAGGCTAACTATGCCGGCTAAGGCGAAAAATTTATCTTGTTGACAGGTGACAGGTGAGGCCCTGCTAGTTGCCAAGTGGCTATGAGAGGCTCTATCTATGCGTTGGCGCGAAGGGATATTGAGGCCACCCGACGTAGTGGCAGGAATCGTAGGCCTCTCGGTGACAATAAAAGAAAACAGGGGAAGGGAGTGACAGGTGACGCCCTATAATTTGCGAGGCGGCTAACTCACGTGTGGCTCGAGGGGCGTTTGCCTCCGAAACGTTGAGGCGGAGTGTTGGCCTCGCGGACCGCTAAACTATAGACAGTATGCCAAGAGGGGAGATACCTATTTGGGCCTATATCCCTGAATTTGCCAGTACTCTATGTCCTATGTAGAGATGGAACGTATGTGATACATGACGTGAGCAGGCTTACGTACCTGGTAGTATGTATACGTTTTTGAGATGTGTCAGGTATAGAAAACCTGGGTAAACCTAAATGGGTAGAAATAAGATATGATAGTGTGAGAATTGGATCCTGTGATACCAAGTGTAGTCTAGATATGCAGTAGTAGAATTTTTTAACCGTATGTGTTGGAGGGGAAATTTATGAGCATGGTAGTAACCTGCCTGATTTGTTATGGTGTATAACCGTAACGCAGAGATTTACCCTGGTAGCAGGGTGTTTAGGGTGTGTCAGGATCGGGACAGGGATCCAACACGCAGAATACACGCAGAATACAAACAGGAGCTAGGTACGTATACCGGACCTTAGAATGGCCGGACTAACGTAAGGAGAAAGCAAAGAATGGTCAGAGACAAGCCGAGGTCGAGGGAACGAGAGAACAGGTAAGCGAGATACGAGCCGAGGTCAAAGGACACGAGAGGTAAGCAGGAACGAAAATACAAGCCGAGTCAGAACCAAAAAGACAAACAGTAATAAGAGCACTGAGTGACCAGACAAGCTAGAACCACGACAGGGCAATGAACCATTACACACATCCCTATTTTATACCTTGGCTCTTTAATTGATGACTCCGCCCTTGCCGAGCCCTGATTCGTTGTTCGGAACTAGATTGACTGGTCGGGACGTGATTGCCGTCATGACGTCGGCTCCTGAGCGCCGCGTCATAAAAGAAGGCGGGGCTATCGCGGCCGGCGTGTAAACGGCTATGAGAGCTGTGAGGATTGGGTGAGTCAGCCCCCTGAGAGGACGGCCATCTGAAAGTCTAACCTCCTCCGAGGTAGAGACTTCAGGTACCCTGACAGTACCCCCCCTCTCAGAAACGCCCACCGGGCGGAAGGAACCGGGGCGAGACGGAAAACGAGCATGAAATGCCCTGAGGAGACGAGGGGCATGCACATCTTCCCGGACCACCCAAGACCTTTCCTCAGGACCATAACCTTTCCAGTCAACAAGATATTGCACCCTCCCCCAAGAAACCCGAGAATCGAGAATGGACTTGACTTCATACTCCTCCTGACCCTCAACCTGGACAGAACGAGGGGAGGACACAGCGGAGGAAAACCTGTTACAAACCAAAGGTTTCAATAAGGAAACGTGAAAGGAGTTCGGGATGCGCAGGGCAGGCGGAAGAGCCAGACGATACGCAACCGGGTTTATACGAGACAGAACCCTGTAAGGACCTATGTAACGAGGAGCAAATTTCATGGAAGGAACCTTCAAGCGGATGTTTCTGGTACTCAGCCATACCCTATCACCCGGGGAAAAAAACGGAGCCACCCGTCTGCGTTTGTCAGCGTGTCGTTTGGACACCGTGGAATTATGAAGAAGAATTCGACGAGTCTGATCACACAACTCCCTAGATTGGCAACATGAACATCAACCGACAGTATCCCTTGGGAAGGGGAAACCGACGGAAGAACGGAAGGATGAAAGCCATAATTCATGAAAAAGGGGCTAGAACGAGTAGAATCGCAAACAAGATTGTTGTGCGCAAACTCCGCCCAAGGAATCAGACCGACCCAATCGTCCTGGTGTTCAGAAACAAAACAACGCAAAAATTGTTCAACCTTTTGGTTGGTGCGTTCGGCAGCTCCGTTGGACTGGGGATGATAGGCAGAAGAAAAATTCAATTTGATGCCAAATTGAGAACAGAAGGACCTCCAAAACTGGGAAACAAATTGGGGCCCTCTATCAGAAACAATTTCAGAAGGAATACCATGTAAACGAAAAATCTCCCTCGCGAAAATCTCAGCCAATTCGGGAGAAGAGGGCAATTTAGGCAGGGGTACAAAATGAGCCATTTTATTAAACCTGTCAATCACCGTGAGGATAACATTATGTTTTTTAGAAACAGGCAAATCGACAATGAAGTCCATAGCCAAACAAGACCATGGTTTCTCGGGAATTTCTAGGGGGTGCAAAAGCCCACATGGAAGCGTATGAGGTTGTTTAGTCCTCATACAGACATCACATGCCCCGACGAAGTCCTTAACATCCTAACGTAACGAAGGCCACCAGAAATCTTTAGAAATCAGAGAACACGACTTGCGTATGCCAGGGTGTCCGGCAAATTTACTGTTATGAAAACACTGCATCAGTTCCAGTTGGAGTTCAGGAGGAACGAAGTACCGATCCCCAGGAACAAGTCTGGGAGCCAGATGCTGTATTTTCTTGATCTCATCAAGCAACGGGGAGTGAATCTTGATGCTCGTGTTGGCAACAATATTACACTTGGGAACTACAAAAGAAAAAACCATATCAGACATAGTAGAAGGTTCATGTTGGCGGGACAATGCATCAGCCTTAGAGTTCTTAGAACCAGGTCTATAAGTGAGCACGTAGTTGAAATGAGTAAGGAACAAAGACCAACAAGCCTGCCTGGCGGACAAGCGCTTGGCTTCCCCTATATAGGACAAATTCTTGTGATCCGTCAAAATAGTAACCGGGTGTAAAGTCCCTTCCAACAAATGTCTCCACTCCGTTAAAGCCATAATGACCGCTAATAGTTCCCTGTCACCAATATCAATATCTGCTTTCAGGCCCAGACAATTTCTTGGAAAAAAAACCACATGGGTGCAGCGGTTTATTCAAACCTAGCCTTTGGGACAAGATAGCGCCTATACCTGTCTCTGAGGTGTCTACCTCGAGTAAAAAAGGCAAAGAGGTGTCAGGATGAACTAATATCGGTGCTGAGGCAAACTGTTCCTTGAGTGTTCTGAAAGCAACAAGCGCCTCAGGAGACCAGGTCTTGGTATCAGCACCCTGTCTAGTCATATTGGTAAAAGGAGCAATAATAGAAGAGTACCCCTTAATGAAGCGCCTATAATAATTGGAGAATCCGATAAACCTCTGAATGGCCTTGAGTCCCTTGTGCAATGGCCAATCTAAAATTGATTGGAGTTTAACCGGGTCCATCCTAAACCCGTCTCCAGAAATAACGTAACCAAGAAAGTTTATCTGAGATTGGTCAAAGCTACACTTCTCCAATTTGCAGTACAAACCATGTTGTAGAAGCTTGCGCAATACCCTTCTGACTTGTTTGTGGTGAGTCTCAGGCTCTCTAGAGTGTATTAGTATATCATCCAAATAAACTATAACACATTCATGTTGAAATTCCCTAAGAACCTCATTAATTAGGTCCTGGAATACAGCAGGAGCATTGCAAAGCCCGAAGGGCATTACCGTATACTCATAGTGGCCATACCGGGTATTGAAAGCCGTTTTCCATTCGTCTCCCTGCTGAATTCTCACCAAGTTATAAGCTCCCCTCAGATCTAACTTGGTAAAAATCTTGGAGCCTTTCAGACGATCAAATAGCTCAGTAATCAAGGGAATAGGATAATCATTTCTGATCGTTATCTTATTCAAGACCCGAAAATCAATGCAAGGCCGTAGAGTGCCGTCTTTCTTATCTACAAAAAAGAAACCGGCCCCGGCTGGAGAAGAGGATCTCCTAATAAATCCCTTGTCTAGGTTCTCCCGTATGTACTCCTCTAAGACTAAGTTCTCCTTAGTGGATAGAGGATATACTGTACCCCTCGGAGGCATAGTACCAGGCAGGAGTCTAATCTTACAGTCAAAGGACCTGTGTGGGGGTAAAGTATCAGCCCTCTTTTTTATCAAAGACTGCCTTTAAATCCAGGTACTGAGATGGTATCCGTAAATCTGTGGACTGGTTAGAGTTACTCGGTGCGTCAACTACGCAAACCGGTGAGATTTTCTGTAAACAACCTCTCTGGCAACCCTGACCCCAGGAGACTATCTCACCTTGTTCCCAATCAATAATAGGGTTATGCTTCTTAAGCCAGGGATACCCCAAGACTATTGGAACTGAAGGAGATGAGATAAGCATGAGGGATATTCCCTCCTCATGTAAAATACCAATGGTTAACTTAACTGGTATAGTCTCACAAAAAATAACAGGGTCTGATAATGGTCTACCATCTATGGCCTCAACAGCCAAGGGTGTATCCCTTAGCTGAGATGGGATAGAGTGGTTCGTGACAAAGGCTTGGTCAATAAAGCTTTCAGCTGCTCCGGAATCTATCAATGCCATAGCATTAAGTACTCCCTTTTCCCAAGCTAAAGAAACAGGTAACAGAAGCCTATGATCCTTGTAATCATATATAGAGGACAAGATAGAAACACCCAAGGCCTGTCCTCTTGAGAAACTTAGGTGCAAGCGTTTCCCGGATGGTTAGGGCAATTTAGGCGTAGGTGACCTCTTACTCCACAATACATACACAGACCCTCCCTTCTCCTGTATTGTCTTTCACTTTCTGAGAGACGAGTGTTACCTATTTGCATAGGTTCTGGGAGAGCTAGAGTTGTAGATTCAGAATTCTGAAATGCGGGAGCTAGTCTTAAGGAAGGTCTATGAGTTCTATCTCGAGTGTTCTGCCTCTGTCTCATGCGTTCATCTATTCGAGAAATAAATGAAATTAATTCTTCCAAATTTTCAGGAAGATCTCTTGTGGCAACCTCGTCTAGGATCTCATCTGATAATCCGTTCAGAAATACGTCCATATAGGCCTGTTCATTCCACTTGACCTCTGCCGCCAAGGATCTGAACTCTAACGCATAATCCACAAGGGTTTGGCTATGCTGTCTAAGACGTAATAGTAGTCTAGCTGCATTGGCCTTTCTTCCTGGAGGGTCAAAAGTCCTCCTAAAAGTAGCGACAAATGCATTATAATTATAGACTAACGGATTATCATTTTCCCACAGAGGGTTAGCCCATCTAAGAGCTTTGTCAATGAGTAACGAGATTATGAATCCAACCTTCGCCCTGTCTGTAGGGTAGGCGCGGGGTTGTAATTCAAAATGAATCCCTATCTGGTTTAGGAAACCTCGACAGGTATCCGGAGAACCGCCATAGCGTAAAGGGGAAGTAACACGGGAAGAGGCTCCCACTGTGGCTACCTCTAGGCCTGTATTAACAAGAGAGATGGATGGTGTACGCATCTCCTCTGATTGATTACTAGGATGGGATAGCAATGCTTGCAGCGCCAGAGCCATCTGGTCCATTCTATGGTCCATGGCTTCAAATCTCGAGTCAGGAGAACCAATCTGAGCGTTTGTACCTGCAGGATCCATTGGCCCTGTCGTAATGTCAGGATCGGGACAGGGATCCAACACGCAGAATACAAACAGGAGCTAGGTACGTATACCGGACCTTAGAATGGCCGGACTAACGTAAGGAGAAAGCAAAGAATGGTCAGAGACAAGCCGAGGTCGAGGGAACGAGAGAACAGGTAAGCGAGAGACGAGACGAGGTCAAAGGACACGAGAGGTAAGCAGGAACGAAAATACAAGCCGAGTCAGAACCAAAAAGACAAACAGTAATAAGAGCACTGAGTGACCAGACAAGCTAGAACCACGACAGGGCAATGAACCATTACACACATCCCTATTTTATACCTTGGCTCTTTAATTGACGACTCCGCCCTTGCCGAGCCCTGATTCGTTGTTCGGAACTAGATTGACTGGTCGGGACATGATTGCCATCATGACGTCGGCTCCTGAGCGCCGCGTCATAAAAGGAGGCGGGGCTATCGCGGCCGGCATGTAAAACGGCTATGAGAGCTGTGAGGATTGGGTGAGTCAGCCCCCCTGAGAGGACGGCCGTCTGAAAGTCTAACCTCCTCCGAGGTAGAGACTTCAGGTACCCTGACAGGGTGTGTATAATGTGTCTACATGGTGACCAAACTTATATATATAGTATGGCCATGCTACTGTTTGTAGTATTCCATGGTGCAGGGAGTTATATGATTTATCCGTTATGGATTATCTGTGCCGTGATGTAAAATTTAAAGATGTGGGTGAGGTAGAAAATATGTGCAAATAACCATATGTAGAAAAGTGACGTATGAGTGGTTGAACCAAAACGTGTGATTCAACCCGAAAGTTTGTGAAGTTGGGATCGTGTTCTTGTATACTCGCTATGTCGTTTGAGTACATAAAGAAAGGTCAGAAATTGTACGTGCCATGTAATCGTGTGTACATGGTTGTGATAAAACGTAATATTCAGAAATACCTTTAGAGGTAACCTATCACATTTATGTATTATACATGCTATCTAAAATAATGTGAACAAAAATTAATATATGAGTCAAAAGAACCTAAACATAATGAAATAGAAAACCTAATATTCACATCAATCTTATTTTCTTCTTTTACTGTCTTGAGTGATTACACAGATATTAACAAGAACAATATTGTATCACTATTACCGTTATCAAGCTGTATAAATATGTTGCATTACACTATGTAACTGTTAAGTATTAAGAAACACACAGTTTATATAATTGAATTGGCAATTAGGTTTAAATGTGTATACAACTATGTTACAACTTGTACTCTTATATATGACACACATAGAAATTTATGCCTAGATATTATATACAGACTGATGTGTTTTTTCAAGTTTCTTTAATAATAAGAATGTAATGTACAATGATAAGGTTTTATTAACAATTGCAAGCATGCATATAAAAGAAACCAGGAAGCAATGGTCCACATCCCGTCTCTGAAGAAGTAGGGCATCCTCCTACGAAACGCGTTAGACACAGTGAATCACCAGGACTGAGATCGAGCATACAGAGTGTTTACCAGCAGAGGTCCGTATTCGCAGAGGACCATTGGTGCATTTGCTGAGTGGAGCCGTTTGCAGTGCACGTCCCCTGGAGTGAGATCCATATCGGGACGCACACAGAGAATCACGCCGTCCTTACCGGCAGCAGGATTTCAAACGCTCATCGTCTGAAGTCAATCCACATCAATCCCAGCCAAATCCAAAGGTTTCTCCACCTTTCTGAGCCTCATTAGACTGGTAACAACCGTATGAACTGTTCCTGAATTATATTTTTAACTTTTTATTAATAAACTGGTTTTTGTCATATGCATCCAGTTTGTACCATTGCTTTCTACTTTTAGTGATACATTTTCTGTATTACTTTAGCATTCAGTCCCCTATACTGTATTGCTATAATATATCTATATACTTTAATTGCATCTTTGGAATATACAAAGTATAACATTTGGAGCGAACATCAACTACCCTGCTTTTTATCAGGGATATAGATATTTACACTGCACGTATCATCTGCTGCATTTTAGCATTTACCTATTTTTATTTTTTATTTTATTTCATTCTATTTTCTGTTTTTATCTGTTGCTATTTCATTCATCTTTTGTTTTTACTATTATTCTACACTTTTTACTCCTTTCTTTTTATTTCTATCTTTACAATTAGATCTGCAACGCATACCATTTTGGTTTTCTTAAAGGCACAGCACGCATTTTTATCTGCAATCTCTATACTTGCACCTTCTATCATACTCAGCCAATATCACAGGTTAGCTCATGGTATCTGCAAACTACAGCAGAGTGCTTTCTTTATTTATAGGTTTTAGTGAATCCCTATTTTCCAGTTTTGAGTGACCTAGTGTTAGTCAGACTCCCTCTCCCCTGGGCATTACATTAGGTATACCAGAATTATCTATAAAAATATATATTTGTTGTTTTATATATATATATATATATATATATATATATATATATATATATATATATATATATATGTTGTTATTCTGTCTCTCACTGTTAAAATACACCTTCCATTAAATTATAGACTGATCATTTCTTTGTTAGTGGGCAAATGTTCAAAATCAGCAGGGGATCAAATACTTTTTTCCCTCAGTGTGTATGTATGTATGTGTATATATATATATATATAGATAGATAGATAGATAGATAGATACATACATACATACATACATACATACATACATACACACACACTGAGGGAAAAAAAGTATTTGTTCCCCCGCTGATTTTGAACATTTGCCCACTAACAAAGAAATGATCAGTCTATAATTTAATGGAAGGTGTATTTTAACAGTGAGAGACCAGAAAAACGCATGTCAAAAAAAGTTATAAATTCATTTGCATGTCAATGAAATAAGTATTTGACCACTTCGACTTAGTACTAAGTGGCAAAACCTTTGTTGGCAATCACAGAGGTCAGACGTTTCTTGTAGTTGGCAACCAAGTTTGCACACATATCAGGAGGGATTTTGTCCCACTCCTCTTTGCAGATCCTCTCCAAGTAATTAAGCTTTTGAGGCTAATGTTTGGCAACTTTAACCTTCAGCTCCCTCCACAGATTTTCTATGGGATTAAGGTCTGGAGACTGGCTAAGCTACTCCAGGACCTTAAAGTGCTTCTTCTTGAGCCACTCCTATGTTGCCTTGGCTGTATTTTTTGGGTCATTGTCATGCTGGAATACCCATCCACGACCCATTTTCAGTGCCCTGGCTGAGGTAAGGAGGTTCTCACCCAAGATTTGATGATGCATGGTGTGGGGTGATGCAACGCCTATTTGAC